>NW_023425399.1:24570513-25142210 GCF_014108415.1 Molossus molossus
CACACAGAAACCACGGGCCACTGTGGGAGCTCCAGGAGAGCCCACAGAGGCAGAGACACAGGCAGAGAGAGAGGCAGACAGACAGCGACAGGGCCAGCGCTCCTGGGACAGGCGAGAACGTAGAGGAACCCACCGTTTCGGGGCTGGGAGCCCGCCCTGCCCGGGCCCAGAGACTCCGAGGAAGGTGTGCTGCCTCTGGTGCTGAGGGCGGGCCAGGAGCCCGGTTGTGCTTGGCCCCGGTTTTCCTCGCTCTCCTCAGCTGCAGAAGGAGCCCCTTGTGGGGGCATGGGAGAGGGCAGAGTGTGGCACTTCCTGGCGGGAGAGCTGGGGAGCTGGGGCCCTGGCGGGAATAGGAGTGCGCCATTGCAGGGAGCCGCTGTGGGCGGATGCTTTCCCAGCTCTGCTGCTCTGACCCCACATCACACGTCTCCCAGATGAGGGCTGAGGGAAGGGCCTGCACTGGGTCACAGAGCCCGGCTGTGGTGACCCCGGAGGCCATGCGACTAACCACTGCACCACATGACTCAACTGGGGAAGCCTGCTCTCCAGCTCGCTCTGCCCCCACCCCCCAACATTCCTGGCTGTTGCCAGGAGTTGAAGTGCAGTCCTCCAATAGTGGGGGTCGTGAGTCCCGGCTTCCCGAAAGAGGAAGGGGGAGGAGGAGGAGAGAGAGGTGGAAGGAAGGTAAGAACAGTGGACAGAAGGAAAGGGGGAGGAGTTCAGGGTAGCAGAGTGAGAAATGGGGAGAGGAAGCCAGGGCAGGGCACCCCCCACCCCATGCACATCTGAGCACAGGGCAGAAGGACGCCAGCCAGCTGCATGCTGGGAGAAGAGTGGGTATTTGGGGATTCCAAAATGCTGAGGCAGAAGGGAACATCCACTGTCTCTCAAATCTTGCCTCCCCCACCTCCTTGACACCCTCCAGTCAGGAGAAAGAACCTAGAGTATGGAGTGAGAATCATGGCTGGTTTTTTCTGCTGCATGACTCTGGCAAGTCCCTTCCCTTCCTTGGCCTCAGTTTCCTTACCTGTACATGGGAGGCGTTGGGGGCATGGACTGGGCAGGCATTGGCCATTGGGAGCCTACAATAGCACCCCTGCACCCACCCAGATGAACAGAATCTTGCTGGGTGCTGGGTCTGGGGAGGCAGGTTATCCCCTGTCATCCCTGGTCATTCTGATGGCCATGGTGATGATGATGATGACGCTACTAGAGAAGGCTATTTTGAAACTCTTTTTTTTTCTTCCGGGATGTTACATAGGAAGCCAAAACGTGGCATTGGAGTTTCAGAGACTCTGGACCCAGAGAACGTACAAGAGAAGAGCCAGAAGGAGGTCGCACCTCGGCCACACAAAGCAGCAAGCGTTCCTGACTGGGGCCGGGGGAGTGGGAGGAAGACGCCTGTTCAGACGCTGCCTGTCCCTGAGCCAGGGGTCCAATGGCTCAGGCGGGAGGAGGAAGGACCCAGGAATTAGGACTCCTAAATTATATTTCCAGGGAGAGCACCTAACCGAAACGGCCAACATTTACTGAGAGTTTGCCACCTGTCTGGCACCGGGCCGAGGACTCAGGCGCACCAGCTCGTTAAATCCTCACAGACGCAGTGGTGCTGTCACTGCACTTCACAGAGGGGAAACCGAGGCTCAGAGAGGTGAAGCAACTTGCCCCCGTCACACATCGAGGAAGAGAAAGAACGGGTCTCGGATCCCAACAGATGGACTCCAGAGGTGGGGCTCTCACCTTCTAGGCTCTGCTGCCACCCGAGGAAGCGACAGGACCCGTGGAGAGTGACTGCCGGTGTGTTTAGGCCTCTGGGTCTGCTCCACAGGCAGTGGCGTGGCAGTGACCTGAACACCAGGGGATGTGAGGGAAGCACTCAGCCCAAGGGGGCCCTTACCTAGGAGATGACACGGCAAACACTTGCATGAACCCACCAAAGACCAGGCTTGATTGGGGACCCCTTGAGAACACCAGCATGGACAGTGACATTCCCAACCCTGAGGTTATCCGCCACCCATGCACTGACTTGACTAAGACTGAGCTCCCCCCACCCAGTGGTAGAGTTCAGAATGGAGATCATGTTGAATTAAATGAAAGCCCAGCAGTCTGTCCTGCCTTCTTGCCCAGGTGGACTCCACGATGTCTTCACGAAGCAGAGGCTGTAGCCCGGCAGCAGGCCGAGTGGCGCGTGAGTGAGCTCACCAGGCTTGCAAGCCACCCCCCGACAGACTGTCATTTTCTCCATTTTGCAGATGGGGAAACTGAGACTCGCTCATCCATAGCCATGTAGCAAGTAAGTGCTGGGGTCAGGGTATGAACTCGGGTCTGCCTGACTCCTACATCAGTGATCTTCACCCCATGGCGTTGGGCCTGCCCAGGGTTGTCAGGCTCAGTGGACGGATGCCTGGAGAGGACATTTCACTGCAAGCTGAAAGGGTGAGCTGGGTACCTTCTGACCTGGAAGCCTTTGGTTTAAACCCACCCTTTGGCTCAGCCAGTGTTGCCCAAGCACCAGGCACCCAGGGGAGTCAAAGATGGATGAGAGCTGAGCCTTGGGGTAGAGAAGCCAGGTGGATGTTGATGAGCCCTGAGCCAGGGCAGCGACCAGGGCAGCGGCCAGGTGGATGGGACCTGCTTCCTGGGGGTGAGGGGATGGGGGTAAAGACATCCCTAGGGTGCAGAGTGCTGCTGGCTGGGTGCTAACACCTTACACTGAGGGAGAGGTGGTCGGAGGAAGAGCTGAGTGTCAGACGACTTTGGAGCTGAGACACTGTGGGCTCTCAGAGGGGGATGTGTGGGGCGGGGACATCAGGGCTATGGATTTGGGGCACAGGAACCCATCAGATGCCTACTTGGTGTCATGGTGGAGCAGGCTGGAGACAGTGCCGCAAGTGTGGGGCACCCTGAGGGCAGTGCCACTCGGTGTGAGAGGAAACCAAGAGTGAGATTAAGTCCGGGAAACCACCATTTCAGGATCGGGGGGGTGGGGGGTGGGGGGGCTGGAGCAACCTGAGACTGGAGGAGCGTCCGTGCGTTTAGGAGACATGCGCTGGGCACCTGTTATGTGCTGGGCATTGTCCTAGCCCTGGGAACCCAGCGGTGAACAAAACACACGGTCCCTGCCCTCTTGCAGCTCACAGGCCAAAGAAAAAAAAAACAAATAGTGCTTTACAGAACAGATGGTAATAAGTGCTGAGAGAAAACCAAAGCCAGGCGAAGGGACAGAGGATAACTAGGGTGCACAAGGAGGGCTTTTGTGGGGAGGTGACATTTAAGCAAAGACCCGAGGTCAGGTCAGGGGTAACACATGTGGGTGTCTGGGGGAGGGGTGTTCCAGGAAGTAAGGATTTTTGCTTATTCTGAAGAGATGGGAGCCCTGGGAAGGGTTTGAGCAGAGGAGAGACAGGATCTGACTTAGATTTGAATAGGACCCCTCTGCCTGCCGAGTGCAGAAAGTCCTGTGGGGGCCAGGGTGGAAACAGGGAGCCCGGATGGCGGCTGTGGTGACCGGCTAGGTAGGCAATGGAGGCGGCTGTCCAGGTGTGGCCGTGGAGGTGGGGAAAGCGGTCGGAACAGCATGTCTTGTAGATGAGGATTTGCCGATGGTGACAGTTTCTGGAAGGGTGGTGTTGGGCAGCAGTACTAAGTTTGTCAAGAGGTCAAGCATGATGAAGACTGAGCCTCGGCCCCTGGATGTGGGCAGTGGGACATGGGAGGCGACCTGGGGGAAGTGGACAGTGGACATGGGAAGTGAGGAAGCAGAGGTAGAGCGTACGGCCTTCTGAGAGCCAGGCCAGCGGTCAGAGGCGCTGGGGGGCAAAGAGGCTTGTTTCCTCTCTTTCTTCTCCTCCTTCTCTTCCTTCCGAAACATGCGAGATACTTGGATACGATTAAACACGAAGGGGAAGGACCAGCAGGGAGGGAGAAGTAGATGGAGACACGGGTGGGGTGGGGGGTTGGTTTGAGGAGGCTGAGGGGCTGCAGAGGATGGAAAGCGGCCTTGGCCACTGGAGGAACCTTCTCTCCGAGCCGGAGAAAGGCTCCGGGGGCTGGAGGGTGCACAGGTGAATCTGCAGGTGTGGGGCCCGCTGCTGCGGGGCGTCTCTCTCCTGGGCCCCATTTCTTGTTGCAGTAGGAGGTCCACGGTCTGGTGAGGGGATAGAGTGGGGTTCAAGATGGAGGCCTAGGGAGGGTGAGGAATAATCCATAGGGGACTGGAAACAGGTACCTGAAGAGACACACACAAACTTCAGGGCGGTATGGAGCCCCCACTGGGTCGGCTCCAGAGGGTGAGGCCAAGCGGTCCCTGGAGAGGGACCTGAGGGTGGGATGGTGGAGGCTGGACATGTTGCAGGGCAGGTGGGCAGAGGGGTATGGAAAGATTGTGCGTGAGGGCTGAGAGACAGACAGTTTGGGCAGGAATGAAACAGGAGGTTAAGTGCATGCGCGTACGAATGTGCATACGAATGTGTGCACGAAGCAGGTTGGTTAGATAGCAGTGCAGCCTCTCCACCTTGAAGGTGCATCAACCCAGGGTGTGCACAAGGCAATCTTGGAAAACAGGAGGAGACTTCAATTTACATGATTTCATATGTCCTCTTTTTTTTTTTTTTAAGATTTTAAATTGATTTTTAGAAAGAGGAGGAGGCAGAGAGAGAGAAAAACATCGATGAGAAAACGAGACATTGATTGGCTGCCTCCTGCGCCCTCCCTACCAGGGATCAAGCCTGCAACCTTTTGGTACACGGGATGTGGCCTAACCAACTGAGCCACAACAGCCAGGGCCATATGTCATCTTTTTAATGTTCATAATAATTTGTGTCACACCCTGTATCTATTATCGTAAATGGGCACATATGTATAAATATTAAATAAATATGCACATATTGGGGAGAGAACGTTGCCGATTGGGCATACTATTTGCACAATGTGGAAACCACAGGGTGAGAAGGGACCGCTCCCTGGAGAGGTGCTTTGGGGAACTTTCTTGCCTCCTTTGCTCTCACTGTGGTCTCTGAAATGCTGTCTGCTGTTTAATACATTCAGAAGCTCCAGGAATTGTTCACTCCTCTCCACTCTCTGCTGTCGGTCAGACTGTCTCCTGTGCCTGGAGCCTGGAGCCTGTTCTCTCCCTGGGTAGCTCCTGCTTATGGGGCCAGCCAGGCCCATCTGGGACCCGGCAGGATAACTTTCCTGTCCCCATGCCCACCGCGGGACAAGCCTGCCTCATTCACCTCTGTGCCTCAGTGCCTCACCGAGGGCCTGGCACGCAGTAGGTGCTCAGAGTGTTTGCTGAAAGAATGAGGACAGGAGAGCCCAGAGAGGCTCTGGCCTTGGGCCACAACGGCGGTGGTGTCCTTAACTCCTTGTCTCTGCCACCTCATATTCAGTTGATCAGCAGAGCCCATTGGCTCCCCCTTCAGAATATATCAGGGTCTGACCAACAACACCAGTGACACCAACACTGCTCCCCAGCCCTGTCCTGCTTCAGGCCTCCATCACCTCTAGCCGGGTGGCTGCAGCAGCCTCCAACTTGGGCTTCAAGCCTCCACCCTGTCTCCTACGGTCTATTCTGTTTAAACGCATTCAGGTGCGCCTCTCCCTGCTCAGAATCCTGCAGAGGCTCCCAAGATGCTCAGAGCCAAAGCCGAAGTCCTTCCAGAGGCCCCCAAGACCCAACATGGCCTGCCCTCCCCTCACCTCTCGGGTCTTGTCCCTCCCCCTCTGTCCCCTTCCTTCTCTGCTCCAGCCACACTGGCCGTCCTGCTGTTCCCTGAGCACCCAGACTGCATTCCCACCTCACAGCCTTTGTACCTGCTGGGCCCTCTGCCCTGAAGGCCCTTCCCCCAGATACCTGCATGGGCTGCTCCTTCACGTCACTTGTTCTCAGGGTTCGAATGTCACCTTCTCGATTTATCTGACCTTAAATAGCCATCTCTGGTCACTTCTTGCCTTTTTCACTCCTTCATTTTGCTTCACCGTCTGACATAGATTTTTATTGTTCATCTCTTTATGCCTCTTGTCCCCACTGGTCCAAAAGGGGACACACTGTTTATCTGCTGCCATATCCCCAGCACCTAGGAAGGGCCTGGCCTATAACAGTCTTATAGTGAATGAATGAGTGGCAGTTACGGAGTCAGGTTTCCAGTTCTGAACTTACCTAGTCTTGCTGTGTGGCCTTAGGCTTGTCCCTGCCCCTCTCTGGGCCTCATTATCTCAATCTATACCCTTCAGAGACAAGAAACCCATCAGCCTGGCCCTCTGTGCCCTGGGAAGCCTCTGGGATGGAAGTTCAGCTGCCGATCACTGCCTCCCACCCCCTGCATGCCCAACCCTCTGCAGCCCAGCCCAGACCTTCTGCAGCCCAGCCCAGACCCCTCTGCAGCCCAGCCCAGACCTTCTGCAGCCCAGCCCAGACCCCTCTGCAGGCCAGCCCAGACCCCTCTGCAGCCCAGCCCATACCTTCTGCAGCCCAGCCCAGACCCCTCTGCAGGCCCAGCCCAGACCCCTCTGCAGCCCAGCCCATACCTTCTGCAGCCCAGCCCAGACCCCTCTGCAGCCCAGCCCAGACCCCTCTACAGCCCACCCAGACCCCTCTGCAGGCCAGCCCAGACCCCTCTGCAGCCCAGCCCAGACCCCTCTGCAGCCCAGCCCAGACCCCTCTGCAGGCCAGCCCAGACCCCTCTGCAGCCCAGCCCAGACCCCTCTACAGCCCACCCAGACCCCTCTGCAGGCCCAGCCCAGACCCCTCTGCAGCCCAGCCCAGACCCCTCTGCAGGCCCAGCCCAGACCCCTCTGCAGCCCAGCCCAGACCCCTCTGCAGCCCAGCCCAGACCCCTCTGCAGCCCAGCCCATACCTTCTGCAGCCACTTTGTGTTGTTCTCCAGCACCTTCTCCAGGTGTTGCACACGCTGGGTAGGCCAGTCCCCTAGGTTCAGTGCAGTGGCTGGCGAGTCCCTCTGGAGGCTGTTGGAGCCCCTGAAGGCCTCAGGCTCTGGGGGGCAGGGCTCAGGCTCGGGCAGCAGGAAGGTGTAGCTGCACTGACCATGCTGCACTCGGTGCCTCTGGCGGCGCGCTCCCGCCCCCTGCCCCCTTCGCTGGGCCACAGTCATGGTAGCCACCATGAGAAGGAGGCCACCCAGCAGCATGGCTGGCCAGGAGAGCATCCAAAGATGTGGTGATGGTGAGGGGTGTCTGGTCAGAGCTTCTAGGGCCCTGCTCGAGCCCAGGATGTACCCACTGGCCAACAGTGGACAGGTCTGCCTGCAGAGCTGCTGCAGCTGCAAACCCCTGTTTGGCCAAGCTCCACCCAGAAAGCTATTTATACTTGTTCCAAATGCCACAGCTGCTCAGCTCCTCCCACTGCCTGCTGCTCCAGCCAGGCTCTTCCTCACCTCTATTCTTCCCCTTTCCCTTCCTTCCTCACTTGCTCTCTTGCCCCCCTGTCTGCGCAGCAGCCTTGCTCTGTGGAGAGGTCTCAGAGCCCTTTTATTATCCAATGGGGGCCTGGCCTCCCTTCCAGTAGCAGGACAGAAAAGAACACACAGACACGTGCACACAAGCTCACAGACTCCCATGCAAACACCGAACCCCCAAGGCTGCCTGCTTCAGAAAACCAAACCAACTGAACTTTCTCTTCCGGTCTCTGTCTCTGTCTCTCTTTCCAACCTCCTCCCACTAAGGCTGGAATCTCAAATTTCAGTACCCCATGCCTCCCCTTTCTACCCCGCCCCCAGCATGCTCCCGCTCTAGTTCCAGGTTAGCACTTGGAACGCAAGTGAACCGCCCCCCGGAGAGAGCAAAGGGAGGCAGAGGGGTGAGGCTGGGGAGGAGGCAGCCAGTCCAACCTGTTTCGGGAGACAGCAAATGCTTTCGAGGCCAGGGAAGCGGATGCTTCACCCTGGAACTGTCTCTGTCCTCCCTTCTCCCTCAAGGGATGTTATGCCCTGAGGTGGCCCTGGCTCAGTTCCTGCGACAGTACTGAGAGGTTGTCCTGTTCTGGGGCAGATTGTTCTGGAGCCGCTTTTGGCTGGAGGGGAGGCAGATGGTGGGGAGAAGAGCTCGGGATGCAGCCTTGCAGTCAGAGGTGGCTGGCTCTAAACCCTGTTCCCCGACTGCCGACTCTGAGACGTTGGGCGGGCAGCTTCACCTCTCTGGGCTCCCATGTTCCGATCCAGCAGCCGAGTAAATCCCATCTCGTGCATGAGGCATGCATGTGAGTCCTCAGCGTGGGGACTGGGGGATTTTTGATTTCCTTGTTTACCTGTTCACTGCTTCAAATCCTGGCTTCACGGCGTACCAGCTGTTTGACTTTGGGCAAGTCGCTTAACCTCTCTGTGCTTCTGTTTCCTCTAGGTAAACGGAGGAAAATACCATCCATTTTACAGGGTGTAAAAATTAAGTGAGTTAGAGCCGTGCTGGTACTGGGTTAGCACTAAATAATGATTTATTTATTTAAATTATTTTTATTAATTTACTTTTGTTACAGATGTGTCTCTTTTTCCCCCCATTGACACCCTCCCCCCAATCTCTAAATAATTACCCCGTCTAAATAATTATTTGAAATGGTCAGTGTCATAGTTTTCATCTATCTCCCCTCCCCCAACCCACCGGAATGTTCCCCGTGAGGGCAAGGATTTGGCGGACATATTGCTGGGCAGGAGGTGCCAGGAGGTGGTTGGGGCTCTGCTGGGTGGGCTGCCTTCCGGCTTTCTCTGCTCTTTCTCCCAGAGTGGGGGCAGATCCGGCTGTTGGTATTGTTTTTTTCCCTTTGTTTTCCCAAATCCTGTCGGAGTTTTGAACAGGGCAGGCTGCTTGGGACAGTGCTGAACTGGGGGCTCATCCGGGGGACTGAGAACATTCAACCAGGTGTGTGGGGCTTTGGCAGGAAAAGGAAAGGCAGCCGGTTATCAGGCACCGGCATTCGCTGAGCTTCCCATGTGCTAAGAGCCCTGTTCTCACCTCTGCCTCAGCTAGCGGGGGTCAGACCACCTCCGACGTTGCAAGGAAGGAGCGTCTTCATACAGGTTGAGAGCTTATCACAGTGCCTGGCACAGATGAGTCCAGAGTAAGAGCCTATTGTTAGGATTGAGTAGGCTGAGCTTCGCAGTCATCCCGGCGTTATTGTCCTCCCGTTTTACAGAAAACTGAACTCCAGGGTAAGAGAAGGATTGGCCCAAGGTCACACAGCCTGAAGGGCTTGGCCTGAACTGAAGAAGGAGGTAGACTTAGCCTCCAGGCTGGCCCCAGAGCCCAACCTGCTTCCTCCCGCGTATCCTCCCAGGACAGTGTGCAAGCACAAAGCCCCCCTCATCCTCCATCTCCTCATCTGTGCACTAGAGAGAGCTTTAAACCTCCTCGTGGGTCATCATGATGATGATGGGAAGCTCCCGGCACAAGTGATGCATTTCATCTTATGGATGGAAAGAATGAATGAATGAAATGTAATTTTCTTCCCTGCGTAGACTTAAATAGACACAGGTCCTAAAATTACACAAGGTTCTCTCCATATAAAAGAAAAAACAGAATTACCTGTCCACAGAAGAAATGTAGATAGGATCAAAAGAAGATTCTAGAAAGCCTGGGAGATGGCCCGGCCCACCTGTGCATCTTTGCAATGGCTTGTTCAGAGCACTGCTGTCCACCCACCCTCACCCCCGCCTTCCATCAGTTTTCCAGTTACTGTGGCTGCCAACAAATTAATTCAAAATTGAGTGGCTTAAAACCAAAATAACCATTTATTATTTCTCAGAGTTTCTGTAGATCAGGAATTTGTGAGCAGCTCAGCCGGACAGTCTGCTCAGGTTTCTCATGCGGTTACAGCCAGGGAGTGGCTAAGCTAGGTCATCTTGAGGCCTTCTTCAACTCACCTGTCAGCGCCTGGGCATTCCCCCTCCCCGCTGCCCCCCACCCCCCCTCATGGTGTCTCCAGCATGGTGGGTTCAGGCAGCCAGGCTTTTTACATGGCCACTCAGGGCTACAAGGTGCACGTTCCCAGAGAGCCAGGTGGAAGTTATACCACCTTTTTGACTTAGCCTCAGAAGTCATTCAGTGGAACTTCTACCACATTCTATTGGTCAGGTCTTCCCAGACTCAAGGCAGGGGACATAGACCCCACCTCTCTATGGAAAGATGTCATTGTTACAAGAAGAACATGCAGGAAAGGTGTGTTGCTGTGGCCACCTCTTGGAAATGCTACAGGCAGGAGAATTGCTTTTCATCTTTCTTTCTTTTTTTTTTTTTTTAGCTTAAATATTGCTGACACATGCTCATATAGCCCCTTAGCCCTGTTCAAGTTTTATTTTTTAAATTAATTATTTTTATTACAAATGTCTTGCCTTTTTCTCCCACTGACATCTCCTCTCCACCCCACCCCTCAGCCTTCCCTGCCTTCACTGCGCTGTTGTCCGTGTCCGTTGGTTATGTCTAAATGCATGTAAGTTTTTTGGTTTCTCTTCCCACCCCACCCCCCAAACCCCCCTTCCCTCTAAGATTTCTCATTCTCTTCCCTACTTCCATGTCTCTTGATCTATTTTGTTCATCTGCTTATTTTGTTCATTATATTCCACAAATAAGTGAGATCATGTGATACTAGTCTTTCTCTGATTGGCTTATTTTGCTCAGCATAATACTCTCCAGGTTCCTCCATGTCGTCTCAAAGGATAAGAGATCTTTCTTTCTTACAGCTGCATAGTACTCCATTGTGTATATGTACCATAGCTTTTTTATCCACTCATCTATTGATGGACACTTGGGCTGTTTCCAGATCTTAGTGATTGTAAATAGTGCTGCTATGAACATAGGGGTACATATATTCTTTCTGATTGGTGTTTCAGGCTTCTTAAGATATATTCCTAGAAGCTGAATCACTGGGTCAAACGGCAGTTCCATTTTCAATTTTTTGAGGAAATAGCATATTGTTTTCAATAGTGGCTGCACCAGTCTGCGTTCCCACCAGCAGTGTACTTTTCTTCACACCCTCGCCAGCACTTGTTGTTTGATGATTTGTTGATGGCAGACATTCTGGCAGGTATGAAGTGATACCTCATAGTTCTTTTAATTTGTATCTCTCTGATGATTAGTGACATTGAGCATTTTTTCATATGTCTCTTGGCCATTTGTATGTCCTCTTTGGAGAAGTGTCTTTTCAGGTCCTCTGTCCATTTTTTAATTGGGTTGTTTGCCTTCCTTTTGTTGAGTTGTATGAGCACTCTATATATTTTGGAAATTAAGCCCTTATCCAATTAACATTGGCAAATATGTTCTCCCATACAGTGGGTTCTCTTTTCATGTTGATGCTGGTTTCTTTTGCTGTGCAGAAGCTTTTTAGTTTGACGTAGTCCTGTTTATTAATTTTTTTCTTTGTTTCTCTTGCCCTAGGTAATGTATCAGTGAAAATTCTGTTACGTCTGATGTTTGAGATTTTGCTGCCTACATTTTCTTCTAGGATTTCTATGGTTTCATGAGTTACATTTAAGTCTTTTATACATTTTGAATTTAATCTTGTGTATGGTGTAAGTTGGTGATCTGGTTTCATTTTTTGCATGTACCTGTCCAATTTTCCCAATACCATTTATTGAAGAGATTGTCTTTACTCCATTATATTCTCTTGCCTCCTTCGTCAAATATTAATCGAGCGTAATGTCTTGGGTTCTCTGTTCTGTTCCATTGATCTATATGCCTGTTCTTGTGCCAGTACCAGGCTGTTTTTATTACAGTGGTTTTGTAGTATAACCTGATATCCAAAATTGTGATCCCTCCAACTTTGTTCTTCTTTTTTAAGACTGCTGTGGCTATTTGGGGTCTTTTTTGGTTCCATATGAACTTTTGGAATATTTGTTCTAGATCTGTGAAATATGCCATTGGTATTATAATAGGGATTGCAATAAATCTCTAAATTGCTTTGGGTAGTATGGACATTTTAATTATGTTAATTCTTCTAATCCATGAACATAGTGTATGGTTCTACTTTTTTTTTTTTTTTTATCTTCCTCTATTTTTTTTCAATGTCTTGTCATTTTATGAGAACAAGTCTTTTACCTCCTTGGTTAAGTTTACTCCTAGGTATTTAATTTTTTTGTTGCAATGGCAAATGAGATTTTTTTTAAAGTTTCTCTTTCTGTGTGTTTCCTGTTCAAATTTTAAATCAGAACGCCCCCCCCCCCCCATAGACTTACCCCTTTATCTGAACCCTTCTCAAGGTGCTAAGAGGTTAACTACTTGTGTAATTACTCATCTCTCTTTGTTTGTCCCCAGCATTTGGTACGCAGTATGTTCTCAGTAAATATCTGCCAAATGAATGTGTGAATGAACAAATAAATGCAATGCTTGAGCCAGGCTCTTCCTACCAAGAGATGGGAATCAGGAGGGGCACTGTGGAGCCACCTTGGACTACACTAACAGGGTAAGCTTGACTGGCATAGACTTGGGTGGCCTTGGGCAGATTGCTGATGGCTTTGGGCCACAGTTTCTTCCTCCTCAACTGGAAAGCGTGAACAGGCTCTATCCATGTCTCCTGGAGATCTTGCCAAGGCAAGCTCTAGAGAAGTTCATACAATGCTAGGCTGCTGAGGACCTTCAAACACAGGGCCTCCAGGCCAGTGCCCAAAATGGCTTAGGCATAAGTCCAGCTTGGAGACAGAGAGTGAGCTCCCAGCTCTCGGGGAAATGGGAACCACCTGTGTCAAGGTGGTAGCAGGGAGGAGGAGCTGGTGGCAGGACCCAGAGAAGGAGCTGGAAAGACACCTTCTGGGGTCAGTTGGCAAGCTCAGGGAGCCCATGTGCCAGTGCCCAAAGGAAACATTCAACCTTGGACCTAGAATGGCCTTTGGTCATTAGCGTGCTTTGTGCGTGAACTTATACCCCCAACCTCATTTCTGAACCCCAGGCCCAGAACCATCTCTGCCTTCTGAACATGACTCTCAAGGTCTCAAACATAACTCCTCATTTTTTACTCCTGTACTCTACCCCAGACAAGCTTCTCCTGGATTCTCCCAACATTGGTGATTGTGTGACCTTCACCAGGCACCTGAGACAGACACCTGAGGACAGGAGTAGGGTCAGCTTCATGGGAGCCAAAGGGACTGAGGGAAGGTAGGGTAGCTCTCAAGGAAGCCTGGGGTAGAGTGACCAGGAGGGAGACGGATACTGATGGGCATAAAACACCTGCCCACCTGCTTTCCCATCCGGGCCACTCACTTAGTGAACTGCTTTCCCACTCCAATCCAGTGGAGACTTGGCATAACCAGGGATGCCAGGGATCCTCGCCTCACATTTAGCTCATGAGAAAACAGACCCAGAGAGGGAGGCAACACACTGGAATCTGTTTTCCTGGAAGAACTGATCTTTCTGTTCCTGGGAACAAAGGCAGAGAAATCAGATCATTCCTGGAGAGCCTTAGGCTAAGTATTTAGCATGTACGTAAGTGCTCAATAGTTGGTAGTTATTATTATATTATCTGTATTACTAGAAAGAGCTAGCATCTCTTTGCATAAAAAACATTCTTCATGCCCTCTGTTAGCTAAAGGTGAAGCAGAAAGTGGGGTTGTTTCCATCGACGCTGCCAGAGAAATTGGTCCAGAGATGCTCTGGGACTTGTCCAAAGTCACCCAGCATATCAGCAGGCAGTCCATTATCAGCCAGACAGGCCCCGAACACAGCCGCCCCTGCTATTGGCAACGCTTGTTGCTCTTTCCTGGGGGTTCCCCACCCTAGCCTCAGTTTCCCCTCTGAATAATGGGAGTGTCCCAGCTCTGCCTCCCTAGAAGCTGAGGGAACCTGGGTGGAGGGCATGTACCCTCTACTGTGTTGCTTAGCTGGGCCACCAGCCACTCCAGTCCTATCCCAGGCCCGGGGACTCGGCCGCCTCTGAGCCCACGTCTGGCACTCGTTCGAGGACGTGAAAAATGAGCCTGCCAGGCAGAGCACAAATCTATTTTGGAACCTGGGACCCCGTGGAGGCTCAGAGGAGCCTGTGACCCAGAGAACCAACAGGGCCCTCTGTAATTTGTTTGTTTTTATTAAACAAGCACAGCATGTCCCTCATAGAATAGTCAGAAAAAATATATATATATTTTCAAGAGGGGAAAAAATGTTGCCTGTGCTCTCACCAGCCTGAGGCAAAAGCAGAGCTAACGGTTTGGAGTATTTTCCTCCTAATCTCACTTCCCTCTACATATAGATGCATATATTTTTGGATGGGTTTCCTAGCAAAACAACATCAACAACAACAAACAGAGAAACGTTCGCTAAACTTTAAAAAACTGTTACTTATTTTGGATTTACTGTCTGAAAAAAAGGAATCAGAAAAGTGCACAGGATAATATAACCCCACCACTCCAAACGAACACGTCAACATTTTGCATGTTAACATTTTGCAAATCTGTCCCAGATTTTTAAAGAAATGAAACAGTATCACAGGTAAAGTTGGCATCCCTTTCCTCCTCCTCCCCCATCTCATTTTCCTCTCCCTCCTTGCCCATATATATGTATCCATAAATAAGGCACATTTTATATACAGGAGTGGACAAAAGTAGGTTTACAGTTGTGAGTACATGAAACAGAGTTTATTTTGTATTATTATTTATTACTCATTGTATTCTTTTCCATATGAAGAACTATAAACCTACTTTTGCCCACCCCTGTATATCCATAAGTAATGCACATTAAAGATATTCAAAACTTAAATATGTGCGATTAAGCTATAAGCAATGTCCGGCTTGCACAGTATGTTTTCCAGATCTATCCGAATTCCACACATAGATCTTGTGACCAGGCTCATGTCTTTTCACTGTTGTGCAGCATCACCTTAACAGCACTCCTAATTCAGCCCGCGAAGGATGGACATTTGGGTTAATTCTGTTCTTCTGCTGTTCCCGACGAGGCACTTGTGATTGTCTTATACACGTGCCCTTGTGCCCACAACCAGAGGTTTCTCTAGGATATTATAGAGGGGCACTCCTCCCTGGACGTGGTGTGTATCCCATGCCAGCCCGAGGACACTGCCAAGTTATGCAGAAGCATTTCCATTGCTTCACATTCCTGCCATCCCTTAGTATTGTCAGGCTTTACTTTGTGGCAGTCGGATGCCGGGGAACCGGTGCATAAAAATGCGTATTTTATAGCCCGTTTTTCTTAATTAACACTATATTATGAACTACTCTCCCCAGCAGGAGATTATTCTATAAGCACATGTTTAATAGCGGAATAAGCCTCCGCTGGGGCGTTGCTGGGATTTTCCTGATTCGCTGTTGTTGGACACAGGGCCTTATTTTTGCAGTAAATTGCAAAACTGAGCAGGCTCCTCCCACCCTGGTAAACCAGATTCTTTGCCACATGACTTTGCAGCTCCTCCTATTAAGAGGCGGAGTCTATGTCACCACTCCTCTAATCTGCTTTGGCCGTGTGACTTGCTTTGGCCAATGGGACCTTTTCAAATGTGAGGCTCCCAAGGCTTTAAAGGGGCTGTGCACTGGTTCTCGCTCTGGCTCACCTGGGATGTGGGAGCAGCCCTGGCTAGCCAACTGGATGATGGGAGGTAGATACATGGCCAAGTCATCCTGTCATCCCAGCTGACATTGAACCAATCTGCAGATCCATGAGTGAGGCCATCCTAGACCGCCCAGCCCAGACCGAAAGAATCATCTGTTATAGGCAGTTAGACACGAGCAGAGCAAGGAGGTTGGGCCAGGTCACAAACTCACTAGGGCAGAAAGCCCCAGATGCCTAGAAAGGGGCAAACTGGGAAAGCAAAAACCTCACCCCCAGGGTAACCTTTCCTCACTTAGCATGTCTCTGGTCATGTGATTTGGACCCCCTGACTTTTCATATCACGAGTCATGCAGTTTAGACTCCCTGAAGATAACATCAAGGCCTCAATTGTGTTTAGTGGAGACCACAATCCTGAACAAGCACACCTGGAAAGCTGATGAATAGTCTATTAAGACCCTCCGCAGAGACCTCCCCTAAGATTCCCACCTGCGAGAGAGAGATAAATACCCTTAACACAAAGGACTCAGTGCATGCTCTGGAGCACACCCAAGCCATTCCCTTCCCCCTTCTTCCCTTTAAGGGACCCCACGAGACGTGCAGCCAGGGGAGCAATGGGCAGCGGCAGCTCATCCCAGGCTAACCCCCTAACCTGTCTCCAAGGCCTCTGACTGCCCAGTGAGTCACAGCAGCCCAGCCTAGGCTCTCCTGTTGCTTCTTTGGTGCCCTTTCTTGTTGCACTGTCCTGTGTGTGTTTTCGCTGTGGCTAATACATTCTTGCTTGCTTTTCTACACATCGTCTCTTGATTGCAATCTTTCCTTCAAGAAGATAAGAACTGAGGTCTCATTGTCTCACTGGTGACACATCCAATTGACTCACAGCAGATGGGGATGATAAAGGTTTGTGGTGTTAGGCCACCAAATTAGGGAATGGTTTGTTAGACACTAAGAGCTGATAACAGCTTTGGTCAGGTCTTTGCTCAGTTTATTCCTGCCTGTGAACCTTGGGTGAGTTGCCGAGTCTCAGTTTTCCCCTCAGTAAATGGGGGATAATATCTGTCTCTCAAAGTTGTGACGAACTAATTTGCAGGGGTGGGGAACGTCTGGCTCGTGAGCTGTATAAGGCCCACGGAATCAGTACCAGCTAACTTCACACGCCTCACCAAATTAGCCTGACCAAATATAGCAGGCTAATTTTTAAGTTGATAATTTTTATGGCCTGTGAATTATGTTATAAATATCCAAATATTTATATCCTTGTAAGGAGATGGCGCATGTCAGTATTACACAGGAAGACTCCTCTTTCACATCCTGATGGTCTTGGACGTGACTTTGCTTTTATCCAAAACTTGCTCATCTTCATCAACCCATGCACCAGGAGTCGCTAGTTCGATTCCCAGTCAGGGCAACTGCCCAGGTTGTGTGCCTGATCCCCAGTGGGGGCATGCAGGAGGTGGCCAGTCGATGTTCTCTCTCATCGATGTTTCTATCTCTCTCCCTCTCCCTTCCTCTCTCTCTAAAATCAATAAAGGAAAACAAAAAACAAAAAAAACTTGCTCATCTTTTCAGGTTTTCAGGGTGGTATTAATATTTCATTGTAAGTGCAAACACGAAGCTGTAAGTATTTAATGGCAATTGTGTGACTATCCCTAGTGCTAGATTTCCAGGTCTCCTCTCCTTCTAGGACACTCCCTCTTGAAGCTGGGCATGACCACATTACTTGCTTTAACCATTGAATTTGACTGGACACTTTGAAGAACTGTTGTGTGATGCTCTGTACTTCCTTCCCTAACTGCAGAGAACCAGGAGACTGTTGAGATAGCTGCAGCATTGAATGGTCAAAATTCTTGGTCCCTGTGTGGTTTCAGTGAGCTTACCTGATGATCCCCATTGGGGACAAGAAGCATGAGAAAGAAAAAAATAAAATCCTTGTTGTGTTGGGCTGTTTGTATGGCAACATAACAACTATTTTGGGTTGAACTCTATTTCCCCAGAATACATGTTAAAATCCTAACCCCCAGAATGTGACCTTATTTGGAAAAAGGGTTGTTGCAGATGTAATTGGTTAAGATGAGGTGATACTGGAGTAGTTGTACCCTTAACCCAATATGCCTGGTGTCCTTATAGGATGATGGGAAGATATGGGGGCAGAACTCCATGTGGAGACGGAGGCAGAGTCTGGACTGATGCAGCTTCAAGCCAAGGAACTCAAGGATGAGTGGCCACCATCAGAAGGCAGGAGGAAACAAGGCAGGATTCCACCCAGTCTCAGAGGGAACGTGGTCCAGCTGATACCTCGATTTCCAGCCCCCAGAGCTGTGAGAGAATCAGTTTCTGTCGTCGGAAGCCACCCAGTTCGCTGTACTCTGTTATGGCAGCGCCAAGAAACCAATGCACTGACTTACCCTGGCTAATGCAAGAGTCGTGCAGGTGACCTTGCACAGTCATCCCGGTGTCGTTCAGTGAGGCTTTCTGTGCACCAGGTGCAGTGCTCCTGCTCCACATACAACATCCGTTCATGTTTACTTGTATATTTTATTTGGTGTGTGCCTGCCATGTGCCCAGCAGTGCATTGAAGACATGGGTGACACCAAGGCCTGGCCCTGGCAGAGCCCACTCGGAGCCCCTGAGGGCGGAGAGCCCCTCTTAGCCCACATCGCTGCACACTCCAGCCACAGGAGGGCACCAGGCTCACTGGCCTCTGGCTTCAGACATCGTGGGCTCATTTCTCCTTCCCACTGGGCGGTCCTGGGCCAGCCACTTGACCTCCTTCTCGAGGGTCTGCCTTTGGAAGGGGAGAGAACAGTCCTTACCGCACAAGGGTTGTGGGAGGATTAAATGAGTAACTGGACGGAAGGGAAGGCGGAGCCAAGGCCTGGCGCACAGTGGGAGAGATCGGGGAGGCAGAGGCCAGGCCAGGCCGGGAGATTCTGGAGGACAAGCCCATGTTCCCCACAGACAGCACCTCCTTGGCAGACACCATTCTCCTTGAGTTGGCAGCAAGATGAACTTCTGTGACAGACAGAAATTCTTCAATGGGCCTTGGGGTATTTTTTTTTTTTTAATTCCTCACCCGAGGGTATTTTTTTATTTATCATTAGATAGAGTAGGAGGGAGGGAGAGAGACAGAGAGAAACATCGATGTGATAGAGCTACATCAACTGGTTGCCCCCCGAACAACCCAATCAATGCCAGGGACTAACTGCAACCGAGGTACATGCCCTTGAACAGAATCGAACATTGGTCCATGGGCCGACGCTCTGACCACTGGGCAAAACTGGCCAGGGCATCTTGGGTCATTTTTTAATTCCACGTTGAGGAAAGAGGAATGTTCTTAGCCTAGGGGTTGCTGTCCATAGGTTCATTCACTTATTTAGACATTTTCCATGCATGAGTCTTTTTTTTTTTTTTTTTAATCCTCACCCAAGGACATTTTTCCATTTTTTGTTCAGATAGAGTGGGAGGGGGAGAGAGAGAGAGAGAGAGAGAGAAACATCGACATGAAAAGGACACATCGAGTGGCTGCCACCCGCACGACCGACCAGGGCCGGGGACAAACTGCAACCGAGGTACGTGCCCTTAGCGGGAACCGAACCCGGGTCTCTCTGGACCGCAGGCCGACCCTCCAACCGCCGAGCCAAACCGGCCAGGGCTCCATGAATAAGTCTTTAAGGCCAACTCGAGGGTCTTTGTCATTGCTGTTCCCTCTGCCTGGATCACTGTTCTCTCAGTGGGTATCTTATTCGAGCTAGGCTCAAGGATCTTTCCTCAAAGAGGTCTTCCCTGGACACCATATAGAACAAACTCCTTATCCCTTTCCCCACTGTGGTTTCTTCATGGTGTTTTTATGTTGTTGTTTTTTTTTTATCCTCACCCAAGGACATTTTTCCATTTTTGTTCAGATAGGGCAGGAGGGAGGAAGAAAGAGAAAGAGAGAGAGAAACATCGACGTGAAGGGACACATCGAGTGGCTGCCACCTGCACGACCAACCAGGGCCGGGGACAAACTGCAACCGAGGTACGTGCCCTTAGCGGGAACCGAGCCCGGGTCTCTCTGGACCGCAGGCCGATGCTCTAACCGCTGAGCAAGACCGGCCAGGGCTCTTCATGGTGTTTTTATCATCTGACATCATGTTTTAATTTATTTGTCCATTAGCTGTCTGTCTCCCCCACCTGACTGTGAGCTCCTGAGAGCATGGCTGAATCTAAGGCACTCACTTCTGTCCCCACTGTGTACAGTGTACCTGGCATACCATAATATTTGCTAAATGGACAAATATTGAACTATGTAGTCGAATTCAAGCTTATGGAGCACCTATGGTCTCCGGGATGTGGATGTGGAAATAAACCAGACATAGCCCCTGGCCTCAAGCAGCGGGGAAGAGGGAAATGTGGACACACACCACAGCAAAACAGCTGGGAAGTTCACCTCCAGCCCTGCACACTTCGCGCAAGGGAATGAAAGGAAGGAGAAAGGCAGGTACTACGTGCGGAGGGCCCGCTCTGTGCCAGGACCTTTCACACATCACGTTCGGCTCCGTCCACTCAGTAGCCCATTTCACGGAATAAGCGTCAGGAATTCAGAGAGGTGACATGACCTGGCCAAACTCAAACTCACGGCAGAACCAGGACTGGAGCCCGGGTGGCCTGATTCTAAACTCTGAGCGCTATTTCTTCCACCACTAGGCCTCTCTTGCCCAAGAGAAAGAATTTAACTAAGTAGCCCAAGGGGGCAAAAAAAAATGTATGTACTGTTTTATACAAAATAAATGATATATATTTTATATAGAAATACCTTTAAATATTTTATGAAATATATTTGTATATTTTAAATGTTAAATAAAATAAGAAATTTAAATGGCCCTGGCCGGTTTGGCTCAGCGGTTAGAGCATCGGCCTGCGGTCCGGAGAGACCCGGGTTCGGTTCCCGCTAAGGGCATGTACCTCGGTTGCAGTTTGTCCCCGGCCCTGGTTGGTCGTGCGGGTGGCAACCACTCTATGTGTCCCTTTCACGTCGATGTTTCTCTCTCTCTCTGTTCCTCTCTCTCCCTCCCACTCTATCTGAACAAAGAATGGAAAAATGTCCTCGAGTGAGGATGATAAAAAAAAAAAGAAATTTCAATGAATATATTATTATCATTATTTGCTCATGGAATGGCTACATCCAAGAGTGGCAGCCTTCAGGCACAGCTGGATCCTGGGTCCTAAACAGCATCACCAGAATTGGCTCCATTCTCCGATGGCCTCTCGAGCCATAGTGGCAAGATGACTGCCTGCAATGCCAGCCCTCCCAGTCCTTCCCCACCTCCCCAAAGAGCCAAATCCTGAGGCAAAAGGAAGGCCCCGCCACAGGCCTTGGCATTGGCTGATGCAGCACCCATTCCTGTCTAGCTCCTTTCACTGTGTGTAGCTAAATCTCCACCTTTCCAGCCCCTCGTGCAGCTGTGGGGGCACGTGACACAGTGATGGCCAGTGTGGTGCGAGCCAACGCCAGTGGGCAGGAGGCGAAATGCTGCTGCTCTGACCACGAGCATGGTCAAGGAGCATGGACCACCTTGGAGCCACGACAGGAAGGCCCAAATATCACCATGGCATTAGCCCTGCCATTGCCAAGCTGCTGAACTCCTACCTTCAGACTTCTCCTAAGAGAGAAAAATAAAACTCAAGGCATTAAATTCCTCGTTACTTGTAGCTGAAAGCATTCCTGATTGCTGCACCTCGGTGTCAAGTCGGAGGCAAGTCCTTAGGCAGGCATCACCTTGGCTCTGACGGGGTCCCGTCCCCACGGCTAAGCCAACCACGTGGCCAGCAGAGGTGGGACATGCCAGCCAAGCACTCCAGCTGCCACCCTCGCCTCATCGGCTTGGAGTGAAAAAGCAGGGGGCTGTCAGCAGAGGAGGGCAATGGTGACTATACTCCCTACGCCCCAGGATCCGTGGGGACAAGACAACTTGTTCTTGGCCTAAGCTTTCTTGCATCATTTCCTGGACCACGGAGATACTGGCTCATTTATCCTCCAGGCTTTTTCTGGGGAAGGTGAGGGGGGGGGATAGTTCAGTGGAATTATCCAGAGAAGGGCAAAGGACAAGCTGTAAAGGCAGCATGACATGCAGTGTGGTGCACAGTGTCCTTTCTGTGCCCAGGACTGGGCCATGCCTCTGCCTGAATTCATCCTATCACACCACATTCCTTGCTACCCTAAACAGAGGAAAACAAGCCTGTCCTTCCTCAGCCTGCCCCCCCTCCCTGTAAGACTTCTGAGCCAGACAGGTTTGAGTTCAAACTCACATCCATTACCTTTGCAGGGGGGTGGCCTCAAGCTGTCATCTTACCTCTCTGTACCTGTGTCTCTAACCCTGGGGACAGAAGGACCCTCAATGGCATGAGAAAGAGTGGATTAAGTGCTTGTCCCTGGTGGCCCTGTGGCCAGAGCAGCACCGAGAGGGGTGCTCTGCAGACCCTTCCCTGACAATCCCAGGACCCCAGCCAGAAAAGCTGCTTGCACTTGAGGCAAGCGCCACACACGTGAACCAACCCAGGCCCGCGGCAAGGCCACGCCCCCAGCCTCCCCTGCAGGCCGGAGCAGGTGGGAGAGGTCACGTGACTGAGCTCCACTGCCCTTCTGTGGGCTGGGTGCACAGGCCTGGAGCCCTTGGGAGCCACAGTGGAAGTGGCAGGGCCATGAGATGGAGGAAACTTGGGTCTGAAGTCACTGCTCGGGAAAGTGCTCATTTACTGGGTGCACCCATGTCAGACGCTGGGCGAGTGAGAAATAAACCACTATGGTGTTTGCTGCACCCCATGTTTTGGGCCTATTAAGGTTGCCCTACCTCATCCACCCCCAGGAGGGTGACCTGGAAAGACCTGTAGGGTAAGTGATGGATGATCAGTCAAAGAGGGCCACCCCCCCCCCCCCCCCCCCCGTGTGTGTGCCAGCAAAGCAGAAGGTGAGCCAGCAGTGACCACACTGTGTGGTGCTGAGGCCAGACTTGCCTTGAGCCCTCCTCCCTTGGCCACCAGACAGAAGCTCATGATGTCAAGCCTGGAGTCCAGGTAAGAGACTAATAATAACACTAACAATAATGATCATAATAATGGGAGCCACCACCAATATTCAAAGTCCTTACCACTTGCCGGGCACTGGGCTGATCGCTTCATGGGCCTGATCTCATTTCATCCTCGTTGACCAGCAAGGAAGGCACTGCTGGCGTCAGCCCCATTTTACAGGTGAGAAAACAGAGGCCCATGGGTGTCTGCAGATACCTTCCAAAAGGCAGAATCTTTAGATTAGCAGCATTTCCCTGAGATACACTTCCTTCCCACAGCACAGCCTTTCCTTGGGGCTTGCGCCTTCGCTTCATATGTGCCAGGCATCGTTTGTGGGGCTGAGGTCACGCCAGTGAACAAAATAGATGGAAATGCTGGGCCTCGTGGAGCTGATAGTCCAGCGAGGGAAAACAGACAGTAAGTACACAAGCAAATCAACAAGAAGGGCTCAGATAAGGACAAGTAACATGACGGCATCAGGTCGGGAAGCTTCAGGTTGGCGATGGGAGGAGGTGGTATCCTGAATTTCCAAGTCAGAGGAGGCCTCCCTGGTGTTAATCTGAGAGCAGCACATGAAGTTCTGGGGAAGGGTGTCCCTGGCAGAGGAAACAGCACATGCAAAGGGCAAGTGCAAAGGCCCTGAGGCTAGAATGAGCTTAGCATCTTCAGGAAACAGGAAGAAGGGCATTATGGCTAAAGAGGAGTGAGCAGGAGAGGGAGGGGTGTGATGAGGCCGCAGAGGGTGCAGGGATGGGGCAAAGGAAAAGTTTGACTGGGCAATGGTGGGAGGGGTAGAGGACAATCCTGAAAAGATTCATCTGGGTGCCAGCTCTGGAGGTACAGACAAAGGAGGAGAGAAGAAAAGAGGTCTCAGTCCAAATTTACCTCCATTCGACACCTCTCTCTCTCCCCACACAAGTGGAGGCTAGATTCCTTGGGAAAATGAGGCCCAAGCTTGCATCCATAGGCCCTTGGAACGACATGGGCACATCCCTGGACCGTGGAGAGCCTGCAGCAGAACAAAGGAAAGGGACAGACACTCTGAGAGTCAAGGCCCTCACAGCCCCTGCCCAGCCTCTAACTTGCTGTGTGACCTGGTGCTCCCCAATGCCCATCTCTGGGCCTCCCTTTTCTCCCCCACTGAGGAGGGGGCTGGTCTGGCTTCACCGCTTTCCAGCCATCTGTCCGTGGGCAAGCCATCTAACCTCCCCGCCCCTCAGTGTCCATGGGGATGGCCCAGTCCCCAGAGTTATGGTGAGAATTAAATGTACAATGAGGTGCTCAGTAACTGCTAAGAAGGACTGTTATTACTATTATTGTACCATTCTAATGCAGAACCTTTCTGAGGCCCCTTCCACCTTTCAGATTGGCCTCGTTGTTGCCTATACCCATCGGCCAGGGTTGAGGGGCATGCTCACCTTGCTGCCCGATGCTCTGCCTGTATCTGGGGTGGAGAACCCAGCTTGCCCCCCCCCCCGCCTTCTTCTACCCCAGCCTTGCAGCTGTCCTTGCCCGACACCCTTCTGAAGCTTTACTCCCTGAAGAATATCATTTCCACCAGGAAGAGAAGACAGAACCAGAAATCATCTCTGAGGCCTAAATGGCTACTAGGGGAACTTTTTTTTTTTTTTTGGAGAGCCTGGAGGGAGCAGAAAGTAGGCAGGAAGGAAAAAGGGAGGAAGTGGTGTCCCAAGCATTTGCTATCTCCAAGAGGACAGTCCCCATCAGGTCCCAGGGGGCAGTGTTTCCCACATTCGGCATGCTTCCCTGCCCACCCTGGCTCCTGGCCCATCCATGCAGTGCTTTCCCCTCTTTCTGAGGGTGTACCCTTCCCCCAGTTCTGCCCCAGCCCCGTTGGAGAGCAGCAGCGTGGGCTGCTGTCTTCTTGCCCCCCTTGATTAAAATGCAGAGGCGCCTCCGTCCAGAACCATGTGGCTAGGCTCTAATCTCTCCCAGCCTTCTTGGCTGCGTGGCCATGGCTGCTGGCTGCCCTCATCCAGCACTGGAAAGACTCAGGGACGAGGGACAGAGGCCAGAGTGAATCACGAGCCAGGCTCCAGACTCCTGGCGCAGTGCTCAGGCTGGGCAGGAAACTGAGGAGGGCGGGTGGGCAGCCCCTTGCTCGCTCCCCAGGCTCCAGTTTCTTCATCTGCACCGAGGGGATGATAATGGAAGACTTCATGCTTAGCGGCGCCAGGCCCCTGTAAGCACTTGGTGAATCCCCCATAAGACTTTAGCCCTCAGACTCCCACTGTCCTCTCGTCTGGGCTTTTCTGCCCCTCTCCTGCCACCTCCATGAAACTGCTCTCAGTCCAGGGAAGGGACCCTGACGGCCCCATCGGAGCTCTACCCTGGCACCGAGCAGTCCCCAGGAGCCCTCCATGTGCTAGGCACAGCGCAGCAAGCCCTCTCTCTTCGCGTTCTAATAAAACAATGATTAAGTCAGTGAAAGAAGATCTAGAAAAACATAAAGCAAAGAGTTAAATTGTGCCCGGGTCCCCTTCACTCCCCACCCCAGCTCTTTGCACACAGAAAGCTCCAGAGGGACACACCCTGCACACGCAGCCTCGGGGCTCCCTTTGTCCTCTGCACAATGGGGTCTGGCCGGGCGGTAGCCCATGAGCCCTGCGTCAGGCTTTTTCATCACTGCATAGTTTGTCACCAAGTGGCTGGGCCACCCTGTCCGTGGAGCCTCGGCCCCTGATGGACCTCTGGGCTCTGGTTCCTTCTGTTTCTACCAGGGCCGCAGGGAAAACCCCCGGTCATGCCTCTTTCCACATGGACACTCTCTGAGGCAGACCCTGGACACGAGGCTGTGGACAGCATGTGTGCTTTCTGCTCTTTCTGTGTGTGGTGCTGTCACTTCCTACCTCCCCAGGAGGCTCGTCTAGACCTGCAAGCTTGCTGCCCAGCCGGTGTGTGGAGGCGCCTGTCACCCCCTCTCCCATTCTGCCTGTCCCCTCACCTCTCTTGTTTTCTTGTTCCATTCAAGGTGGCCAGAGGGTGGAGCATCGACTCCCAAATGTGCTGTAGTGCTCATTTTTCAGACAGCACTGGTTGAGAACAGTGTGCATCTCTGTCACAGGGGACATGGTCACAGGGGGCACTGTCACAGGAGTCACTGTCTCAGAGACACTGTCTCAGGAACACTGTCTCAGGGGCACTGTCTCAGGGGCACTGTCACAGGGAGCACTGTCTCAGGGGCACTGTCACAGGGAGCACTGTCTCAGGGGCACTGTCACAGGGACACTGTCTCAGGGGCACTGTCTCAGGGGCACTGTCTCAGGGGCACTGTCACAGGGGATACTGTCTCAGGGGCACTGTCACAGGGGAACTGTCACAGGGGACATTGTCTCAGGGGCACTGTCACAGGGGCACTGTCTCAGGGGCACTGTCACAGGGGCACTGTCTCAGGGGCACTGTCACAGGGGACATTGTCTCAGGGGCACTGTCACAGGGGCACTGTCTCAGGGGACATTGTCTCAGGGACACTGTCTCAGGGGCACTGTCTCAGGGGCACTGTCACAGGGGCACTGTCTCAGGGGACATTGTCTCAGGGACACTGTCACAGGGGCACTGTCTCAGGGGACATTGTCTCAGGGACACTGTCTCAGGGGCACTGTCTCAGGGGCACTGTCACAGGGGACATTGTCTCAGGGGAACTGTCACAGGGGACACTGTCTCAGGGGCACTGTCTCAGGGGCCCTGTCACAGGGACACTGTCTCAGGGGCACTGTCTCAGGGGCACTGTCACAGGGGATACTGTCTCAGGGGCACTGTCACAGGGGAACTGTCACAGGGGACATTGTCTCAGGGGCACTGTCACAGGGGCACTGTCTCAGGGGCACTGTCACAGGGGCACTGTCTCAGGGGCACTGTCACAGGGGACATTGTCACAGGGGCACTGTCTCAGGGGACATTGTCTCAGGGGCACTGTCACAGGGGATACTGTCTCAGGGGCACTGTCTCAGGGGCACTGTCTCAGGGGCACTGTCACAGGGGACACTGTCTCAGAGGCAGTCTCAGGGGCACAGTCACAGGGACACTGTCTCAGGGGCACTGTCTCAGGGGCACTGTCTCAGGGGCACTGTCACAGGGAGCACTGTCTCAGGGACACTGTCACAGGGACACTGTCTCAGGGGACATTGTCTCAGGGGCACTGTCTCAGGGGCACTGTCTCAGGGGCACTGTCACAGGGGACACTGTCTCAGAGGCAGTCTCAGGGGCACTGTCACAGGGACACTGTCTCAGGGGCACTGTCTCAGGGGCACTGTCTCAGGGGCACTGTCACAGGGAGCACTGTCTCAGGGACACTGTCACAGGGACACTGTCTCAGGGGACACTGTCTCAGGGGCACTGTCACAGGGGACACTGTCTCAGGGACACTGTCTCAGGGGCACTGTCCAGGGAGCACTGTCTCAGGGACACTGTCACAGGGACACTGTCTCAGGGGACATTGTCTCAGGGGCACTGTCACAGGGGACACTGTCTCAGGGACACTGTCACAGGGGACACTGTCTCAGGGGTACTGTCTCAGGGGCACTGTCACAGGGGACACTGTCTCAGGGGCACTGTCTCAGGGGCACTGTCACAGGGGACACTGTCTCAGGGGACTGTCACAGGGACACTGTCTCAGGGACATTGTCTCAGGGGCACTGTCACAGGGGACACTGTCTCAGGGACACTGTCACAGGGGACACTGTCTCAGGGGTACTGTCTCAGGGGCACTGTCACAGGGGACACTGTCTCAGAGGCACTGTCACAGGGGACACTGTCTCAGGGGCACTGTCACAGGGGACACTGTCACAGGAACACTGTCACAGGGGGCACTGTCTCAGGAGCACTGTCTCAGGGGCACTGTCTCAGGGGCACTGTCACAGGGGACACTGTCTCAGGGGACACTGTCACAGGAACACTGTCACAGGGGGCACTGTCACAGGAACACTGTCATAGGAACACTGCCACAGGAGACACTGTCACAGGGGCACTGTCACAGGGAACACTGTCACAGGGGGCACTGTCTCAGGGGCACTGTCTCAGGGGCACTGTCTCAGGAGCACTGTCACAGGCGCACTGTCTCAGGGGCACTGTCACAGGGGCACTGTCACAGGGGACACTGTCACAGGGGGCACTGTCTCAGGGTCACTGTCACAGGGGACACTGTCACAGGAACACTGTCACAGGGGGCACTGTCTCAGGAGCACTGTCTCAGGGGCACTGTCACAGGGGACACTGTCTCAGGGGACACTGTCACAGGAACACTGTCACAGGGGGCACTGTCACAGGAACACTGTCACAGGAACACTGCCACAGGAGACACTGTCACAGGGGCACTGTCACAGGGGACACTGTCACAGGGGGCACTGTCTCAGGGGCACTGTCTCAGGAGCACTGTCTCAGGGTCACTGTCTCAGGGGCACTGTCACAGGGGCACTGTCTCAGGGGCACTGTCACAGGGGCACTGTCACAGGGGGCACTGTCACAGGGGACACTGCCACAGGGGACACTGTCACAGGGGCACTGTCCATGGGACACTGTCTCAGGGGCACTGTCTCAGGGGCACTGTCACAGGGGACACTGTCACAGGAACACTGTCACAGGGGACACTGCCACAGGGGACACTGTCACAGGGGACACTGTCTCAGGGGGCACTGTCACAGGGGACACTGTCCCAGAGGACAATGTAACAGGGGACATTGTCTTAGGGGCACTGTCACAAGGGGCACTGTCACAGGGAACACTGTCTCAGGGGCACTGTCTCAGGAACACTGTCACAGGGGCACTGTCTCAGGGGCACTGTCACAGGGGGCACTGTCTCAGGGGCACTGTCTCAGGGGCACTGTCTCAGGGGACATTGTCTCAGGGTCACTGTCTCAGAGGACACTGTCACAGGGGACATTGTCTTAGGGGCACTGTCACAGGGGGCACTGTCACAGGGGACACTGTCTCAGGCGCACTGTCACAGGGGGCACTGTCACAGGGGACATTGTCTCACGGGCACTGTCACAGGGGGCACTGTCACACGGGCACTGTCTCAGGGGGCACTGTCTCAGGGGACACTGTCTCAGGCACACTGTCACAGGCACTTGCAGAAATCAAGGACCAGTGGGAAAAAGGTTCAGATCCACAATGGTAGCGCAGGGAGAGCTTTGGAGTTGGGGTTCTGCAGCCAGGTGGCCCAGGTTTGAACCCTGGCTATGCCCTTGCTGGCTGTGTGACTTTGGGCAAGTTGCTCAACATCTCTGAGCCTTGGCTGGGTCATCAGAACAGCCAATCTAGTAGGAGCATCTAGCTCAAGCTATTGTGGAGTTTGAAAGACCCAGTGCTTCAAACAGTGCTGGGCACCGTCCCTGTTGGTGCTGGTATTTGGGCACCTACCGTATGGCGATAGGACTGGGAGGGAGATCAGCGCAGAGATGAGTAACAGCCCTTGTTTACACTGAACGCTGACTGTGCTGAGTGCTTTGCATGAACTGGCTTATTTAATCCTTGCCACTAGGGGAACCTGAAGCTCTGAGAGGTAAAGAGGCAACGAACCTGCAGGCCTGGATCCCAGGGCTGCTCCCCGTACATGTGCTGCTGTTCAGGTCCCAGTGGGGAAGATGACTGGCGTGAGGGTGGCCTGGCCCAGCCCGGAATGGGATTTCCAGGGCTGGAGCCTGGTCCAGAGCGTGAGTGTTGATGAGGAACAGATGTGCATACAGTCAGGGCTCCCACCCATGTCTCCTCTGCAGCCTGGGGTGTGGGGGGTGATAACTTCCAGATGGGTTCGGCTCTGAGCTGTACCTTAAGTGACTCTGTCTGAGTCCCCACAGGGCTAGACTGCAGGCTTCTGTCCTGGCTCTCAACCCCTCTGGCCCTGGAAGATAACTATGGTACCTGCGTTTGGGGCAGGAGACCTCAGGAATGTCAGCCTTTCTCGGAGCCTCAGTTTCTCCATCTGAGGAAGAGGTGTTCTCCATTGAGCTGGCCGGGCAGAGCTGTTATACCTGAAAACTTGAGGAACATGAGAGCATCTTCCAAACTGTGGAGGACTGTGCACACCAAACAGACTCTCCCCAGCCAGGCACCCCTGGAGGAGTAGAGCTTTTCGGTTCGATTTTAATTTTCTCTTTGTATTTATTTTCTGAATGTATAATACATGTCCACAGCACAAAGTCTCAAAGGCACTTAGTGAAAGTGAGTCTCTCTCTCACTTCTCTCCTCCAGTCCCCCAGGGTCCCTTCCCCCAGGCAGCCTCTGTCACCAATTTCTTGTGAATTTTCCCAGAGATATTTTATGTACATGCAAGGAAATTCACATAAGAATTTTTTTCCTAGTGATGGCCAACTTCACCCACTACTTTGCTCTGTCCTTTTGTTATTTAACAACGCACTTTAGAGATCTTTCTACATCACTCCATAAAGAGTGCCTGATCCTCTTTGATGGCTGAGTAAGGTGACCTTCAAAACATCACACAACTGTTCAGCATGGACACTGACCAAGCAGATGGCCCCAGCAGTGCACAGTCCCCCCAGCGGTTCGGTGCTGGTGGCTGGTGTCAGCTCTGCGTCTGCGCAGTGTTTTCATTGCATGATGTGCCCACATTACCAACCCATCTTCACGTGAGGGCACTGAGGCTGTTTCCAACGTTCCACTTTTTCAATCAAGGTTGCAACAAATATTCACTTTGTATAAATGTGGGATATAAATTGGGCTTATTTTCTCGAGGTGAAATTGCATTCTACATCAATGTGTTTTTTAAAATGATTTTAATCCATACCTCCTACCACGTGCAAAATTTAACTTGAAATGGACCATAGATCTGAATGTCAAACCTAACCCTGTAAAACATGGAGACAAAAACACTGGAGAAAAATCTTTGTGACCTTGGGCCAGGCAAGATTTCTTAGTTAAGACACAAAAAGCATGAAACATTAAAAAAAAAAAAAAAAAAAAAGGATGAACTTGACTTAATCAAAATTAAACATTTCTCTTCTAATGACAGTGTTAAGAAAATGAAAACCACACATTGGAAGAAAATGTTTGCAAAAGTAATATCTGATTTTAAAAACTTGTATCCAGAATATATTTAAAGAGCTTTCACAATTCAATAATAAGAAATCAAGTAATCCAATAAAAATGGGCAAAAGATTTTAAAAGATACTTCACTAAAATACTGGTATTGGTGGCAAATAAACACATGAATAAATCCTCGATATTATCTGTGAATGCAAACTAAAGCCATAGCAAGATACCACTGCACGTACTAAAATGGCCAAACTTAAAAACAACTGACAATACCAAGTGCTGGTGAGGGGACATAGCAACTGGAACTAGAAAAACCAATGTGGCAATTTTTATAAAATTAAACATATGACTACCATATGACCCAGCAATCCTAGTCCTAGGTATGTACCCAAGAGAAGTGAAAATTGTGATAAAACTGTACACAAATGTTTATAGCAGCTTTTCTCACAATCATCAAAAACAGTCATCTTCCAACAGGTGAATGAATAAACAATGGACTATTATTCAGCAATAAGAAGGAATGAACTATTGATTGATACATCCAAAAATACAGTGGAATCTCAAAGGCATGATGTGGAGTAAAAGAGACCAGACTCAGAAGGCTACCTACTGTATGACCCCACTCAACATGACCTGGAAGAGGCAGAGCCACATGGCAGAGAGCAGCCTGCTTAGTGTTTGCCAGGGTGGGTGGGGGTGGGGCGGGGGGATGAGATCAACTGCCAAGGGGCCTGAACATTTTGGGGTGCTGGAACTGTTCTACATCATGATTGCGGTGGTGGTTACATGACTGTACATGCTAGTCAAAATGCAATGAACTTTACATCTCAAAGGAATGAATTTTATTTACTGTAGTAAATTATATTGCATTAAACCTGATATTTAAGAAAAACATACATATGTTAGTAAATTTGATAACTATTTCCAAATGCCCACAGAGATAGGGGTTGCACGGATTTATTTGTTCACACTCATCGTGTGAGAATGAGACAGGGCTTTGAAGGGGGAGTAGGGAGTGGGGAGTGTGGGTTCAATGACCACATTGGAGGCTGTTGGCTGGGGCCTTGGGGTGGGGACTGGATGCTGATCCGCTGCAGCCTGTGGATGCCATGGACTGTGGCTGCTGCTTGACAGGTAACACCAGATCTCACTCCTGCCCAGAGCCACTCTGGGGTCATTCATTCATCCATCCATACATTCAACTGTGTCCCACCCTTGTGCCAGAGTGGACTGGGCACTGGGACACAGAGATGAGTCCCAGGCTTCACCCTCATGGGCTCCCAGTCTATGGGCAAGACAGACACAAAGAGTCGGGGTCAACACCGGCATATCTGCAGAGCCGATGAGAGAGGCACCTGGCTTGTCAGGGAATGCTTCCAGAGGGCAGCAGAGTCACAGCTGAAACCTGTAAGATGATCAAGGTAACCACATCTGCTATAGACACTTAGGGTGTTTTCCGGTTTTTGTTTTTGTTTTTTTGTGATCACACGTAGGCTGCAGAGAACAGATGTGTACAATGTATACCTGTCATTTTGCATGTGGGCGAGGCTGATTAGAGGATAAATCCCTAGAGTGGCTTGCTGGGTTAGGGGACACGTACATGGTAATTCTGATAGATGTCGTTAATTCACCTTCCACAGAGGCGGGGCCATGTCCCTTCCCCTAGGAAGGTAGGAGAAAGCACCAGCTCACCTACAGCCCACCCACAGCCTGGTGGTTTCAAATTGTGGCTCCTTGCCAATCAGATAAGTGAAAAATGATACTTCTGTGTGACTTTATTGTCATTTAATTTGAGTGAGGTTGACGTTCTTTTCCGGTGTGTGTAGGAGTCATTTGGAGTTCCTTTTCCAGATGCGGAGTGGAAGACAACCGTGGAGCTCTGGAAGCGTTTCCTCGTGTGATGCTCATCTCCCTGGGCTGAGTGGGATGTGCCCTGTGGGTGCCTTGCACGGAGCGCCCTCTGGTGGAGGGCAAGGTTTTGAGTTCTCACTTCATTACTTTCAGAATCTTCGATTCTTCACCTGTAAAACGTAGGACTAATAATAAAATCCACTTCAGAGGGCTCTGGGTAGGATGGATTTAGGTTTTCAATATTAAGTGCCTGGCACAGATCCTGGTCAGACTTAGTGTTTGCAAAATGTTTGTTGAATGAATAAATAAAATATATGTAATAATAAAAACTTCTATTATTTAAACCTGGCAGTGACACTGTGAGGGATACTCCTACTATCCCCTTTCACAGATGAGAAAACTGAGGCACAAAGAAACGTACAGGACCTTACCTAAAGGCTCCTAGCTAGTCCGTGGTGGAGATGGAATTCGTGGCATTGCTGTCTGCCTCACTTCCCTGCCCCCCACCCAGGAGAGCAGTGCTGCTAGTAACCCCTTTTAACCTCAGTTCCTCTTGTCTATTACTGTGAAACAAACCTCCCCAACCGAGAGGCATGAAGCAACAACTGTTTTATTATGCCTGTGGTTCTGAGGATCGGGAGTTCACACAGGATGGAGTGGGGCCAGCTTCTCTCTGCTGGGGCCTTAGCTGGGAAGACTATACCTGGGTACTTGAGCAGTTGGGACAGGAGGACCCCTTTCTGAGATGGCCTCTTCAGCTGCAGGTCTGGTTGGATGACCTATTCCACCATGTGGGTGATAGGTTTCATGAAAGTCTCGGAGCCATGGCAGAGGTGTGGGGGTGGGGGAGCCAGCAGTCCCCAGGGCTGAGTCCCTGTGTTCCAGGGTCCGACAGCCCAGGAGGCTTAGAAATTCTGGGGTTGGCACCTCCATTAGTAGCTTCTTCTCCAGACCTTTGCACATTCTGTGTCCTGAAGCTGGGACCCCTTCCCAACCATCCCATTAACACCCCCTCATTCTTCTGTTATCAGCCTGGCTATCTGTCCTCTGTGGAAGCCCTTATTGTAATTGACTTGTCTACAGACCGGAAGCTCCAGCAACAAGCCTGAGCCATTATCACCAGCACCCAGCACAGCAGACACTTTGGCATATTTATTGAATGGATGGATAATTGAGATTGATGAATTGTGAGTGACTTTAACTTAACTTCTATAAGTTAGCTTGCAGGGTTTCTGGGAGGGTGGGAAGAAATAAGGATGTGAAAATGTTTGCACATTAAAGCAAATCAGCCAAATGGGAGCTATTATGATCTTTATTGAGGAGAGAAGAGCAAAGGAAATGAAATAAAGCACTTCACTGTCTGGCACATAGTAGGTGCTCAATACATGTAAGACATTGTTATTATTAATCCTTATTATCATGATTACTGTTATTTCTGTTTTTATAAGAATTCACATTTCCCGAGTCAGAAGGACCACATAGGATAGTTTGAAATTTTCCTACAAGGGAAAATGGAGAAACATAACACTGTCCCCCATCTCTGAGTGTCTTAGCAGGAAGTCAGAAACTGCCACAATCTTGATTACTGGCTGTGGGATGTTGGGTTCAGGTCCTCTGAATGTCACTCAGCCGGGTCCAACTCTTGTCGTTCCGCCTGAGGCGGGAGGCAGCCTCCCCGCCCCTTCCCAGGTCTCGCTAGGAGAGAAAGGCAACGCATCCTCCCTATTTCAGGAATACGTCCTTACCAGCCGGGCTGTTGCCCTGTTTCTGGTTGGGTGGCGCCCTCTAGTGACAGGAGGTGGAACGAGAGGCAGGGCCGTGGCGCGGCCTCAGACAGAAATGGGGACCGGTAAGCGCAGCGAGGTGGGGAGAGGGCCCCGGTGTGGCCCCGCCGGAGTGGCAGGAACCCCTCAGCTCGGCCGCGCCCCCGTTCTCTCCCACTGGAATAGCACTGGAGGGGCGGCGGCCGGCACCACCCTCCGGGCTCCGCCCCCTGCCCTCTCGCTGGCTGCCCGCCAGCTGCTGCGTTGATCTCTGAGCCTCTCCTGTAAGAGGCAGGTACATGGGAAGCTGTCCTTCCCTGAAAAACACCTCAATCCTCGAGAGAATGTGGGAGAGGCTGGGATTGGAAGGGATTGGGAGCTGGTGGGGAGGGAAGGTCTCAGCTCCAAAGGTTATAGAAAAGGTTTAGGTCCCGAACCTCTATCTCCTCCTTGGAAACCGGTTCCCTAGGGAAAGTACACAGCCAGGGGACTGCAGGAAGGGAACTTCCACTCCTATTCTGGTCTCTTAAAACTGCGGGCTTTAGAAACTCCAGCCTCCTAGCATTTGGATCCTATCAGAAAACTGTGTTTAGACCCCAGCGCTCTGGGGCTGGAGGTCACCTGAGAGCCACCCCTCTCTGAGCTGTCCTCATGCTCATTCCAGAGTCTGCTCTCTGTCTGCCCCTAAACTCCTTCACGTTTAGTACGTTTGGGGTGGGACCCTGAAATTGGAATTTTTAAAAAGGACCCGGAAGATGTGGGCACTGGACTAAATCCAGTCATACCTTTCTTCATCTATCAAATGGGGAAACAGGCTCAGAAAGAGGGAAATGATTTGGCCTTGACCCCCACAGACTGCTGATGACAGGCTAGGACTCGAACCTGTGTCTCCCAATGCTAAGGCCACCCTCACCAACAGTGCAGGGTGTTTAGATGGCTCTGTGTGATTGTCACACCTCCTAGGTGTCCCTGACCCCTCAGATATGTCATACAGAGCACAGATGGGTTCCTGGGGCCACTTCTGTGATCATGGGGCTAAAAGGCACTGATGGTGGGGGGAGCACAGGGTTGTTCTCTTCTGTCTCTGGCTGAGCCCCCTTCTTGAGCGGGGCCTGGAGGTCCGAGGGCCCCGACACACGCTGGCTCCCTCGGCTCTGAGCATTCCAGTGCAAACAACCATATGGTTTAGATTCAGCTACTCCAAGCTCATTAGCAGGATGCCCAAGAAGCACTTGCAAGTTCTTTTTTCTTTTCCCTTTATTAAAAAAAAAATGTTGGGGTCTTGAAACAACAAAAGAGCATTTCAGAGGCACAAACTTTTGCAGAATAGAAGCTGGTGGTTTGGCCAGGTGAGGAGTGGGGGGCTCTAGCTGTCCTTAGGGAGGAAAGAGGAGGAAGTGAGAGAGGGTGGACCTTGGGGGGCAGGGCTTTCTCATGTGCCAAGTGGCGGGAGGCCTGAGGCTGGGCACTCTCTTGGGGTGTGGGAGTGATATTTCATCACCTTTAGCTTGCCCCAGCCTGCTGACATCCTCTTTCCCGCTTCCCTCAGGTCTCAGATTCTTCCTCTCTTAGCTGCTGAACCCTCTGAGTTCAGACCAGCCAGTAATGCCAATGCAGATCGGGAGTGCCCCTTCCAGGGGGACAAAGGAGGAAGAGGTCATGGTGGTGGAGTGACAGGCAGTGAAAACAAACCTATTTCTAAGCTGGGTCTAGCCTGAGACTCCTCCCCCTGTTCTTCCTGCTTGGCCTGTGGGGTATCCCAGTGAAACACAAATGCTCAGTGGTGGTGTGGGTGATGGGGAGTCTTCTCTTGGTCCTGACCCAACAATGTCCTTCATCCCCCCCGCCCCACAAAGGCCCTGAAGTCTCCTTTCAGCTGTGGACATGCTGAACAGGGCAACCAGCAGCTGGAAGGCACAGCACCTGGGTTCCCTATGTGACCTTAGGCGAGTCCCTTCCTTCTCAGGCTTCAGTATCCCCACGGATACAATGGGCGGGAGGCTCCAGGGTGGGAAACAGAGTGGCCTGGATGCTCTCCAAGTTCCTTCAGCTCTGATGGCCTCTTCTGGCTGATCCGGTGCCCCAGGCATGACAGCCCACCTGATGCAGCGCTTGAATCCCTGAAGGACGCGGGACCACAGTCCCATGGGAAGAGGGAGGGCGCTGAAGGAGCACTGGGCAGGGGGGCAGCACAGCTTCCAGGAGAGCGAGCTCTTGCTACAGGTGGGCACCGGGCTGGTTGTCCAGCCAGAGGCCCTATCGTGGCTCCTCCACGACCAGCTGGACATTGGGAGGCCCCAGAGCCTCTTCCTGAGGCTTCCTAGGGGCGCTGTGGCTGAGGGCTGTGGCAATGGCCTTCAGGGACTGGCCAGAGCAGGATGCACGGGCAGCCCTGGGGCCTGGGGTCTCCCTGGAGCAGAAGCTGGGCTCTCGGGACCCAAGAAGTCTGCCTGTGCTGTGGCCCTGGCCCTACCCCTTCTCTGCAAAGGTCGGGTCAGGACAGGGTCAGGAAAGGCCTAGAAAAAGATATTTACTTTCTTTAAGGAGTAAATAGAACGGCAGAGGATGGGACACAGGCTGGGCACAGGCATTTGGTCTTTCAAAGTGTGTGTGTGTGTGTGTGTGTGTGTGTGTGTGTGTGTGAGAGAGAGAGAGAGAGAGAAAAAGAGAGAGAGAGAGACGATGAAGAAATGAAGAACAGGAAGAAAAATGGGAGGAAAGAAAAAGAAAGGCAGACAGAAGGAAAGAGAAGAAAAGGGGAAAGAGGGAGGGAGGACAGGAAGAAAAGATGGAGAGGAAAATGGAAATGGAAGAAATACAGGAAATAAAGGAGAAAAAAAGGAAAGACAGAGTGACATAGAAAAATGAGGGAAGAGGTGGGGGTGGGGAAGAAAGGTCAAAGGTCAAAGGAAAAAGCAGCAGCAGCAAAGCCAGAGGGTGAGGGATGAAACAAGTCGGCCCAGAGGAGGGTGGTCGGGGCACCTGCCCTGGCTCCTCAGGCCTGTGGCCGGCGCGGCCTCATGTCCAGCTGACGGTCCACCTTCCTGTCCTTGCGCGGGCGCCGGTCTCTCCGGCCCTTCTTCTGGCTGGGGTTTCTCTCTGCAGCGGGAGCACAGGGCATTGTTTCTGAGGCCAGTTGGGCCCTGGGAGGTCCCTTAATCCTGAAAGGGGAGGGTGTCCCTCCCCTGCAGAAGGGCCCAGAGTAACACTTGGGTGCTGGCCTGATAACCCCTCCTTTTTGGAGTCTGGACTGTAGGGTAACTTACTCCAAACTGAACATGTCTCTCAGTTCTTTAGGAGGTAAGGAGGGGGGCTAACTTGCTGAGGGCCCCCTCCCAGGCCTGGAGATTCAGATGGGCCCCCCCAGAATTAAGGTGGCCTCGTGTGGGCGCTCATGACCCTCCCACGTATGCTCACTTCATGGTTTACAGGGATCTTTGCTGGAGAAGACACATTCTACCCAGGTCCCTGCAGCAGCTTGGCCACCCACCTCTGGGCCCCATTCTGCCCCTTGAAATAACAGCAACAAACAATGGCAACAATAAGGGGGCATTTAGCTAGTGGTCCCACATGGCAGACAGGTTCCGATGCTCTGTGTCTGTTAAACTTGAGACAGCTGAGGCAGGCACTTTGACAGGCATGGGGGAGGGGGGGAGCTGTACCTTCCCCTGTACTGGGGGAGGGTTGGGCTGGGCTGCTAACCCAGACCTAACTCCAAATGTTGACCCCCTTGTGCCCTGACCCCTGTGGAGCTGGGGTGAGTTTCTGACGCAAGCGTCTGATCAGTCCCCTATTTCAGACAAGATAACTGAGACCCAGCCAGGGGCCTCACTTGCTCAGTGGCACAGCCTGGGCTGCAGTTCTGGTGTCACTTTCAAGTGGCTCCCAGCTCACCTGGAAGGAAAGATCACATCCTCTCCCTGGCTGCCTACCCCTCCACCGCTCCTCCCTGCTCACCTGGCCCCAGTCACTGGCCTCCACACCGTTGCCCTGGCTGTGCCCTCCGCCCAAATGCGCTTCTCCTTTGTTATCATTATGACCATCATTATGAGAAGCCAGAGGCATGGGTGGGAGGGCAAGGCCAGCCCTAAATGTTTGGTTTATGCAGTGTCTCCACACCCAGGTCATTTTCATGTAGTGTTTGGCCCACGTGCTGTTCTCGGAAGGGAGCTGTGTGCCCACTTAAACAGGAAGAAACCGAGGCTCAGGGAGCCACTTCCCAAGGTTACACACAGCCAGGAACGAAAGTGCTGGGAGGGGCAAGGGGAAGGCAATTGGATTTCTTCAGTGTCAGCTGTGTGCCTATCGCTCCAGGAGTTGGGGCTTCTCCCTCCTCAGGGCAGATTTAGGGTTATTTCCTCAGACCAGGCTGCCCACTTCTGGGGCTCCCTGTGCCCACTCCTGAGCCCCCAGGGGGCACTGAAGCCAGATTCCCACTCTAAGCTCCAGGGCCAACTGTGTCAGCCCACAGGTGAGGACAGCATCGGGGGACAGGGTGAGGGGCTGCCTGAGCAGCCCTGGCCCACTGTGAGGGGGAGTTGCTTTGGGTCCTCATCTCTTCTTTATGCCTGCCTGATGTCTGGTCATCTGCCCACCCATCTTCCTACCTACTCTCCCATCTACTTATCCAACAAATGTTAACTGAGCACCTACTATGTGCCAGGGCCTGTCCTGGCACTAGAGAAGCAGCTGTGAACAAGGCAAAGAGGCTGCTCTCACAGAAGGTCACAGACACTGAACACACACAAGAATGAGCGCCACCACTGCGGGAAGATGTCATGAATGGGACTCTTGGGAGGGGGAAGCGCATGGAAGGCCTCTCTGAGAAAGAGACATTTGAACTGAGCCCTGGATGATGCAAGGGGCCCACAGGAGGGTCGCTGTGAGAGTTTAAGGAGTCATATTTACAAAGCACTTGGCCCAGTGCCCAGCACATGGTAAGTGTTTTACGAATGTCTGCAGCTGTTGTCGTCATCATCACCATCACCATCACCATCTGGGGGAAGAGCTTTCCTCTTTCGAGCCCTCCAGTCGGCTACCAGCTCTCAGATGCCATTAGAGGTGTGGTTACAAGGGCTATAGGCCTCTGTCTGGGAGCGTCTCTGGGCCTGGGTTGCTTGGTTTCTCGGGTTCCAACTGCCCACCACAACTCTCAAAGGCCCCATTTCTGTTATTTGCATGCCCAACCCAGATACCACAAGTCCTTCTAAAACCAGGGGTGTACTTGGGTTCGAGTTCTGGCTCCACCATATCCCAGCTGTGTGCCCGGGTGGCCTGGCTCCAGGTCCCTCATCCTTAAGCACAGCTTGAGATTCCTCTTTGCACACAGACCTACATTTGAATTCCAGGTCCACACTTCTCTAGCTGTGTGAGCCTTGGGCACATGACTTAACTTCTCTGGGCCTCAATCTCCTCATCTGTAAAATGGGAGTAACAACAGTACCTACCCCATAGCATCACTGTGCAGATTAAATGACTTAATGAGCATAGAGAATTAACACAGTGCCCGGCACATAGCAGGTGCACAGTTAACATGAGCTAATTCCATGTTATTACTACTCACCATTCACATCTTACCTACCATACTCTGCAGCCCCTCTTGTTTACATCAGTGGTTCTTAAGAGCCCCCAGGAGCTATTTAGGATATCTCTGTGGTGATCTGGATTGTCACAAAGAAGGGGTCTCAGAGGCATTCAGTGGGTAGGGATTGGGGGCACTGTGTGGGAAGTCTCTCACAAAGAAGAGTTGTCCCCATCCCATCCAGCTCTCACATAGCTGACAAATCTGCTTGCTTGGAGCCGAACTCCATCCTGCACGTAAATGCCACAGGCCTTGAACACGTGCCCCATGCACTGACTAGTCCAGGGCAGCCACTGTGGTGTCAATCAAGAGGTCAGACAGTTTTGTTGACTTTATTAAGAGCTGGTCACCATTAGGGAAATTGCATCTCTGATAGCAACACAAAGGTGCACTTGAGCCCTGACCTCGGCCATCACCTCTGCCGTGGTTCTGCTTCATTGAGTGTTCTCGGGTGTGTCGGGCCCCTGAAACGCTTTTGTTCCTCTTTTACATTGTGGTTAGGGCACTATGCTGATTTATGTTTTTAGTGACCTGTGCAAGTGGGTTACATTACCCATGAATTTCATTTCAGAACAGTAAAGAGAGTGTTCCAAGACCCTTGTGATTAAAACGGAAGGGGTCAGTCTGCAAGTGTTGAGAACCCTTGATGTCAAGGACAGGCTCGATCTTCCTAAGGATCTGGGGCTGACCCCAGCCAGGAAGACCCTCCGTGGAAAGGACACTGTGAGGGCAATGCTGAACCCACATGAAGTCACAGCTAACGGTGGACTTTCCGGCAGCCTGACATGTACTCTCTGTGAGACCAGTGTCCCGAGGCCACTCAAGGTAACCCATGGCCCTTCCCGCCATAGCCCTGTGTGCCTGGCCCGGGGCTCACCTCCTGGGCAGGGCCTCTGGATGGGACATTTCCTTGACTCGGACAGCACCTGGCAGGCTGCCGCCTCCTCCTGCCCGGCGGCGCGGCCGGCCTCTCGCACCCGGGTCTCCAGGCCCCAGCCCGAGCCGCAGGTCTTCCCGTTGTGTGTACAGGGGCTCCAGCTGCCCCAGGGGCCCAGCTCACACTCCTCTGTGGGGTGAAGGGAAAGACAGACAGACAGATAGAGTCAACCATCAGGGAGCGTCCTTCAGATCCAAGGGCAGGGTCTGAGGGGTTGTTTCCTAAAGGCCCCATCTCTCCATGCAAAGGACTCGCCGCACAAGGAGCAGAGGGGACCCTGAAACGCTGCTTATGAGAGCCTGGGGCCAGGGCTCTTCCAGGGCAGGCACGGGCTGAGGTGGGCCAGAAGCTAGGGAGAGCCACTGTCTGCCTTTAAAGGGGAAGGAAGCTTCTCCGAGGAGGCGACAGAAGCTGAGAGGGGAGAGTTCTCCGAGTGGAGATGGAAAGGAGCACGTTCTGGGGCAGATGCGGCCCCGGCGCCTGGGACACCGCGTTGAGGGGCAGAGCAGCTAGAGGGCGTGGAGTGAGTTCTGAGGGGGGAGGTGCAGAAGAGGCCAGAAGGTGGCTGGATGGTCCTCAGGGCCAGGACATGGGTTTTGAACTTGATACTGGCTTCAATCAGCTGTGGAAGGTGGAAGCTCTCCAGTGCTGCTGTGGGGAAAGATGAGGTCATGGACAGCTCTCAGTAGGCAGTAATTAAAATAAATAAATAAATAAGGATCCCGAGGTTCTGGGGCTGACCCCAGCCAGGAGGACCCTCTGTGGAAAGGACACCGCGAGGGTAACGCTGAACCCACGTGAAGTCACCGCTAACAGTTAATGTTTTCACAGTTGATGCTTTTAAGAGTCCTGAGAGGTAGCAGAGAATGGGGGAGATATCAACAGCCCCATTTTGCAGATTAGGAGACTGAGGCTCAGAGCAGGGAGGGCGCTGGCTAAGGGAACAGAGAAGGGGCTCGCATAACAGAACACAGAAGGTTTAAGATCCTGTTGGGTCCAGAACCAGGTCTCCAGACCTTAGAACAATGCCCTTCTGCTAGATGTATTCATTTGATAAGCAAAGACTGAGCACCTACTGTATACCAGGTGCTGTGCTGGGCACTGAGGTGCAGCAGGAACAAGCACACCTGGAGAAGTGGGGCTGGGAGGGCAGTGTGCGCAGGCAGTAATGGGAAAAGCGCAGGCAGCTGCGGGAGCCCGGAGGCGGTGCGGGTCCCAGCCTGGGGGACTGCGAAGGCTTCTTGGAGGAGGAGACTCCTGACCTGAGTCTTGAAGTGGGTGTGGGGAGGTTAGCCAGGCTCAGGGAGGGGCAGGAAAAAGAAGTGCTCCAGGTGGAAGGAATAACCCCTGCAAAGCCTTCTGGAGGACTTGGCTTTGACACTGGCCTAGAACTGGGGAAGTTGGAGCACAAACTCAAATGGAGAGAAAAAAGTGATGGGGTTGAGAGGCTGGTAGATGGGGACCAGACTGACAGGGCCTGGGAGGGCTCTCCCTGAGGACAGTGGGAGACACTGAAGGGCCTTAAGCAGAAGAGAAATCTGGTCATGTTGACATTTTGAAGCAATCACTCTGGCTGCTCGGATGAGAGCCAGCTTGGGCTGGAGGCAGTGAGACCTGAGGCAGGTAGACAGGCAGGAGGCTGTGGCCATGATCTCAGGGATGGGCAGAGTGTGGGGAGAAGGAGATGTGTAGAGGTAGAGTGGGGAAATGGGGGTTGGGAGGGATAGGGCAGGTTTGGGAGCTTTATTCTGCTTCACTTTTCCCCCCAAAGTTTTTTTTGCCACCTGACAACTGTATTTATTCTTGTGCGACTCTTCTGTCTCCCCAGCAAAATGTTGCATCTATGAGGGCAGAGGCTTTGTCTGTTTTGTTCACTAATATGTCCCAGCACTTTGGAAAGTGCCTGGCACACAGCAGATGTTCTAGTAAATATTTCTTGGCAAACACATGAGCAGATTGGATTGGAAGCAGGATGACAGAGACGGGTCACCAGTGACGCCCATATTTCCAGCATGGCCAGCATGGGTCTCGGAGCTGGTTATCTATAGAAGAAGCACCAAGCTGGGGGTAGGAAGGGAGGGGAGACATTCAGAAGGCAGGTGCAGATGTGGTCTGATGCTCAGGGAGGGATGTGTCCAGGGACAGTGAGTCAGGAGCCATCAGCTTTTGGAATGACTGTGAACATGAGCTCAGAGGGAATATGTGGGCAGAGATACGTGATTCAGGTGAGAACACAGGGAAGCAGCCTCACATAAGGACTGATCACAGAAGAAGAACTCACACAGGAGTCTGAAAAGGAGCAGTGGGGAAAACAGAGCAGTAATAATAAAGACAGCTGCTATGACATGCATAATAATGACATGTATTGAGCACTGACTGCATACTAGTCACTGTATTAAGTACTTCAAATTTTATTAATTAATTTAATCCTCATAACAACCCTCCCCCATGAAGTATGTTCTATGATAATTTTTTTAACATTTGGAGAAATTGAGGAACAGAGAGCTTAAGTAACTTGCTCAAGGTCATGAATGGGTAAATTTTAGAGCTAGGATTTGAACCCAGATCTGTCTTATTCCAAAACCAGTGCTCTTCTGTACTTAGCTGCCTCCTTTGGTAATAATAATGATGCTGGTGTTGATAGTAACAGTAATCATAATGATGGTTTTAGCATATTGAATGATACCTATGAATATCTGACATGGTGGTGCTGGGCCTGCCATCCACATGACCTTGTATTATGATTTATTCCAGGTCTACTGACACCCTCACCAGCCCCTGCTCCAGGAAGGAAGGGGAAGGGCAGGATGAGGAGGCCTCCACTCACCCTGGCACTCCCGGGTGCTCTGCTGGGCTGCAGTGCCCAGTGGGCAGGTGGGCAGACACTTTCCCTTGAACAGGTAAAACCGCCTCTTGCACTGGATGCAGAAGTCCTGGCTGAAGCAGCTTTCACATGTGGCCCCACATTCTGTAACAGAGCCAGGGCCACCCCTGGTGAGGGCGGCTGCCCAGGGGAAGGCGTTCTGGGCCTGCCTGAGGTGGGAGGGTCTCTGAGCAGCCCCAGGCCCTGTGGCACTGAGGTCAGGATTCAGCCTCCTCCAAGCCCAGACTTGTCCGAGGTCAAACGGGATTGCATTCAAGGAGAACTCCCTTTCTCATTTGAACTGAGGCTCAGCAGGGGCAGGTGGCGTGGTTATTTGTATTTAAAACTCAAGGTTCTCTTTCTCATTTGAGCTGAGGCTCAGAAAGGGCAAATGACTTGCCTCAAGTCACCTGGGCTAGGAGAGCGGCCTCCCTGCTCCATTACCATCAAGGCTCAGAGATGGTCATGATTTGCCCCAGGTCACAGAAAAAATTAGAGTTAGGAGTTAGGACTCAGAAGGGTGAATGACATGCCCAAGGCCACACAGCAAACTAGGGCCGAGGCGAAGATCCCTGCCAACACCAGAGGGTCACTGGCTTGCCTGGGGCTTCAGAGCCGGCCTGGAACCAAGAGTGAGTCTGGGTTCAGGCCTTCACCTACGTCCCCTGTGGCTGTGTTGGGGTAGGAGACGGGATATGGGCCGGCGGTGCCCAGGAGCCCCACACCAGCACAGGACAAGGGAGGAGCCACGTACTTTTGCACCTGTTGACCTCCTGGCCGCGGACGCCGAAATAGCCGGGGGGACAGTCATGCACACACTTGCCGTACTGGCGGATACCTTCTCGGCGGATGAACAGGAAGAGCCGCTGCTGGCAGGTGGAGCAGCCGTTCTCCTCCGAGCAGATGACGCAGCCTGTGCAGTTGCCCCCTAGACCAGTGCCCACTGCCAGCCAGACCAGGGTGGAGCACGGGGGAAAAGGAGAGAGAGGTGGTCAAACCATATGTGTGAGCAAGTAAAGGTGGTCGCATTGGGATATTAACTAAGCACACAGCCACCAGACAAATGGTTCCATTTCCCAGCTTCCCTTGCAACTAGATATGGTCCTGTGACCAGAAGCAGCTCTTTGGACTCTGGGAGCCCCACCCATCCTGCTGATGACTGCACTGCTATTGCTTACGTCCGAGACCCTGACTGAGCCAGCGGACCCGATGGAGGTACACAGTAATGGATGCCCCTGGGAAGAGAAACTGCCACAGGGAGCAGAGCAAAGGTTTGCGTGTTTCCAAAGCTGTAGACCTGCAGGACCCGAGGCAGGGAGAACGCGTGATGTTGTAAGAGGGATTTCCAGGGCCAGAGAAAGGACGTCAACTGAGAAGTGAACAGAGCCCAGACCTCCCACCCAGGTGGCAAACATCTTAAGTTCTGATGACACCGAAGACCGGCAAGGATGAGAGTAACTGATAGGACTAGACACTGGAGAAAAATCCAGCTGCATCTAGTAAATTGGAGGGTGTGCTTCTGTTAGAAAACCTAGAGCAGAGGTTCTCAAACGCTAGCAGACATCAACGTCTCCTAGAGGGTTTGTGCAACACAGATCACTGGGTTCTGCCCCAGAGTGTCTGATTCTGTAGGGGCCTGAGAATCTGCATTTCCAACAGGTACCCAGGTGACACTAACGCTGCTGCTCCAGGGTCCACACTCTCAGAATCACTGACTTAGAGAAACTCTTTTGTACATGCACAAAGAAACATGTACAAAGATGTTTATTGCAACATTATTTAATAGCAAACAATCGCAAAAACCTAACCGTCTATCAAAATATGTAAACATATACCACAGCCATGAACCACGCATGTGACCCAGCCATGATGAATGACGGGGATGGAGTACAGTTTCTTTGTGACTGCCTCTCAAAAACAGTGCCGGGAACAAAAAGGCAAACTGCACAATGAATCATATAGTCCAAAGCCATTTATATCAAGTTAAAAAACCTGCAAACCAATATTTTGTAACATTCATTATACCAAATCAATTTGTATGAGGAGTAAAAGACATGTAAGGGACTGATAAACACTGAATTCAGGATGTAATACCTCTGAGGTGAGAGAAAGAGATTGGGGAGGAAAACTGGGGACTTCACTTGTATCTGTAATATTGAATATCGTAAAACCTAAAGCAAATAACAAAGTAGCAAGATTTGATAAAAGTGGCTGCCCAGTTCACACATCTCCATTCTATTATGTTTTATTCTTGAATGGAGATTGAAACTATTTTATCCTAAAGTATATTTAAAAATAGAGTTTAGTCTCGATTGTGTAATGTGGGTGGAGGAGGGGCACAGAACTACATTCTTCCTCCTCCTCCTCCCAGCTCCCTTTCCCAAGCACTGGCCCATCCTCGCTGAGATCCTGAGCGAGGGAAGGTGACAGGAATTCTGAGAGCAGTGGAGACCTGCACCTCTGAGTACTGTGCTACCTGTCCCCATGTCCATTTCCCCCTCCTCCTCAGTAATGGAACCCTGAATTTTAACAGAATTTATGTCTTCCGAGAATAAAGACTACATTTCCCAGGCTTCTTTGCAGCTGTATGTGGTCACGTGTCTAAGTTCTGGCCACCGGACTTTAAGTGGGAGTGCCCTGTGCCACACCCTGGAAATGCCCTTCAAAGGAAGGGCAGGCTATTTTTCCCTTCTTCCTTCCTCCTGTGAGACTGAGAACTAGGTAGCTGGAACCATGGCAAGTGCAGGTGACAGAGGGACCTGACAGAGACACCATGGCACAGCTATACCAACCCAGGACTGTCTACCTCAGATTCTTTTATAGGAGAGGGAGGAAAGTGCCGTCCCTCCTGTTTAGGCCTTTGGGCCTCTGACAGATCCTGAGGACATCATGACAATGACTGCTGATGTCCAGTCTTCAGCCACACAGGTGGGCACAGTGATGTCAGCGGAGACCAGGGGGCCTCTCCTCAGTGCCTTGGCACTGTGTCAGCTCCCTGGACCTGATGCCACCCCACCAACAAAGGGCAAAGGGACTCTCAACTGGCTTGGGGGTGATCTCTGGCAGTTGGCAAGAAAGGAGTTTAAATGAGAAATTATGTTCAATTACAGAAAAACAAAATGGTATGTCCTGCAGTTGTGGACTGAGACTCATACCCTGACGGGTGGTGTTGCCCACTTTGCAGCTGAGAAAACACAGGTGCACAGAGGTGAAATCACATGTCCAGGGTCCCACAGAATCAGCTGGGGCAGGGACCATGTCAGTAGGCCCTGCACTGCCCTCCTGGAGCATTCGTTCAGGCCTCCCCTGTGTCAGGCAGAGCCTGGGGCCTCAGGGGTGACCACACACGGCCCTGCCATTGCAGGACCTCTGGGCAGGACTGAAGTCTGCAGAAGTGACTGACAGCAACACAGATGGGGACAAAGCAGAACTCTTAATAAACAACCACTATCTCTCAGGAGAGCTTAGGGACCATGCAGCCCAGCCCCTGCATTTCCACTGAGGACCTGAGGCCAGAGGGTGGAACCTTCCCCACGGGCAGGCCGCCAGCAGCAAAGAAGCCCCGATTAGAGCTACAGCACTAATATTTATAGAGTGATATTTTGACATTCTGAAGACAAAAGAACCCAACAAGGACCCTCCTCTTCACCGCAGAATGTCAGGGCGTGTGCGTGTGTGCGTGTGTGCGTGTGTGCGTGTGTGTGTGTGTGTGTGTGTGTGTGTGTGTGTGTGAGCGAACCATGGATCTCAACTCTAGCATCTTTCCACCGAAGGTCTTTGAAGGGAGATGGCTCTGCTTTGGTCCTGGCGGTTGGCTAGGGTGCCCTCTAGTGCCTCTATATTGTAATGGCACCTCTGACTTTTTGAATTCTTTTATTTTATTTGGTTCTTTATTTTTTAAATCTTTATTGTTGAAAATATTACAGATGTCACAATTTTTTCCCCACTGACCCTCTCCTCCCCACATCCACCCTCCTCCTGATTTCCCCAAACTGTTGTCTGTGTCTATTGCTTATGCATATATGAATATAAGTCCTTTGGTTTATCTCTTCCCAACCCCACCACCTCCCTTCCCTCTGAGGTTTGTCAGCCTGGACAAAATAAGTGGATGATCAAAACAGATCCAGAGACATGAAAGTAGGGAACAGACTGACTTTTTGAATTCTGATAGTCTTACTCTGGTTTTTCATCACATTACCACAGTCAAAAACAGAAATGCTATTTTCTTCCACTCTCAAGGTCACAGATGTAGAGAGTTGAATACCATTTTTTTTTTAATAATAAGTGATGACAACTAGAGTTTGTATAATGCTGCTTTAGAAAGATCCACATTGGATGGTTCTTCAATTTGTGCATAAGAATCCCCAGGGAGGCTTGGAAAGCATTTGGTGTGGACTCAGGAATGCACATTTTTAAAAGTCCAAAGTAAATGTAATAGGCATTTAGGAAGTGTCCTCCTTGCTCACAATCTCCTTTCGCTGAGAACTGGCCCCGGCACGCACTGACCCTGTTCCCTGGTGGATGACTGAGCCAGAGACAAACAGCTCATGCAGGCTGGACTAGTCAGATTGTGTCTCTTGAGAATTTTGACTCTGAGTTGACAGACAATGGTCTGGGCTGGCCTCTTGACCTAAGAACATTTGCAGGAGGGCAGAGTGGCTTGTCCGGGCGCACATGTGTGACAAGCTTCGGGGGGCATTAGCATCTGTGGCCCCGCTTTGCTAACAGAGGCCCATCTCTCTGAGTCAGGGTCACGTGGAGTCAAATCCACCCAGAGGCACTTAACCGGGGCTTGGCCAATCACAGCATCGTGTCCCCTTGACTACGTGGTGGGTTCAGACACAGGCATGTGTCTCAACAAGAGCTAGTCTTGGGATTTTTTTTTTTTTTTTTGTCAACGAGTGTGTGTGTGTGATCTTTTCCACTTTATTTGGATTTGGGAAGGTGTAAACCAGAGCTGGTGGGTACCATATGAGGGGAGACTGTCCCAAGAAAGGAGGCCACACAGCAGCAGCAGAGCCACGAGGTCGGCTGTCACCTGGATACAGCCCTGGGGCCAGAGGTCCATACATTCTCTTTTTTTCTCAAACCACTTTGAGCTAGGTTTTCTGTCACTTTCAACCAAAAGACTCCTGACCAATACAGCAGCAGCAGAGAGAAAAATGAATCAGATGCAGAGAGAGAACAGCAACCAGAAACCTCTTGGGCCCCAAAAGATACAGATTCTGACCATCTTCCATGCCCAGGCCCCAGTCCCTCCGAGGCTTGGCTCACCCCATACTTGAGCTAGCTCTCCTCCTATCAACTTATAATCAAAATGACATAGCTTGCCAGAGAGGAAGCAGATCATGGTGGAGCAGCTGTGTTTCAGCAAGGACAGGGGCCGGGAGCATCACCACCATGGCATCCCAAGGGGCTCTGGGGCTCTAGGGAGCACACATTGAAAACCCCTGGGTCCTTCTACACCTCATCTGGATCCTGGACTTCACTCCCAGCTCAGATGCATGTTTCTAAGTGAAAGCATTGTAGTTCTAATTGCAACCTCCCGAGTTTTCTCGGGGCACCAGAAATGATGGCACTGTTTGTGATTTCCCTTAATAACTGTCTCCCATAATCAAGACCATCCTTCCCTAGTCAAAATGCCAGCTGGACCAAGAAGCATGGCCCTGTGTTACTCCAGCAGCTGGAGAGGGGTGACAGGGTCTTGGAAAGACATCTGACTCACTTTGCCTTTCTGGCTACCCAGGGGTTGAGTTGAGACTTGGATATCCGTGTCAGAGACAATGGCAGTGGAATTCATCACATCAGGCTTGGCAGTTTACCAAGGGATGGAGGCTTAAAACAACTCTGAACATGCATTCACCCAGGATTGAGCAATTCATTCATTCCTTTATTCATCCATCCATTCAACAAGTAGTTACTGAGACCCTACTCTGTGTAAGGTCCAGGAGACAGCTGTATGATCATGGGCAAAGTACTTAACTTTCTTTTTTTTTTTATTATTGATTTTTTTTTTAGAGAGAGAAGAAGGGAGAGGGAGAGAGATAGAAACATCGATGAGAGAGAATATCTATTGGCTGCCTCCTACATGCCCCCCACTGGGGATTTGGCCCACAACTTGGGCATGTGCCCTGGCCAGGAATTGAACTAGCAACCTCTTGGTGCACGGGTCGATGCTAAACCACTGAGCCACACCGGCTGGGCATGTACTTTAACTTTCTGAGCCTTAGTCATTTTAGGGGTTAAAAGGGGTAATGATGCTTACCTTGCAGGGTTGCTGTGAGGAAGGGAGATCGTGCAGGGAAAATGTTTAGCTCACAGCCCTGCACACAGCAGACCCTTGATAAATTGGAGCTATTGTTATTATTATATTGAAGCAGATGACATGCTTTCTGTCCACAAAAATCTAAGGACATGTGTTGTGGTTCAGGTGCCAGGCTCAGATCCAGGCTCCATCACTCACTGGTGACCTTGGGCAAGTACCCCAATCTACCTTCAGGGCTTGTTAGAAGGTGTGCGCAAACAAACCAGCGAGAGCCTGGCGCATAGTAGGTGCTTCTCCATAAATGTAAGTTCCTTTCCTGTTCCCACACTATCACGACACATGGTGGGATGGAAAACCCACATTTGGACCCCCTTCCTCTTTCACAGGTAAGCAGAGGCCAGAGGCATTGGTGGACAACAACTACCAACCACCCTCTCCAGGGAGATGGTCTTTTATCCTTAGGATGGTAGAGAGCTCAGGGCAGAGGCGTGAGGAGGTAACTTTGGGCTGGAGTGAAAGGCATTTTATTCTTTCTGCTGGGATCTGGGAATGACCTGTGCTCTTCAGACAAGGACTCCCAGCCTCAGGGTGACCCATGTCCTGAGTGATAGGAGGCAATGGCTCAGCGTTTGCAAGTGATCTCTATATTCTTTGCATTTGGGGATTTGGAGTAGAGTCAGGGTCATTTCTGAAGTATCGTGCCTCTCACCCCCCTTTACTCTGAGAGTTTTCCTTGGGGCGGGGGGTTAAAAGGCATCCAAGACACTGAAAAGTATACATTCTCCCAGGTTCATCTCCTCAGCAGCCCACAGCGAGTCTGGCACTGAAAAAGCTTAAATACCCAAGTGAAGAACTTCAGCCCCACACTTAAGAACCAAAAACCAAAACCAAAACAGATAACTCCCACCCAGCAATTTGGATAGATTGCCAATATTTCAACAAACCGAATTTCACATAAAAAGCTGGAATTTGTCCCTGGCCGGTTTGGCTCGGCGGTTGGAGGATCGGCCTGTGGTCCAGAGAGACCCGGGTTCGGTTCCCGCTAAGGGCGCATGCCTCAGTTGCGGTTTGTCCCCAGCCTTGGTTGGTCGTGCAGGTGGCAGCCACTCGAAGTGTCCCTTTCACGTCAATGTTTCTCTCTCTCTCTTTCTCTCTCCTCCCACTCTATCTGAACAAAAAATGGAAAAATGTCCTTGTGTGGGAATTAAAAAAAAAAAAGCTGGAATTTGGACTTCTCTGGAAAGAGTCAGAAGATCTGCCGATAGGGGGGGGGTCTGCATTCCTGCTCGGCAGTGATTGGCTGGATTACACAGAGGCACTCCAGTTTGCTGCAGTCCTCACCACTCCCTATTACCCCCGACACTGAGGCCGAGGCCAGCTGCTGTGTTAGCACCCTGGAGCGGCTGTTTCTCTTACACCCACTTCACTCCCTCACATTAGAAGACGACGCAGAGGAGGGCTTGTCGCACTGGGGCATGCATCAGACTCACCTGGAGGGCTCGTTCGCACACAGATGGCTGGGCCTTCCCGCAGACCTGTTGATTCAGTAAGGCTGGGCAGGGCGTGAGACTGTCTAGTGCTAACAGGTTCCCAGGTGATGCTGATTCTGCTGGTTTTGGGACCACACTTTAAGAGTGGATTGGATTAAGAGCCAGACAGCTTGGGTTCAAATCCCAGCTCTGCTCTTTATCTTTTCCCGTGGGACCTTGAACTAGTTAGTGCCTTAAACTCTTCTTATTTTTTTATCCTCACCCGAGGACTTTTTTTTTTTTTTTTTTTCATTTATCTTCAGATAGAGCAGGAGGGAGAGAGGGAGAAAGAGAGAGAGAAACGTCGATGTGAGAGAGACACATTGACTGGTTGCCACTCATACAACCCCAACAGGGGCCGGGGACCAACTGCGACCGAGGTACGCGCCCTTAGCGGGAACCAAACCCGGGCCTCTCTGGTCCACAGGCCGATGCTCTAACCACTGAGCAACTGGCCAGGGCGCAGTACCTTTAACTCTTTTTGCTCCAGGTTCCCATCTGTAAACAGGAACCACACTGGCAGGCCCAGCAGATAATGCTGTGAGGGAGCAAGCCTGACACGAGGGTCTCAGAAATATTACCTCTCCACCTGCCGTGCCTCCGTGGGTGTCTGCAACCCCCAGCTTACTTTGGCAGTCAGTGCAGAACTTTTTATTTTGATGTCAACATTTGGGGGGATAGAGTTTCTTCATAATTGGGGTGTGCCCAGAGAAGTGTGTCTTGCATGAGAACATCATGTGTCATGGTGGACTGAGGATTTAAGACAGCTGTCCTGAAGGACCCCCTGGGGTGAGAAGAATGGGGGAAAGAAAGAGAGACCACTGTCCCCTGCCCCAGGGCCATGCAGCCTGGGGAGGAACAGGCCCTGCTCTGGGTCCTGCTCTGTCCTTGGGAAGGATCCAGAACCATGTAGGGGCCACACGCAGGGAGTGCTGGGCCTGCATCCTCTAATCCCTGCCTGGCAGTGGGGGACGCTGTCACCAATGACCAGAGGAAATAAACAACATCTGGGCTCCCTCCTGCCTACTCAACTGCCACATATGGGAGACAGTCATTGCCTCTGGAGGATGAGGGCTCAGAGGAGCCCGGGGCGCTTTCCTGCCTGGGGGGCAGATTGCACCATTCCCAGCAAGGGATGGGTCCTGGAGATGCCTTCTGGCTTTGAGGCTCCCAGGGGATATGGGACTAGAGGTACCCAGCTCACCAGACTCTTCTGAGTACCCAGGAGGGAACCTAGAAGGTCTCTTGTTCAGCAGGATGTCGAGGTGGTCTTGGCTTTGGGGCCTGACCAACCATGACTTCCAGGCTGGGTGATCTAAGGCAAGGGTCTTCACTACTCTGAACTTCCGTCTTCTCTTCTGCAAAATGTGGACAGCAGTGGCAATCACCTCCCAAGCAATTGTGAGGATGACGTGAACTCATCCATGCGAAGTGCTTTGCACAGCTCATGGAAGATGAAGAAGCAGTATTTAATTACTTGATTCGTGGAAGATAAATGGGAGGCACCCAAAGGTGCTTCTCAAGGGCTGGGGCCCAGCTTGGCTTGCTCGCCTTCAAATATCCAAAGCCTTGCACATTATAGGTCCCTATAAATTATGTCTTAGATGAATGAATGAATGAATGAATGAATGATGCTCAATAAATGTTCTCAAAAACTCTTCTTGGGGAGCTTGCAGTCTAGTTGGGAGGAACAAGATCATACAGTGCAAAGAAGCTGATGATGTCCGCCCAGCAGAGCTCAGAGCCGAGGGAAGGACCCAGGCAGGCAGGGCTGGGCTCAGGGACTGGAGTCAGCAGGGATGGTTTGCAGGAGAGGCAGATGAGGAGACAGAAGCAGGACTAGTTCGTGGAGGAGGAACGGTTTTTAGGAAAGGTGAGTACAAGATGGAATGTGAGTTGGTGGCAGGGAGGGAGCTCGGGCAAGGAGCAGATAGCGAACACCTGCTAAGGTGTCAACGCATGACCCCGAAGGGGTAAGTGTTGAAGACCCTCAGAATATGATAATAATAGGCACACATCCAAAACGGAGGCTTTTTATCCTTTGCCCTCCACACTTGTATCTCCTGTCTCAGTCAATGGCTACTCTACTCAGTCAAAAACCTTGGAGTCATCCTGCCTCTTCTCTTTCCCTCATATCCTACATGCACTCTATCAGAAACCAGTCAGTCCCACCTCTGAAATATATCCAGGATCTGGCCACTTCTCTCCACTTCCAATGCTGGCATCCTCCCCCTGGCCAAGCCACCATCACCTACAAAGACCTGGAGGCCCTATGCCCCCAACCCTGCTTCTGCACTGACACATTCTCCACCTCCCTCCCAATCAGTGTTCCTGCTCCAGCCATGCTGGTCTTGTCCTTCTATTCCTCAAACACACCAAGACCACTCTTACCTCAGGGCCTTTGCACTTGCTCTTCCCTCTGCTTGGAATGCCCTTCCCATATTCACCCACAAGGCTTACCCCTCAGGTCTCTGCTGGAATGTCCCCTTCCCTGTGAGACTCCCTGACCACTGTACCTGAAGTAGCACTCAACTGGCTTTGTTCTTCATTTATTCCCACCTGATAGGTGATGTATCTGTTTGTTTGAGTTTTTGCTGTCTCTTTCCCACCACTGAAAAGTCACCTCCAAGGAAGGATAAACCAAGTACTTTGCACACACTATTCAGCACCTGGCTTTGCTCACTTAAACTATCCTGGCCAATGCTGCACACGGCTGCCTTATTCTTTTTTATAGCAGCTTACTATTCCATGTGGAGACATGGCAACATTCATTTAGGTGCTATTATCATACCCGTTCCAGAGAGGAGGAAACCGAGGTCCAGGGCAGTGATGCTGCTGGCTGGAGGTCCCTCAGTAAGAGGTGCAGTGGACAGGCAGATCCAGCAGTGTGACTGCAGGACCCGAAGGCTTCATCTCCGGGCCACACTGCATCCTGGCTGCCAGCGTGTCCCCGTGCCCCCTGTAGTCCTCCACACAGAATAATAGGAGCCTTGCTAAGGTTCATGCTGTGCTAAGGCCACTGTCCCCTTCAACATCCATTTGACCTTGACTGAGACAGGAAACTGCCCCACAAGTGGCAATTCAGGTTGTCCCAGGACTGACCTGCCCTTCCTGTGTCTCGTTTCTTCTCCCCTCACCCCTAGTAGACATGGAGCAGATCAGTTCAGTCAGGGGGTGAAATGTCATTCTCCCTGCCTTTCAGGTCCCCCCTAAACACTATATGAGAACTTCTCTGGCCACCCCCGCCTGGGCTTGGGGAGATGGAGAAGTGCCCCAGCCACTGCTGAAATCCACATGGAACTTTTTCAGACACTGGTGGGCTCAGGAGGTGGGGAATGGAGGGGGATGGTGGAGCCAGGGTTCACACCCATATCTGCTGTTTCCCAGCCAGCAGGGATCCTCAGATTTAAATCCACGTCAGAATCACCTGAGGCTGCTGATGAAAAGCAGAGGCGCCGGCCACCTCTCAATATATGCTGTTGGTTTAATGCTTATGGCGGTGTGCCCAGTGTTGTAACCTGCGAGGTCAGCGGGGGCTTCCCAAATTGTAGTGTGCACCCAAAGTGCCCAGGAATCTTGGGTTCAAATGTAGATTTGATGCAAATGTCTGGGTGGGGCCCGAGAGTTTACTTTTCTACGAAGATCTCTGAGGGATGCAGAAGGTGCGGGTCCCCTGGCTTCATTTAAGAAGCAAAGAGGGGGGTGCTGTTATTACTCCTCATTTTACAGGTGAGGAAACTAAGGTTCAAGGGCTAACAACTGGAAGTGGCAGAGCTAGACAGGGTCCCCAAACTCCACGGAGTCACAGTGCCCTGCCCTGGCCGCCTGGTGACAGGTGAGAGGTGGAGGTAATATTTGGAAGGGGCAGCCTGACTGCACTGAACATTGATGGGAGGGGTATTTGCCCAAGGGGCCAGGTTGGGGGCAATCCCTCCCAAACTCAGCATGGCAGGGATGGGACAGGTTGGGATCCTGTGTGCCTGAGCATGTGGGTGCGTCTGGGACAATGGTGGGCTTGTGCTGACAGATGAGACCACATCCAAGGGGTTCTAGTGCTCAGGTTGGGGCATGGAAAAGGTCTTGCCCCATGTCCTCCTGGCCTGGCCCCCTGCTGGGTGTGTGTGCATTGGGGGGGGGCATAGTCCAGAGCAGGCATCCCGCCCCCCGCCACACCAACTCTGCTTCCCTGTTGTCTTTCTCTCTCTCTTTTTTAAATCCTCACCTGAGGATATTTTTTTCATTTATCTTCAGATAGAGTGGGAGGGAATGGAGGGAGGGGGAGAGAGAGAGAGAGAGAGAAACTTCAATGTGAGAGAGACACATTGATGGTTGCCTCCCGCATGACTCTGACCAGGGCCGGGGACCAAACTGCAACCGGAATCGAACCCACAACTCTTTGGTCCGTGGGCTGATGCTCTAACCACTGAGCCAAACTGGCCAGGGTGCTTTTGTCTCTTAATGCCCACCCTGGGCCCACAAGATGCGTTCTGCCCTCCACCAGCCCGTCATTAAGAACAGTCACATTTGTGTTCCTGGTGAGAGCCCTGGAGACACTGAGCGGCCCAGAATGGCCACCAGTGACCTTTATAAAATCATGATGTTTTTAAGGACAGGATTGTTGCTGGCCCCTCATCACTGGGCAGGCTGACACCGCGGGTAGGTGCAGCTGGCTGAGGCCAGGATCCGGGGAGGCAGTCAGACCTCCAGTGGGCTTCTCCGGTCCATCTCTTTGGAGCTCAGCCCCTGTTCTCTGTGAACGGAACATGGTCATGAAGCCGTCCTGTGTGTGAAGGTGTCATTAGGCTGTGAAATTGTATAAGAAACTGTGGGCTTTGTGCAGTTGCCATTCTTTTGAAAAAATATTGAGAGGATGGTTCCTTTTCTTTTCACATTCTAGGGATAAGTTTGCTGTGTGTATGGTCTTGAAATACTTTGTGCCTCAGTTTCTTCTTCTGTACCTAGCTCTTGGGGCTATTTTGAGGATCAAATGCATTATGCTCAGAACAGTGCCTGGCACATAGTAGGTGCTCAAGACATCTCGCTATCGCCCTTCACCCCCAATGGAATCTCTCTGAGGCAGGGGTGTTTCTGTTTGCTTGTGGCTGTGGTCCCAGTACCTGGCAGAGCAAGTAAGTAGCTGGTATACAGCAGATGCTCACTGAGGACTTGTGGGCTGGAGAATGGACTCAGATAGGTTCTTGCTCCTTCCCGTTCTGGCTCTGTCCACAGTGGGATGGGATGATCTGGCTGTGTGACCTTGGGCGGGTCTCCTGCCTCTCTGATCCTCACTGAGCCTCCTTTGGTTGCTGTAAAGTGACCTGGGAGCTGTGCATAAAGTGCCTGGCAAGACGGGGGTCAATAAATGCTGGCTGCCAATCCCTCCCCTCCCCTGGGGAGTTACCATTTCTCGTTAGGGTTTCACTGCTTCTCGTGGCTCTTTAGGAGGCTGTAAATGCTTCGGCTTCGGCTGAGTGGGGGGACATCTGCAGCGGTTAGGACCAGGGAGGGACACACCCAGCCAATCTGGAGACCCAATGCCACACCTGGCGGGCAGGGGCGATGCCCACTGTTCCATCCAGGAGGCCCCTGTGAGTCCTGGGGAGGATGTGAGTGCCAGGATTTCGGGGGCGGGGGGGCTTTCTGAGAATAACTGGAAAGCCCGTGATTCCTAAGATTCAGAAAGGCAGCAGGTTTTGCAGTCTGCTCTACAAACGACCTTCTTTCCTCTGTGATATTGAAGTCCCTGGGGCTAGGAACTAGGAAGGACTATGGTTCCTGTCTTGACTTGGACTCAGGCTCATTGTGTGGCCTTGGCAGGGTACTTTATCATCCCGTGCCTCAGGTCCCCCAGCAGAAAGACAAAGGCTTGGCCTTGATGAAGGGCTTTTGAGCTTTTCTCAGCCAAGGAAGCCTTGTTTTTCCCCAGATGAGATGTTATGTGGGAACTTAATTCACAGGGCAGGTAAGAGCTGAGGCCTGGAGGGGTGAGGTGAGGATCGCAGGCCTAGTCCTTTTGGTTCCCCTTGCTCACTTTTGGAGGCAGCCTCCGAGGGCCTGGATGAGCTCCGAGCACCTTCAGGCCCCAGTCCCACAGGGCTGATGGCAGGAGGGAGGTGGAGGGGCACTGCGGAGCCCTGGCTCCAGAGTCAGACCGCCTGGGTTCAAAGCCCAGCCTAACCTTCTGAGCCAGTTTTCCCATCTGTAAAATGGGAATAACTGTCCTCATACGCTGCTGTGGAGGTGCAAGAAGTTGGTGTGTGACATGCTTAGAACACATTATGGCAGATGATGGGTGCACCGCTGTGGGAGAGCTGTGAGCAGTGTGGAGTTCTTACACGCCAGACTGCTGCGAAAACCCTATTAGGTGTTATTATCTCCTCTTACAGACAAGGAGGCTAAGGCTCAGAGAAGGTAAGCAAGTTTCCCAGGATCCGCAGCTGGGAAATGGCAAGCTGGTATTTAAAGCCAGACAGTCTTGTTAACGGGCAGTTATTATTATCTATTGGAGAGAGACTAGCCCTCAAAATAGGTCCAACACAAACACTCCCCTCACCTCATAAAATTAAGCCCTAAGGAAGCTTTAGGTGTACGATCAGCTCCCAATGCAGAGAAAACCTGAGGTTCTATGGCCAGTTAGGGAAGGGTAGGGGAGCTGGGTCTAACAGTTAGGGCTGGCGCAGGCCTGAATCTCACCCTTCTACCAGAACCTGTTGGCATCCCAGGGACAGCCCTAGCCCGTCTCAGTCAGCACCCAAGGGACCTGGAGTTTCCAAGGGGTGACAGAGTCAGGAATCCAGTTTGGGCCTCCAACCACACCACACACAGGGTGAGCACACACACGCAGGGCCCTTTTCTGGGCCTGGCCTCTTCCCACAGGCTCCCCCCCTCTCCCAAATCCTAGTAGAAGGGAGAGAGCCTCATTCCAGTTCTGTGAGTCTTCAGCGACTCAGTCCCTGTCTATGGGAATCAGTTTCTTTGTCCGTCAAATGGATAGTTAAACACAGTGTTTTTAAAGGTTCCATCCATCCATCCATCCATCCATCCATCCATCCATCCATCCATCTGGCAGGTATTTCTCAAATGCCTACAATGTACCAGGCCCCTTTCGAGACTCTAGGAATGTAAGCGTGAAAACAAAAAATAAACAGAAAAAACCTTCTGCTTTGCTTTCATTTGATTTCTCAAACAAAGCCAAAAGACAAATCACAGAGCAGTAAAAACATTTTAGAAAGATGCACAGAAGGACACTAGATGGGGAAGGCCAATTTCCCAGGCACTGGCGCCATGCTCAGTAACTGAATGAACAGGACTTATCTTACTGATCCAAAATGTGGGTCTACCCTAAAGACTCCATCAAAATTCTACTAGACTTAATAAATGAATTTGGCAAAGTAGTATGCTCAAGGAAGTAATTTGACAAAATTAATGTCAAGAAATCGAAGGCATTTTTATACACCAATGATGTATAAAAGAGAAGAGAAGAGAAACTGAAGAGAAACTGAAAAAACAATCCCATTTACCATCACAGCAAAAAAATTAAGATACCTACGAATAAACTTAACCAAAGAAGTAAAGGACCTATTTGAAGAAAACTACAGGGCATTAAAAAAAATAAATAGAGGAAGATATGAAAAAGTGGAAGCACATAACTTGTTCATGGATTGGAAGAATTAACATAATTAAAATGTCCATACTACCCAAAGCAATCTATAGATTCAATGCAATCCCCATCAAAATACCAATGACATACCTCACAGAACTAGAACAAATACTTCAAAAGTTCATATGGAACCAAAAAAGACCCTGAATAGCCACAGCAATTTTGAAACAGAAGGACAAAATAGGCGGGATCACAATACGGGATATCAGGTTATACTACAAAAGGACTGTAATCAAAACAGCCTGGTACTGGCACAAGGACAGGCACATAGAGCAATGGAATAGAACAGAACCCAAAACATTATGCTCAATTAATATTTGACAAAGGTGGCAAGAGCATACAGTGGAGTAAAGACAGCCTCTTTAATAAATGATGTTGGGAAAATTGGACAGCTACATGCAGAAAAATGAAACTAGACCATCAACTTACACCATACACAAGAATAAACTCAAAATGGATAAAAGACTTAAATGTGATTCATGAATCCATAAAAATCCTAGAAGAAAATGTAGGCAACAAAATTTCAGACATCATATGCAGCAGAATTTTCATTGATACATCACCTAAGGCAACAGAAACAAAGGAGAAAATGAACACATGGGACTACATCAAACTCAAAAGCTTCTGCACAGCAAAAGAAACAACCACCAAAATGCAAAGGCAACATCATTGCCAATGATACATCAGATAAGGGGTTAATTTCCAATATATATAGAGTGCTCATACAGTTCAACAAAAGGAAGACAAAGAACCCAATTAAAAAATGGGCAGAGGAACTAAATAGACACCTCTCCAAACAGGACATACAAATGGCTAAGAGACATATGAAGAAATGCTCAACATCGCTAATCATCAGAGAGATGTAAATTAAAACAAGGAGGTATCACCTCACACCTGTCAGAATGGCCACCATCAACAAATCAAACAACAAGTGTTGGCGAGGGTGTGGAGAAAAGGGGACTCTAGTACACTGCTGGTGGGAATGCAGATTGGTACAGCCCCTATGGAAAACAATATGTTGTTACTTCCAAAAATTAAAAATTGAACTGCCATTTGACCCAGTGATCCCACTTCTAGGAATATACCCTAAGAAGCCTGAAACACCAATCAGAAGAAATATATGTACCCCCATGTTCATAGCAGCACAATTTACAATAGCTAAAATCTGGAATCATCCCAAATGTCCATCAGTAGAAGAATGGATAAAAAAGCAGTGGTACATATACACAATGGAGTACTATGCAGCTGTAAGAAAGAAAGATCTCTTATCCTTTGAGACAACATGGAGGGACCTGGAAAGTATTATCCTAAGTGAAACAAGCCAAACAGAGAAGGACAAGTATCATATGATCTCACTTATCTGTGGAATACAATGAACATAACAGTCTGAGGAACAGGGTATCTCAGAGACGTGGAAGTGGAGTACAGACTGACAATCCCCAGAAGAGGGGGTGGGGAGGAGAGATAGACCACAGAACTTATATGCATGTGTGCATGACCAATGGACATGGACAACAAAGCTGGGGACGGGGGCGGGGGGAGGGAAGGGGAGGAGGGTGTCAGTGGCGGGGAAAAGGAGAAACATCTGTAACAAAAATAAACAAACAAACAAACAAAAAACAAAATGTGTGTCTAAGGGCAAAACAAAGTTTGTGTCCTCCCTACCCCCTGCCATGTTCTAAAGAGAGCTGAGTGTGGAACCAGGGCCAGACACCCCCTCTAGGACTGATTGAGTGGGGCCAACTGTCTTTGTGCCCTGCACTGCCCCCCCACAGCCTCCCCAGTCCATATAAACAGATGGTTGAAGAAAATCCAAGAAGTACTGCCCCTACCTCACAGGCTGGGACAGAGCAGCATACTTTCCACCTCCCTAAACCCAGATGGGGTGGCGAGAGAGTCACTCCTAGTGTGGAGGGAACCTGGCCGCCATAGAGATGGGCATTGCATCCCCTGATTGGACACACACGTGCTGGCCATGTCTATGGGAGAGAGAGGAGAATACATGAGAGATGCAGAAGGGCAGAGCAGTCCTAGGGAACCCTGCACTGCCACCATTTGGCCAATTCTCTGACCAGGTCAAGTGGACACTGAAGGAGGCAGCTGAGCTAGATCCAAACTGCAGATCCCCAACCCGAAGGGGCAAGAGGCTGGGGGTGGAGGCACTGTGAAGGGACTAGGAAGGTCGGAAGAGGTCAAGCCCATGCTCCTGCCCCATATCATACCTATGCCACAGTTAGGGCACTTGCCACACAAGGAGGGCATGGAGGGAGGCAGAGGAATGTTTAGACCCGACCCTGCTGCTTACTGCTAGTGGGACCATGAGTTTTTCTGTGCTTGGAGTTGTGAGGTCACAGTAGCATGAGAGAAGTAAGAGACAGCTGTCCCTGTTCCATCCTTTCGTCTGCTCCCAACACACTGGGGAGGGAGCATGGCACATCTCCCACAGAGCAGGTAAATGGAGTCAGGAGTTAAGTCAGCGGTGGGGAAGGAGAGAATTTTGAATTAGACACATTTTTAAAATGTAGCACTTGGCCCGGCCGGTGTGGCTCAGTGGTTGAGCACTGACCCATGCCCTAAGACGTCACTGGTTCAATTCTCAGTCAGGGCACATGTTCAGGTTGTGGGCCAAATCCCCAGTGAGGGGCATGCAGGAGGCAGTCAACTGAAGTTCTCTCTTGTCAATATTTCTCTCTCTCCCTCTCCCTTTCTCTTTTTCTAAAATCAATAAAGAAAAAAAATTTTTTTTTAAATAAAATAAAATGTAACACTTGACTGGGCTCTTTAGTACTAGAAACCTCTGAGACCTGCCCAAACTTATTAAGGATTGAGTTTTAGAGATATAATGGAGAATTAGGGGGAAAAAGGTACATGTCATGTATATTTTTTTTGTCATGTACTCAATCTAATTATTAAGACAGTTACACACAAAGTAGGCCAAGGATCAACATCCTTAATATACAAAGAGCTCCCAGAAATCAATAAGAAAAACAGAAACAATCCAAAGTGGGAAAATGGGCAAAGATACTAATTCAAAAGAAAAAGACAAATGGGCTACTACCCACATGAAGAGTTGTCCCACCTCACTAATAATTTTCAAAATGATTATTAAAACAAGAATGAATTGTTACTTGTGACCTAACAGATAGGTAAACTGTAAGACTGACAACATCCAGCACTCCCTTTTGAGAAGGGAATTTACGCAGTCTCTATGAAAGTTTAAAGTCTGCAGTAATACCGTTTTAGAGATGGTGTCCTGAGGCTCAGAGAAGGGCCAGCGCTTGTTCAGAGCCACACAGTGGGTCGCTGGAGGGCAGGGCTGGAACGCTGGTGTCCGAATGGGTGCCTTTGGTCCTTCCCATCTGGCCTTGTGCACAGCCTGGCCCCTGACCGGGGAGGCCAGGATGGCCGGGGCCTTGGTGTTCTCGGTGGCACGTCTCCTATTGTCATCCCTTCCCCACCATAGACAAGGCTCCCAATCAGCCCTGTTCAGCAGCGAGATGTAGAGCATAGAGGTGTCAGTGGGCCTCATCTGCAAAATGGGAACTATATCCTTCTTGCCCAGTTAAAACCAAGACTGAGGGCTGGACCCAAGATAGGTCACCTCAGCGGGACATGCGGGTCTGAGTCCTGGCAGACCCTCAAATAGACCAGGACTGCAAACGTAGAGAACCAAGCTGACATTGGCTGAGCATCTGCCACAAGCAGGACCCTGTGCTGCTCAGGTCCTTGTGTGAAATCATTTCACACCTACCACAACCCTACAAGTCTGGGGTACACATACCCCCAACTTCATGGATGAGAACACTGAGGCTTAGCGAGGTGAAGTGGTTGGCCTAGGAACTCACAGGAGTCAGATGGGAGGCAAACCAGAGCCCCAGACCCTCCCCACTGACTCCTGCCCAGTGTCTCTCCGAAAGCAAAGAAATACCATTGAAAGCCACGTCTCTCGGTGCCTAAGGCCTGCCGGAGAGGAACCCAGAGCGGTTTGTGGGAACAGACAGAAGCAGAAGGAGTTACTCCAGACAGGAGGAGAGAGGAGGCTGTGAGAACAATTCAGTCATTTTCCCTCTGAAAAGTCTGCACGGTGGGATGAGCCCTTAGCAGCGCTCCCCAGACCCCAATCTCAGCTGCTTTGTGCGCGAAAGTCCCGCGTGTCTGCTTGCTTTTCCCGGGGGTGGGGGGCTGTTGATGCCGGAGAATAAAATGATCCGTAAAGTGAAGCCATTCAGCCAAAGCAGCCCTGGAAGCATGTCTGCCATCGGCAGAGGATGCTCAGCTTTCGGGAGGACCTCCAAGCCAACCTCGCCTGCCCCAGGGGCAGCGGCTCCGGCTGTCATCTCTCCTCCTCTTACATCAAGGCTTGCCCTGTAGGGACTGCCTCCTCCACCGGTCTGGGTCCCAGAGGACAGGGTCTGGCTGACAGCAAGTGTTCCACAGATGTGGGCTGATTGCGGTGACTCGGGACATTCAGGAACGAGAGTGAACAGGGAAGTGTCACCTGCACTTGAGAGTTCCAGTAGTGTCCTCAGGAAGGGCCACAGGCTGCTGCATCCGGACCGTCAACACTTGTCAAGGAAGAATTGCTCCCGGGAAGGTGGCCCCTGAAGGGGGTGCCAGGTCTGCTCCAGGACAGAGAACTGAGGACTCACGCCCTTCTTATGAGACCTTCATACAGGACTTCTTATCCAATCAGAAAGGCCAGAGGGTGAGGCAGAAGCACCCCCTCCTCTGTCGAGAGATTCGACCACATAAACAGTATCATCATAAATGATTTCTATTCTCCAGAGGACACACACAGTTAACAGGTAAGAGTCAGACTGAAGAAAGATATCTCCCACGTCCAAATCAACAGGGGACATGAATGTAGGTAATACGAGGAAGTCTTACAAATTGACAAGAAAAATCCAGGAAACCCAGTTAAAAAGTGGAAAAAACCAAAAATACAAAATAATAAAATAAAAAAACTGAAAGAAAAAAAAAACCTAAAAAGTAAAATAAAAAATTTAAAATAAGGGCCATAAAATGGAATAAAATAATTTAATTTAAATTTTTAAAAATAAAATAGCATTTAAAACTGAATTAAATGATAAAATTAAACACAAAAAATAAAACGTAAGAATAAAATTTTAAATTGTAAATTTAAATAAATTACATTAACATTAAAAGTAATAACTTTAAAAATAAAATTAAAGCGCTTAAATAAAATAAGAATAAAACCATTAAAAAAAATGAAACAAATTTTAAAATAGAAAATCGGCAATTTGTAACAATTGAAAAAGAAAAGGAACACACGCAACAACAGGGTCTTGCATGACTGATGCTGATAATGTGCTACGAATTAAGGAGTCTGATGGACTCGAATGGCTGCCAGAAGGGAAGAAAACCATGTCTGAAAGGCAGCATCTGACTGGGTTTTTCCAGCCTGCTGTGGGCAGGCAGGGGGTAGGCTGACAGGCCCCACCATGGCTTCATCCACAAATAGCTATCACATCATTTAAACATGTATAATATGCCAGCACCGCGTGCGCACGCTCGCGCTCTCTCTCTCTCTCTCTCTCTCTCTCTCTCTCTCTCTCTTTCTTCCGTCCTCACTGCTATTCTCTGAGGTCTGATTTCACAGAGGAGTAAACAGAAACTCAGACAGGGTGAGTCACTATGCCATAGACACACAGCACTAGGGACACCATATCCTCTGGGCTCCTCAAAGTAACCTTCCTGAGATGAGTTAGGTGGGCCGAGGACTCAGATAGAGGCGGAGGCATGTCTGCCATCAGGCTGGAACATTCTGAACACTAGGAAGAGCCAAGCTCCCAGGAATCATGACCGTTGCCACCATTTACTGAGCACCGACTGTCTCCCAGGTGGGTTACATGTATAATCTTCTTCATGTTTGAGATAACCATATGATGTAGATGCTTTTCTCGTTTCCATTATATTGATAGAGACACTGAGGCTCAGGAGGAAAACGTTTTCACCCAAGCATAGTAGTAGCAGAGCTGCAAGCTGAGCCCAGGCTTGTTAAGCCCAAATCCCACCCCCCATGCCTGGCACTAGACACTCTTCGTGCAAGGAACGCATTTCATGTTTCATTTCTCAAATTCGCCAACAGAGGAACAGAGAGAGATGACCTGCCAAGGCCACTCAGGTAGTGAGTATCAGAGCTCCTGGCCTTCGCGACAGCCCGCGGGCCTCCGCTGCTCATCTGGGACTGGCTAGAGACAGCTGTGCCCATTTGCCAAACCCAGAGCAGGCTCCAGAAGGGCAGCTGTGACATTCCTTCTCTGTGCGTCTCCACCCCTGCGGATGTGGGCACTGCTCTCGGGATTCAGGGAAAGTGGAGGCTTTTGGCAAAAGGGAGTGGTTTCTCCATGTGGTCTGGGTCCTCCAGGCTTGGGAATGCTTTTCTTCTGAGCTGGTGAAACAGAAACCCCCCACCCGCAATGGCACAATGGAGCCCCCACCACGGGCCACAGAGCGGGTTCTGTGAATCATGTGGCATTACTATGAGGAATCACCCCATAGTGGCAGTGGTGGCCCGGCCCAGGCAGCAGTGCCTGAGGAGTTGGGAATCAGACCAGTCTATGGGAATCATCCGTCTATGGGAATCAGACCATTCCCTGTGGGACCTAGAGGAATCAGGTGGGGCCGAGGACATGCGTGTCCTAGATGGCGCTGACTGTAGCGCAGGGCTAAGAAAGGAGGCTCTGGCCATGGAGACCTGGGGCACAGCCCAACCTCTCCCCATCCTGGCTGTGTGCCCTTAACAAGTCGATTGCACTCTCTGAGCTTGGAGGACCACCTCAGTAGAATAATATCAAACGAACTCATGGACTATTATGTGGACGGATTGGAAGAAGGCCTGGCAGGGTGGCTATGCACCCAAGCTTTGGAATCAATTATCTAGGTTTCGATTCTGGCTTTGCCAAACTGACTTGCCAAGCTCTTGGACTCAGCTATATGAAATTGCTAATATGTGGCTGTGTTCTACCAACAAAAATGGCAATTTCATGTACTTCAACGAATGCTCCTCTCTCTTAGTGCAGTTTCCTCCTCTGTAAGATGTGGATAACAGCAGTCCTCTTACAAGTTGCTGTGAGGAATAAATAAGGCTGGGAGGCCACGGAGCTCAGGAGTTAAAGCTTGGGGTCTGGGACCAGGCAGAATTTGAACCTTGGCTGTGTGACCTTGGGCAAGTTACTCAACCTCTGTGTGTCTCAGTTTTGTCATCTGTAAAATAGGAATGACGATACCTACCTCATAGGTTTATTAGGAGAATTTAATTAGTTCACATGTACAAAGTACTTAGAACAGTGCCTGACATTGTTAAATAAAACCATAGAGGTAACATCTGGTTTAGAGTAAATGCTCAACCATAAAATCAAATCTAAAAGGGACTTTTCTAAACCTTTGAGGCCACTGAAAATTAAGTATTCTTAAAGAAAAAATATACGTTTTTAAGAAGATATATGGATATAGATATATAGGTGAGGAGCATACTTCTATGTGTCCAACGAGCCCAGGGCCATTCTGTGTCCTGACAATGACCACAGACCAAGGCTCTGAAGCCACGGTGACTCTGCATCTGGCCCAGACCTCTGCCAGGTCCCTTTCTAGCCACAGATTCTATGTGGCACTCAGGTATCTCTAGAGGCCTTTATGAGGCTCCTGACCCCAAGCCGTGAGTGGCCTCTTAGTTCCATCCCCTCATCTGACATTCGTCCTTAGACCAGGGAGAAAGGCAAAGCAGATGGGGCATGCCCAAGTCTCGAGGAGAAAAACCAAGGCTCTGAGAAGCTCTAAACCAGATTTTTCAGCTCTGGGACAAGCCGCCGTCCTCTACCTCACCAAAGCTGCCCTCACCCCGATCTCCTGAACCCTCACTTTCACCCCCAGCTTGGGGACCTTGGTTGAGCAGCCCCCCTCCTTGAGGTCCCAGCCCTAACGTTCCATTATTCATAACTCTTCTCCAGAACTCCAGAGAGGAAATGAGAGTTGAACTGCTCTGCTAACTGTAAAGTGCTGTGTAAATGAGAGGGAGGTGAATGGCAGCATCGAATGGGTTTTCTGGAGAAGGCAGTATTTGCTCCAGTGGTTCTGGAACCAGGAAGACCCAGGCCACACCCACATGTGCTAGATTACCATGGACAAGCCAGTCCCTCTCTGAACCAGCCTTCCTCTTGTGTGAGGGAAGAGGGGCCCCATGTCCACCCGGCAGGGGTGGGGTGAGCAGCACACGACGCTGGTGCCCACTGGCGGCTCAGGAACGTCTGAGGCAGAAGGATGCTTAGAGCCCTGATGGATCATTCTACCTTCCAAGGCTACAACCACACACCTTGGGAAGGATGCCAGATTCAGGACCATTAGAAACAGACACGTGAGCTAAGGACCTGCAAAATGCATCAGGGGCAGTCACTGCTTGTTACGGCAATTCGGTGTCACACTTGGAGCCCCGGAGCCAGACTTCCTGGGTTCATATGCCTATTGCTGGGTGACACACCGGGCCTTAGCCTTCCAATCTGCAATACTGGGATCTTCCTAGATCCTGCCTCCATGACTCAGCTGAGCCATGCCTTCTGACAACGGTGAAAATTACATTTTTATATCAGTTCTCACAGTCACAGAGTACACGCACACACTCCTTCACACATGCCCACTCACCACTGGCACACACATTCACACATATATGTGAACCCGAACACAGTCTCGAAATAATCATTCATCTTAACACTTGCAATGCACTCTGATATTTTCTGAAAAGGAGATTGGTAAACCATAGCCCGTGGGCCAGATCTGGCCTCCAGCCTGTGTTTTGTATGACCTGTGAGCTAAGAATGGTTAAATTTTTTTTTATCCTCACCCGAGGACATTTTTGCATTTATCTTCGGATAGAGCAGAAGAGAGGGAGGGAGAGAGAGAGAGAGAGAGAGAGAGAGAGAGAGAGAGGTTGCTACCCACACAATCCCAACGGGGGCTGGGGACAAACTGCAACTGAGGTACGTGCCCTTAACGGAAACTGAACCCGGGACTCTCTGGTCTGCAGGCCAACGCTCTAACGACTGAGCAACCGGCGAGGGCAATATTTTTAAAGCATTGTTTAAAAAAAAATAGAAGAGAACATAGCAGAGCACATGTGGCCAAGCCGACAATATTACATCTCGGGCCCTTTACAAACACGTTTGCCCACCGCACTCTATTTTATTCGATTCCGCTCCGTTCCACTCCTTTTCAGTAAAAATGCTGCTGCGCTTTACTAAACGTATTTGCGATACACTGATGGGTTGCAAACCTCAGTTTAAAAAACTCTGAATTAATGTGCGCTTCGGTTTTGTCACTAGATGGAAGGACCAAAAGATGGATGAATAAACAGTGGACTGATAGGCAAGAGGAAGGGGAACAAAAGGAATAAGGTCATCTTATCCATGTGGCACCTAAGGAAGCAATGTCCCATGTTTGAGTCTCAGATTCCTCAGCTGCACTGAGTTCACCACGGACCTGCCTCTCAGGGCTGGGTCCAGGAGCAGCGGGATCTCTGTCATCCCTTCCAACGGGATGACAGCAGAGACAGCCGAGTGCATCTCTGCTGCCCTTGTCAATACCTAGTCCAGAGCCTGGCCCAGAGAAGGGGCTCAATAGATATTTCTTTGTGACTATGGTGACCAGCGAGTGGCATCCGAGGTCCCCCGTGACTGATTCTGGCCCTGTCTGCAATCTGACCTTTACTTCCTCTGGCCTCACAGCTCCATGGACCTTTCCACCTAGACAGCCTCTCCTCTTCTTGCCAGAGTCCCCGCCCCTACCCTGCTGCCACCTCCACCTGACAAAATCCCAACTCCTACCCCTCTGATAGGGCTCCTCTCAGCTGCCTCTGCTGTGCAGTCCTTGGCAAGTCGCTGACAGGATTCTCTTCTATCTCTACGCACAGGCTTTGGAGCCGCCAAAACACTGGGTCTGCACCCCAGCTTAGCTGCTGGAAGTTCCTAGACAGGTCGCTGCCCCTTTCTAAGCCTCAGTTCCCTTTTCTGAGAGACGGGAGTGACACAAAGTAGAGCCATAGTGAGGATTCACAGGCCATATGCACAGCTCCCGCACGTGGCCAGCCCTCACTAAGCGGTCTCAAGGGTCTCCTTTGGACGCTGGGTGGGGGTTGGGTGGTTCCCATCCATGGGAGAGAAAAACGGGTTCCCCTGGGGAGTGGGAACCATGTGAGGTGAAAACAGCATCTCCTCTGAGCCCCAAGTTTGGCTTCAGAACTGGCTGCAGAAGAAGAAGGCAGGTGAGCCGAGCTTAGTTTATTGAGCACCTACCATGTGCCAAGTATTCCGGTTCTCTTTTCTCAACCAGCCCCTGTTTTATGAAGAAAACCACAAGAGGCAGAAGGGTTCGTCCAAGATAGCATTCTACTGTTGCACAGTGCCACTCCCTGAGGGTCACCCCTCGCTCTGCCTGCAGGAGTCCTGTCCCCCTCCCAGCACGGCCCCTGCTCTGCATCTTCACCTGGTTGCACCTGGATGCCAGCATTTAGGGGGCCACACCTTGTTCTGTGCCTAGCTATGGCCCCGCCCCAGAGACAAGAAATCCGGGTCCTTCCCCATCGCTGCCACTGCCTTGGGCACCTGCTTGCTAGGTCTCGGCTTCCCTGTCTGTGCGCAGGGGACAGTGCTGCCTGCCTGGCTGTCCACACAGGGCTTTGCTGTTCACAGAACATTATTATATTCAGTCCACCTAACAAGCCTGTGGAGTGGGCCCTGGCACAGTCCTTTCACAAATAAGGAAAAGAGGCTCATTGGGGGCAGGGGGCAGAGGTGAGATTCAAGCCATGAGAGTCTCCCCTCCCCCCGGTCCCAGGAGCATTCCACTCTGCTGTAAAATTAGAGGGGGAAGTGGTTGAATTCTTATGAAGCACCTACTGTATGCCTTTGGGCACCTGCCCTCTGGGACTATGGTGAATCTTCCCAACCTCCAAAGAGGTAGGTACAGTTGTTCCCATTTCACAGACGCGAAGCCCTGAATCAGAGAAGGCACGTGGCCAGCCCAAGATGTCATCTTAGAGCAGGAGAAGGCTTCGGAGTTGAACCCAGGGCTATCTGAATTCCAGAGCTCCTTCCTCTGCCTCTTACTGCCTCAGGTCTAGAAGGATCGAAAGGCACCATAAGAATGTGGGGGACTCTCACCTCCACCAAGCCCCCTCCCCAGCAGGCCTCGGACATCAGGGAAGTCAGTCACGGCCTGTCTCATCCTCACAGCCTAACAGTCTCTGCGTTAGGGTAGGAGGTGCAGACCAGAGCCCCCTCACTCTGTCCACATGTCCCATTGTCAGGACACCCCAGCATGTTTTAAGAGAAATGTCCGCATCTGGTTCTGATTCATTTATATTTAATTAATCAAAATGTTGTTTTGTAATAGACACTTGAGATCCAAGAACCTTTCTCAAGCCTTTTCTTTCATTCTTTCTTGTCTCAGAAACAGAAAAATTAAGTTTCATCAAGAAACAGTGACGCCGGGGCCCAAGGAAGTGCTTTTCTGTGGAAGCCAGGCCCCGAGGGTGATGGCTCAGACTGGGCGGCTGCTGGGCCCGGAGAGTCATTCCTCCTGATCTTGCAGAGAAGGTCAAAGGCTGGGGCCAAGGCCTGGGTCTGAAGGGGAGGCTGGGGCAGGACAGGGGAGGGGCAACCCCTTCACACTGGCAGCTGCTCAATGGCAGGCCCCAGCTCTGTTCACCTTGGCATCCTCCAGGTTCCAAACACAGAGCCTGGCACAGAGGCTGCCCTATAGCATTTGCTGAATGAACACACAAATGAATGAACAAACGAACGAATGAATGAAGCACTGCCAATACCCAGGTACCTTCAGGACTCATTCTCCTGCCAAAGTTAGACCAGAATGTCAAAGCTGGTAAGAGCCTCAGGGATCTCGTATGAAATTTTCCAAGCAGCTATCTTATGAAGAAATGGTCTCTGAGGTGTAATTAGTTTGGGAAACTCTCTGTCCTCACCTCTTCACCATGAATGCTCTGGTAAGTCATCCAGTCAAGAAATCTGCTAAACCCAGCATTTCCCAAACTAATTTGGCCAGGGCTCCTATGCCTACCTTGCAGAATATGCTACAGGAAGTTTTTCTACCCCCTACACCCATCCCAGTGCTGATGGGGAAATCAAGGCTGTGGGTATGAAGAGGAGGAAATCCACTTACCCAAAGTCACCCAGTACAAAGGTGTTGGGGGTGGGACTGAAATCCAAGGCTATCTCCCCTGCACCTGGCTAATGAGTGGAGCCACAGCCTTTCTCTGAAGATGTTGGGCTGGGCATATACACGTCCCAGGTGCAAGAGATCCACACCATGGGGAGGGGTGCGGAGAGCCCCCTCCCCACACTGGGGCAGTGTCAGGGGCAGCTGTGCCTGACCTCCTCACTGAGCAAGTGGGAATGGGGGAAGGGATTGGATCCTTCCTTCCTTCCTTCCTTCCTTCCTTCCTTCCTTCCTTCCTTCCTTCCTTCCTTCCTTCCTTTTCTTCTTCTTCTCCTCCTCCTCCTTCTTCTCTGTGTGTGTGTGTTTTTTTAGAACTTAGAAACATCTTAAACATCTCCTAAACCAACTCCTCTTCAGATGGGGAAACTGAAGCTCTGAGAACGGAGACACCTGAGCTATGCTGGTCTGACCGACAGATGGGGATTCCAGCCTGCTTTGCTCCTTATCTGCTGTGCAGCCATGGACAGTTTCCCTCTCTGAGACTCAGTTTCCTCATGCAGATAGTAAGCGTCTCCCCCTTCCTCTGCTAGGATGTTGTGAGTAACCAAGAACACCATGAACAGGAAATGAAAATGACTAATACTTACAAGTGCCCACCAGGAGCCTGTGCACTACTCACTTGATTTAACTCATTCAGTCTTACACATACCTAAGATTATTATTCCTATTTTATAGAAGAGTCAATGAGGAGAAAGTTTTTTAGTTTTTTCTTTTTGTTGGTCTTTTCTAAAACCGATAAATATTTTACAGATCTTCTAAAAGATCTTAAGAAGGGTAAACCAAGGCTCAAAAAAGCAAAGTGACTTCCCCAAGGTCACTCAGCTAGTAACAGGGGAAGCCAGGACTTGAACCCAGGCAGGCTGACTCCAGAGCCCATTCACTTAACCACTATATCAGGGCCACTCTCAGAGGAGTGTCCCCAGGACGTCCCTAACTACCCCCTGCTCACTAGAAGCTCACTATCCCCTGGGTCCTTCTGTCCAGTCACACCAGGGGTTGGAGTCCTTGGGCCAGTTTCCCTGCCCCATCCAATTCCACTTCCCAATTCACCACAGCCCCTTTCTGCTCCTGCTCCACTCCAGAAGTGACTGTGTCTATATGTAGGGCTGTTTACTCAGTGGACTAGAAGCCCCCAGAGGGCAGACTCTGGTTCTCATTGCTACGTAGCCTTGCTCAGACCTAACACCAGAGCTGGAAGGAAAGAAGCCATGACCTTCCATTCACCTGCGGGACAACTTAGCAAAGTTACTTAACCTGTCTGACACTTGGCATCCAGCTCTGTCGTGAGGAGGTAGTGGAGATTCCCTTAATGTGTGGAAAACCCTTGGTACAGTGGCAGGCATTCTACTGTTGATTCTCAGACTGGCATCCAGAGGTTGAAGGGCTGCCTGGCTCGGGTGGAAACTTGCTTGCCCTCCTCTGCCCATGGGCTCTGCCAACTCCAGTTCTGCGGGGACAGCCTCAAACCTGCCTCCTGAGGATGTTTTGACTCTCACAGCGAGAGGCAGCGGCATAGGACTTTGAGGTGAGGGTGCAAGGGGGGCCTGGTTTTGTGCCCCAAGTACATTTATAGTCTGAACCTTGGTTCATCTTCCTAGTGGCCCTAGGAGGTCAAGATGAAAAAAAAAAACAAAAACGAAGGCTCTAGGAGGGGCTGGACTTCTTCCATGTCATTGCCAGAATAAACAGACTCAAACTCAGGCCTCAGGTCTCCCTGAACTCATCCAGCTCATGCCCTCGCCCAAGGGGAGCCACCAAAGATTATTGACGTCTCAGAAATGACACAGTGAATCAGGGTAGGTGATGGGATTGGGGCAGCCCATGGTTCTTTAAGTCACCTCCTGGCTTATCGTGGATGTTTAGGATGGTTTCTAAGCCATTAACTCCATCCCCTAGTCCTAGTGCCCTCCAGCCTGGCACCTGAAGCTTTGCACAGAGCCACCCTCCTTGCTCCTAGCAATGACGCTACTAGAGGGAGTGGGGGTGGTGAGAGAGTCCTGCCAGTCCCTTGCCCCCTCCGGGAGCCTCCGTGGTCCAACGTTCCACCATGTGCCATGGGGCCTCAGTCTCCCCATCTGTAAAGTGGGGTTGACGCCTAGCTGGAGGAGTCTATAGTCCTGGGCACTGGGCACTGGGCAGATGTCCCAAGGGTCATCCCTCTGTCTGCCCTGCTGTGCCTGCCTGGCCACCCTGCCCAGCTGCCCATCATACCTTGCTTTTTCCTTCGGTTCAGGGGGAGCATGTCCGAGGCGTGGGCGACGAGCAGCAACAGGCAGAGTGGCACCCGCATCTGGGCAGCCTGGTCCGGGCGGGTGCGCGGGGCTCCTGGCACCCAGGGGCGCCAGCGGGGACTCCCGGGAAGGCCTATTAGCCCGGCGGCGATCCGACGCGGCACGGCGGGCGCGGGGGCTGCTCCGGGCTCTCCGGACCCGCCGTCAGCCCAGGGGTCGGCCGCCAGGTCGAGTGAGGGCGTCGGGCGGAGCGGGGACACTGCCCCGGCGGGGAGGAGCCGCCGGCGGGGCGGCGCGTTAGCCCACTCTGGGCGGTGCGCTTGGTCGGAGGTGGGGCCGAGGGGGTCGCCCGGCCAGGGCCAGGTGGCCGGACTGTCCCGCAGTCCAGCGTCCGGCACCGTTTTCTCCCACTACATGGTCCTACTCGCGTGTATACTGGGAGCCAGATGCGGGTACACACACCCGCACACGCCCCGTGACCCCCATCCCTCCGTTCTCAGCACCTCCTGCTCCCCCACTCCCGCCTCTGATTTTCTATTTCTTTCTCCTGCGCCTTCCTCTGTTTTTCTTTCGGTCTCATGTTCTCTGCTGAGCCTTAATTTTCCGCTCGCCAATCTTCCCTGCCCCGGGGCTCCCTGTCGCTGTCTCCACCTGGCTGCCCCGTGGTGCTGCCTCTTCTTTCTTGGTGCCTATCTTGCTGCTGTCCACCTGCAGGGTGGGCTGTGTGCCCTAAGCCCCGCTGCCCCGCTCTGTTTCTGCTCCGTTTCTCTCGAGAGTCCTAAATCCTTTCTGGCCACTGACCCTGAATTCTTCCTGCACAGCCTGGTGGAAGCCCCTAATCTTTGACTCAAAGTTACCAGCACCTCATAAATTCTATAGTGAAGGGGCTGGGGACCTGGACTGTGTTTCCTCCAGTCTTATCTGTGGGACTGGGAGCAGCTGGCTCGATTTTAACCCTTTCAGAGCCCAATCCCTTCTCCCACCCAACAACAGCACACTCCTGCCCCCGCTTCCTTACCCACTAGAAACAATAATGCTAACTATCATTTTTGAGGCCGTTGTAGCACTTTACACATAATATAATTTTAAAATAACCCCATGAGGTTCTATTCTGATTAGCCCCACTTTACAGGGGAGGAAAGGGAAGTTCAGAGAGTCCCAGTGACTTGCTTAAAGCCACACAGCTGGTCAGCGGGCTGTCTGGGTTCAGTGCCTGCCTTCTTAGCTACTACTTGGGACACAGAGGAACTTACCCTGGACGTGCTCTTGCTGAACAATTGTCCTTCCTTTTTCTTATGTTTGTGGTTTGAGCTAAAAGAAAAGGAAGGTAAATGCTGATGTCTCCTTCTGTAGCACCCTTTCCCCATCCTTCGGGAGTCCCCCAGTGCAACGAGGACATTTGAGGACATGCCAGAGGGAGGGGAACACACAGAGAGTGAGGCAGCCCTGGCCTGGCCGTCCTTCTGTGGCACTCCACAAACACTGGCAGACAGCATTCTAAGGGTCTTAGTGGACTGTCAAAGCCATCCCACCCAAACAGCTCCATTTCACAGATGGGGCTACTGAGGCCTCTGGACTGGGGATGCCTATCTCAGACAGTCCAGTGATTCTAGAACAGAGCTGGGATGTGCAACCAGGTTCGCAGCATGGTCCCCTCCACCATGCCCTACAAGGCCCTCATGTTCTGACTTCTCTGATCTCAGTCTTTCCCTCTACCCCTACTCCTCACCCCTTTAATCCCAGAGAACTCAACTCTTATAATATTTCACAAACATCTCCAGGCCTCTCGTACCTCCGAGCCTTCCATGTGTGGCCTCTCCATGGAATGCTGATCTGCATCCCTTCCTCCTTCTCCACTGACTCATCCAGGACCCAATCCTGGATATGCCCTCATCCAGGAAGCCCTCCCTGATTCTCAGTCCAGGTTCAGTGCCTCTTTATCACAGCTTTGGTCACACCAGGTGGTAACTAGGGGAGTGTCTGTCTCTTCCTCTAAATTGTCAACTCTCTGAGATCAGAGATGAGGTCATATCTGGGTCCCTGGAGTCCAGCACATGCCAGACACAGGTGCCCAGCATGCTTACAGAATGAATAAATGAGTTCTTCAGATGCAGGAGTCTCCCAGCTTATATATGAAATTCAGGCACCTGGAGAAATGAGGTGACCCTAGAAGGTCAGCATTAGAAAGTTGGAAAGTCAGTTTCTACCCAACCACCCTCAGTCCTGAAATCCCCAAAGTCCAGAACAGGATAGCCCCCAGGTAAGCAGGGAGGAGCAACACGCATCAGGAGTCAAGCAGAACAGGGCTACTCGACAGCCCCCCAGCTCTGCAGGCTGTAGCCTCTTACTCCTTCGCCTCCCATTCCATCTGCTCAAGCTACTCAGCTCTCCTCCTGTTACTCAAACTCTGTCAGTCACATGTCCTTAGCAGGGCTTTTGCTGTTCCCTCTGCCTGAAAAATTATTGCTCAGATATTCTCAGGGCCTGTCTTCCCTCAAGGTTACCTTCTCAGAGAGCCCTCTCTGACCAATCCAGATAAAATAGAACATCCATCCCATGTCCCCTTATTCTGCTTATGCTCCCTAGTACCAAGCATCACTTGGCCTGATTATGTTTGTAATTTGCTTGTTTTTTAGTTTCACGAGGACAGATATCTTCTATTTTTCCTTTATGCCTGACACATAAAGTGCTTAATAGATATTTGTGAAATGAATAAATGAGAGAATAAATGAGCACTCACTCATTCCTTGATTCTTTGTGGCACCTCAAGTTGTTTAAGGGTGCAGCTGGAATTTTGTGTTCTCTGAGATCCCTTCCAGACCTTTCAGAATTTGATATTTCTAGGGTTCTGATATGCAGAACTCAGGGCCCCATGACACCATGGGATGCTCAGAGAGTGTTGGGTTCTCTGTAACTTATCAGGGGCAGTCTGGGAATCCCACTTTGTTCTGGTTCCCCTCCCCCAATATGGGTAGTCAGGGAGGACATTGAGGCCAGTGGTGCTAATGACATCCCCAGGAGGTGTGCGCACAAGGGGCGTCAGTTAAGGAACAACTGGAAACTGTTGTAAATAGTTGAAAATGGATATAATGGCTGAAACTCATTACACTCATAGTGCATGTTCCTGGTCAGCAAATCCTTCTCCTCTGTGGGATAGTAGGGACTTAGGTCCCATGCAGCTCATACTCTGCATTCTTCAGTACATGGATTAAAGCTCACTATGAAAGGGGCAGGGCACGGAAGACCTACATATAAAAGGGACAAAGCATGTTCCCCCACATCCCATTGATCAGAACGCAGTCACATAGCCATGCCTATCTGAAAGGGTTGCTGAGAAATGTAGACTAGTCATGTGTTCCAGAGAAAAACCAAAAAGTTTGGTGAACATCTGGCCAGTCTGTCACATTGGGACACTCTTATTCTTTTTTTTTTTTATCCTCACCCAAGGACTTTTTTTTTTTTTTTTGCATTATCTTCAGATAGAGTGGGAGGGAGAGAAGGAGGAAGAGAGAGAGAGAAACATCTATGTGAGAGAGACACATCAACTGGCTGCCACTCACACAACCCCAACCGGAGCTGGGGACAAACTGCAACTGAGGTACGTGTCCTTAGCAGGAACCGAACCCTGGTCTCTCTGATCCGCAGGCCAACACTCTAACCACTGAACCATACTGGCCAGGGAGGGCCACTCTTATTCTTACCCAGTGATGCAGTAGCTCCTACCTGTGTCGGCTCTGACTCCTACAAGTTTTTCTTCCTAAGAAGCAAAGGACCTACATTTTTTTCTAGGTGAAGTCTAAACTCCTCAGAGTTGCAAGTGTTGCAAGATATCCCCTGCCAGAGTGACCAACTGCCCTGGTTTGCCAAGGATTGAAAAGTTTTCTGGGATGCCATTTTATTTCATGTATAGCTTTGTGTAACCAATGCCACATTGAAATACTTAACTGGACCATCGCAAGATTTCTGCATGCTACCTCTTTATGATTTCACCCACACCCTTCCCTCCACCCTAACTCCTGGCAAGCACTAATCTGTTCTCCATCTCTGTAATTATATTGTTACACAAATATTATATAGTGGAATCATGCAGTATGTATCCTTTTGAAATTGGCTTTTTTTTTTTCACTCAGCATAATTTTCTTGAGATTGTCCAAGTTGTTGCATGCATTAATAGTTGCTTTCAAAAAAAAAAGTTGCTTTCCACTGCTGAGTAGTATTCCATGGTGTGGATGTGCAAGAGTTTGTTTAGCCATTAATTGATTGAAAGACATTTGGATAATTCTAGTTTTGAGCTATTAAGAATAAAGCTGCTATGGACATTTGGTACAAATTTATGTATATCCTGTTTGGCACAGTTTCTGTGCATGTCTTTTGCACATTTTAATTGGATTTTGTCTTGCTATTGCATTTTAAGAGTTCTTTATTCTACACAGAAGACTTTTATTGAATATGTGATTTTCTGATATTTTCTCATAGTCTATAATTTGTTCTTTCAGCCTCTTACCAGCATCTTTCATAGAACAAACATTTAAAAAAATTTTTGATGATGTCCACTTTATAAATTTTTCCTTTCATGGATCATGTTTTTGGTGTCATGTCTAAGAACATTTGCCTAGACCCAAGTCTCAAAGATTTTTTTCTTATTTTTTTTTTCTAGAAGTTATATAGCTTTATATTCAAGTCCATGATCCATTTTTGTATAAAGGCTCAGGTTTAGGTCAGGGTTCATTTTTTGCATATGTATGTCCAATTGTTTCATACAATTTGTTGAAAAGGCTGTCCTACCTCTATGGAATTGCTTTTTCTCCTTTGCCAAATACTAATTGGACATATTTGTGTGTAACTATTTCTGGGTTATCTATTTCTGCCCCACAGACTATGTGTTGTTCTGTTTGCCAATACCACATGGTCTTAATTACTGTAGCTTTATAATCAGTCTTCAAATTAGGTAGGTTGATCCAGCCCACTTTATTTTTTTCAAAATTGTTTTAGCTATTCTAGTTTCTTTGCCTTTTAATATAAATTTTATCTCTATATAAAAAAATCTTGCTGGGAATATGATCATAATTACATTAAACATGTATATTAATTTGGGGAAAATTTACATTTAACTATATTGAACCTTCTAATCCATGAACATGGTATGACTCTCCATTTATTTAGAGCTTCTTTGATTTTTTAAAAAGCACTGTTTTGTCATTTTCAGCATACAAATCCTATATATGTCTCATTAGATTTACACCTAAGTATTTCTTTTCTTTTCTTTTCTTTTCTTTTCTTTTCTTTTCTTTTCTTTTCTTTTCTTTTCTTTTCTTTTCTTTTCTTTATCAATAGTAAATGGCATTGTGTTTTTAATTTTGCTGCCCATATGTTTATTCCTAGTGTATAGGAATATAAGTAATTTTTATGTGTTCATTTTATATCCTGTCACTTTGCTGATTTCACTTATTAGTTCAAGGAGTATTTTTATAGATTTTTAGGTCTTTTAAACATAGCCAATCGTGTCACCTCTGGAAATAGGGACAATTTCTTTCTTCCTTTTCCTGCCTTATTGCGTTGGCTAAAACTTCTAGCACTATTCTGGATAAGGGTGATGAAAGCAGATATCCTTACCTTGTTCTCAGTCTTACTGGGAAGTATTCAGTCTTTCATCATTAAGTAGAATGTTAGCTGTATGTTTTTTGCCTTTTATCAAGTGGAGGATGTTGCTCTCTATTGTTATTGTTCTGAAGTGTTTTTTTGTTTTTAAATCGTGAATGAGTATTGTTTTGTCACATGCTTTTTTTTTTTTTTTTTTCATCTATTGACACAATCATGTGATTTTTCTTCTTTAGCCTGTTGATATGATGCATTCCATTGATTGATGTTTAAATATGGGACCGGAATTTCCACCAGGGAACAAGCCCCATTTGGTGTATAATTCTTTTTATATATTGTGAATTCTATTTGCTAATGTTTTGTTAAGTATTTTGCATCTATATTCATGAAGTATATTGGTCTCTATATATTTTTTGTACTGTCTTTGGTTTTTATATCAGGGTAATAATAGCCCCAGTAGCACTAGAAGAACAAAGCAGATCAAAATAGCATTGCAAGGGCTTTGGAAACTAAACTGTCATTGCAACTGTAGCCACCCAAAGTAGGTGAGAACCCACATGCTACACCTAAACAGTGAGACTACCTGCTAAAACAAAATATTTAAATAGAATCTGGAGTTTCCTAATATAGTAGCCCAAATGTAGAGGATATATAGAAAATTACCTGTCATACCAAGAACCAGAAAACTATAATTTTGATGAGAAGAGATAATCAGCTGATGTTAATATCAAGATGATTCAGATGTTGAAATTATCTGACAAGGCTTTTTTTTTTTTATCCTCACCTGAGGATATTTTTCCTTTTTTTTTTTTTTTTTGTACAGATAGAGTGGGAGGGAGAGAGAGGAAGGGAGAGAGAGACAGAAACATCGACGTGAAGGGACACATCGAGTGGCTGCCACCTGCACGACCAACCAGGGCCGGGGACAAACTGCAACCGAAGTACATGCCCTTAGCAGGAACCGAACCCGGGTCTCTCCGGACCGCAGGCCAACGCTCTAACTGCTGAGCCAAACCGGCCAGGGCTGACAAGGCTTTTAAAGCAGCCATAATAAAAAGGCATTGACAAAAAATTATCAATTCTCTAAAAACAAATGCAAACACAGAAAACCTCAGCAAAGAAAGACAAGTTATAAAAATCCAAATAGAATTATAAAACTGAATAATACAATAATTAAGAAAACAACTTGCTAATGGGCTCAATAGTAGAGTGAAGATATCCAATGATGAACAACTATCCCAACTGCCTTCTTCAACCAGTAGGAGGGACTGAGGTGTGTTTTACTCTGTCTCCCAGAACTCTCCAGCAGGACTGAGCTCCAGTTGACTCCAGTGGTAACTGTCCCAATGACCCACTCTCTATGGGCTGCCTTCCCATCCTGTTTCACTCCATATTCTCAGCCTCATGTTTCCCATGATCAATTCTCAAATAACCTTCTTGAACTTAAATCTTTGATTCAGGGTCTGCTTCTTGGCAATCTCAAGCCAAGACAGTATGTTTGGTTCTCATGACCTCCTATGAGGTTGTGCAGGTAAAAATCAACGCCTAATCCAAAGTAAATTCTCACGAGTAATTTTCATCATCTTTGCTCCAGTTTCATCATCTGTAAAAAAGAGGTATTATCCCTTCCCCCCACCTTTCTTCCCTGGGCTTCATCTTATTCTCCTCTTAAATCACAACCTTTGTCACCCTCTCTGTTCTTTGCTTTGTCTGGTTTTTCCCAAGGGAAGGCAAGCAGCCTTGTCCCTGGGGTGCTCAGGCAAACAAAGAAGCTGCTTCAAGCCAGCCACCCCTCCCTTGCCAACCGCAGTGGAATCACAGCCTCCATGGTGGGTTGGGTTATTGTTTTTAATACCAGTGTGAAATAAATTGAAAAATTACCCATAAAATACAGGTTTTCAGCAGCTGGCCTGAAATTTCTTTCCATAAACAAACAAGTTTAAAGAGATGCCTTAATGCTGCCCACCAACTCCTCCCCCAGCCTTTTATGTCCAACCCGGGTGGGAGTGGGGTCCTGAGAGACTCGGCCTCCTGGGCAAAGGCAGGCTGCGGGGCCCATCGCGGACCTGCACCTTTCATTCCATTTGTCTGCTCCATGAAGAGTCCCCCAGACTCATCCGCCAGCCCACTTCCCACATTCAGCATAGACTTGGGAACCAAACTGCCTGGATTTGAATCAGAGATTTCCTACATATTGAGTGTGACTTTAAGCAAATTAGTTAACTAATCTGTGCCTCAGTTTTCCCCTCTGAAAACTGGGTTAATATTAGTACCTACTTCATAAGCTTGTTTGGGGATTACATTAAATTTACATGAAGCTCTTAGAACAGTGCCTGGCCATGCTATATAACTGTCAGCTATTATTAGTTTTACAGTGTAAGAGAAACGGAGGGTAGGAGATGGAGTAGGAGCTTAGTGACATTTGGACTTTTCCACAATGAGCCTTCTTTGGGGTTTTCATGGAGTGTTTATATAAACATCTGTCTAACACCCTGCAGTTTGCAAAGCTTGCTGACATTTCGTTATTTCATTTGGCCTGACATTTAACCATGGAAGGATCCAGGACAGGGGTTATGATTATCCCCAGCTTCTAGAAGAGGAAACTGAGGCCTACTAGGTGAACTGACTCTCCCATGGTCTCAGAAAGTGGTAGATTCATTTTTAGTTATTTGAGCAATGCATGAAGCATTTATTTTAGTGGCTTAAAACAGGGTTGGCTAACTATGGACTAGAGATCAAGTCAGGCCTGTCATTTGTTTTTATAAATAAAAGTCTTACTGCAACTCAGCCACTTTTACTTATGTGTTGTCTTTGGCTGATTGGTGCTGCAATGGCAAAGTAGTTGTGACCAAGACCACATGACCTGCAAAGATGACCATGTCTACTGCCTGAACTTTTACAGAAAAAGATCACTGAAATCAGGCTGAAAACACTGATAATTATTTATTATTTAATTCCATTTCTGAGGAATTTGGGAATGACATAGCTGGGTGGTTCTGGCTTGGGGTCTCTCAGGACATTGCAGTGCAGATGTCAGCTGTCAGGGACTGGACACACCTGAAGGTTTGGCTGGGACTGGATGATATGCCTCTAAGGTGGCACACTCACATGGCCAGCAAGCTGGTGCTGGCTGTTGGCCGGAATTTATTTCCTTTCCACATGAGCCTCTCCACTGGGCTGCTTGCGTCTCCTCACAACATGGCAGCTGGTGTCCTTAGTGAGAGTACCATGCTAATCCCTTTATATAGAGCCTCATGTAGTCCTTACAACACCCTTAAAGGACAGAAATTATTATTATCTAAGAAACAGGAGCTCAGAGAAAAGAAAGCATCTTGCCCAAGTCAGGGACAGAGCTAGAGCTCAACCTCAGGTCCATCAGAAAAAGCCTAGGTCTGTCTGATTCCAAATCCAGTGCTCTTTTTACTCTATCCATTGTCCTGTCAACCCATTGACTCATTTACCCATGGACCCATCCTTCTATCCATCCATTGACCTATCAACCCATCCTCCCACCCATATCTCTCCCTTCTACCCACTCATCATTTTCCCATCCATCATCCTTCCATCCACCATCCACCCATCAACCCCCATTGACCATCAACCCATTGACCCATTAACCTGTCCTCCCATCCACTAATGGATAATCACCCATCCTCCCACACTCCCATCCACCTATCCACCCATCTGTTCACCTACCCATTTATTCAATAGTCAGAGCCTACCATCTACCAATTACTATTCCAGGGGAATGAGATGTGACTTTGAGCTGGACAAAGTAATGCCCTCATAGAGCTCACATTCTGGTCATGGGAGGCAGACAACAAACAAATAAATACACACTTACATAAGTTGCAAATGCTGCAAAGAGAAATAAAGCAGAGGAGCAATGCCAGAAGTAACTAAGATGATAGGGAAGTCCTCTTTGACAAGGTGACATTTAAGCAGAACCCTAAAGGAAGGAAGCAAGCCCTGTGACACCATGGGAAAAGAGCATTCCAGGCAGAGGGAGCAGCTGTACAAAGACCCTGAGGATAAGCAAGGAGGCCGGTGCGGATGAAGCAGAATGAGGAAAGGAGCAACAGAAGATGAAGAGGCCAGCCAGGGCTAGATAAAATCAGGCCTTGTCAGTCACTGTAACTGGATTTTATTTCAAGTGAGTTGGTCAACAGTCTCCTGAATGGTAGAGTGATTTCTCATCTTCCAGGGAAGGAGCCACCAAGCTCTGGGCATCAGAAATTCCTGATCTCTCCTTTTTCAGCCACCCAGCCCAGTGGCTTTCACACTGCAAATGAAGCTGGTGCCAGGGCTGGGGGCTTAGGAGGCTGAGATCTGTGCATTGAGGGAGACAAGTCTGTTATTTGCTGGGTAAAGAAAGGGAGGGGCCAACTATTACCCAGCCCTATTCATATACCTTAGCCCATTCCATCTTCACCACTTTCTAATGCTGGCATCATCAGCTCCATTTTACAGAAGAGAAAGTCGAGGCTCAGAGAGGTCATGAGGTGGTATCAGTTTTGTCAATATTCTACCTTTTCACTCTACTCAATTAAATCTTTCAAAAAATTGTTTGAGTTTCCACTGGGTGCTGGACTCAGAATGAGAGACACTGGTAGACACATGGCCAATTCAGGAGAGGAACTTCCAAATCACCTGGCACAACCCACCATTCTACAGGTGGGTAAACAGAGAACAGATGTATTTTCAGATTGTTGGCTGTAAAACAAACCAGCTTTCTCAACTGATTGTCATTGTGTTTGGGGGGATGGAGCCTAGGGCTTTGCTGTGTCCACTTTGGGTTAATAACTGCCCCCCAAAAAGCATATCTGCTAAAAGTGGCAATTTAGTAATTCATCAATAGGTTTCTTACTTGATTGATCAATTGAGTTCTATGTCCATATTGTATGAAGGGTTTGAGGCAGCTGAGGGGTGGAAACTGGTCGTCTTTGCTTTTTACATTCCTCTCATTGGGAACATCAACAAATGAGGGGGAAAAAAAACTCCAGCTGCTTCATAGCTGGGGAACAAATTCTTGGTATGGAAGTAATTCTCCTAAGGCTAGCCTCCTCAGAGTTCATTCCAAATGCTTTTCTTATTTTCAAATTTAATTAGGAGACATATTTGTAGTGAGTCATCATTTAATAATGGGGGGCAATTATTAGGGAATTGGTAGAGGGAATGGGACAGGACAGTTGGACAATTCAAATTTGAGTTCTGTAAGCCATTCACTGTCTGCTTGATCTTGGGGGAGGCACTTGACCTCTGAGCACCAGTTTCTTTGTCTATAAATTCTCATTTATCTGGCAGATATTTGGGGAGACCTAAACTAGATTGCATGCATAAAAATCTAGCCACGGCACACATTCACTGCCTTCTACTCCCACTTCTCTTCTCACTTAGTCTTCTAAATGACCTCAGGGACCATGGTAGGAGTGTTGTTTGCTTTCTCCAGCATGAACTATAGCCTTCCAGAAAACCAGTCAGTCACCTCTCTGAAATGGCATTTCAGGTCAAATTGGAGACACCTTCTTACCCTGGCATGTCTATGCCTCTCCCCACTGAACTAAGTATATAGTCATTGCTGTAAAAAAGGTCTTTGGATGGGGTGGGAAGTTCAGAAGAGGGCAATAGCCCCTAGGTTGGGATCTTCAAGGAAGGACCCCTAGACAAGAAGTGCTAGAATTTGGTGAGGTGGTAAGGAGATGGTGGGCACTCAGGAGGTGGAAACAGCAAAAGCCAGTGTGGGCAGTCAGAACTGACCCAAAAGATACTGTACTTGGAGGTGTTGATGGTAGATCAGCCCCATAGAGCTCAAGAGCAGGAGGATAAAAGATGAGTTTCCATTAAGGAAAGACCAGAGTCACTCATTGGCTGATTTGTTCTTGGTGTGAATATCTCTTTCCTCCCCCACTGGGGGATCTCTGTTTCCCTGGGGCAATTGGCATGGGTCAGCACAGAGTTTGTTTGCCCACCCCACTTTCTTTCCCCCCTTTCTCTATCTCTGGGGAGCTCCACCCTGATTCCAGGAGCCTGGATGGAACTGTCAATCAAGATGCCTGTCACCCAGACTACATGAGAAAGGCTTTCCAGGTGGAGCCCCTCTTGTCTTTCTGTTGGGGCTGTGGAGGAAGGTCTCCCTCTTCAGGTTATCAGGGTGTTGTCTTGGGGCACTGGTGACATATTTATGCCACATGGAGTAAAGTTGTTTAAAGCAGGAAATAATGATGCTATCAAGCAGAGAGACATAGAAAAGCAAAGCAGTGTATGGAGGGAAGCCTGCCAATATTGCCTCTTTGCCTGGATCCAGCCATACCTGCAGCCCACTGGATGTGCCCTTTATATGAATCAATAAATTACCTTTACTTGTTTACCAGGATTTCTATCATAGTCAACTGAAAGAATTATGATTGATACAGTCAGCAAATCAGAGACAGTCTTCCTCTTTAGAAACAGACAGAGCAGGTAAGGAGCACAGCAGACATGAACAGGCTGAGTGCGAGCCCAGTCTTCTCTGCTGACTCGCTCACTGCAGACCTGGCTCAAGTTATTCCTTCTGTGGGCCTTGGTTTCGTCCTCTGTGAAATGGGCTGCTATGAGCAGGAAATAAAGTCCTTTATGCATGCCTACATTGTTGCAAAAAATTGGTTTTAGGCTGCTTACAGATGTTATAAAACCAGAGAACAAGAAAAGAAGTGGACAATGAAATTGTGGAAAAGGAAAAGAATGTGAACTCATGGATGAGGATCAAGTTTCTGGATGCCTGCTAAGAGGTTCTGGACCATTGCTAGAGGTGAATAGAAAAATTTGTTCTGAGCTTCCTTGCAGCCAAAGCAAGAAAAGGGAATCATTTACATGGATTCATAGGGGGAAGACCCCCAAACCAGCCCAACTTTTCCTGGAATAAAAGTCTGAAATTCTGAATAAAAGTCCGTAGTTCTCCATCATAAGACTTTGTGGAACAACATGAACAAAGATAACAGACAAGTTAACAGGCTGGAGAAAATAGTTACAACATATATAAGCCAGAGGATTAAAATCCATAATAGCCCTAGCCAGTTTGGCTCAGCAGTTAGAGCATCAGCCTGCGGACCGGAGAGTCCCAGGTTTGGTTCTCGCTAAGGGCACACACCTAGGCTGCAGTTTGTCCCCAGCCTCGTTTGGGGTCGTGTAGGTGGCAATCATTCAATGTGTCTCTCTCACATTGATGTTTCTCTCTCTCTTCCTTCCTCTCTCCTTCCTGCTCTATCTGAAGATAAATGCAAAAAAAAGTCCTCAGGTGAGAATTTTAAAAAAATCCATAATAAATCAAGAGCTCATGTAAGTCAATAAGAGGGAAAAAACACTTCTTAAGAAAATGGGCAATGGGGAATAAAGACACAATTTACATTAGAATTCACAACAAGAAATAGCTATCAAATCAAGAGAAGAAAAATCAAAGGAATGGGTAATACCAGTGTTGGTGAAGGTATAGAGAACTAGGCATGCTCAGATACCTTTATTGTCTTTTAGCACTTCTCATCACCTGACACTGTATATTCGTGTGTTTATCGACTTGGGGGCTGTTTTCATGATCAGACTGTGAGGTCCATGAGAGTAAGGACTACCTCCTGCTCACTGTTGAATCCCCATTACCTGAAACAGTATGCTCAGCACAGAGTAGGTACTTGATGCACATTAATCAAGTGAGTGAGTGAGTGAGTGAGTGAGTGAGTGAGTGAGTGAATGAATGAACAGCATGTAAATTGGTGTAACATTTTTTGGTAGGTGGTTTGGCAACATCCATTAGAATTTTAAATGCGCATTTAATGATTTAGAAATTTCTCTCTTAGTCATCTGCTCAATAGAAACAAATTCTCAAAGAAATGGGCAGAAGAATGTTCCTTGCTGCATTGTTTAAATGGCAACAGTCGGAAATAACCTAAAAACCCAACAGCACTGCACAGATCAAGTAAGTTTTGGTAGAGCCTCACTATGGAAATACTCTGTGTATTTCTTGATAAGAACAAGAACAGATCTATGATGGGTTCCATCTCTAAAACACATAAAAATAAATAGCCAGTCACAGGACAACAGTATACATTTAAAATGCACAGATAGGTGTAAAAATGGATGAATTCTTGCAAACTGTATACATCCCCATAACCGGTACTCAGATAAGAAAAAGAGAATATCGGCACACCGGCAGCCTTGCTCATTCTCCTCTCAATGTAGTCATCATTATCCTTCCATCACCTTATCACCGAAGGTTTGTTTTGCCAATTTTCAAACTTTATATAAACGGATCATAAGACAGACCCAAAATTTGTGTTTGGCTGTTTTTATGCAACCTTCTGTTTATGTTTCATCATTTTTACCTTTTAGTCAATAGATTTCTGTACATTTCAACTATCTTCAAAGAGAATGTATCACTTGTATTCTACATATGTGACTTGGATAATTACAATTCATTCAAAATAAATGAACACAGACAGTGTGTGTTGACCAACAGTTTGCCTTCACCAAATACACCAGGAAGCTTCACAAGGTCAGAGGAGAGAATGAGGGTTGCCCAGCAGGTCACAGGCTGCTGTTGCACACCCCTCATCCCCGAGCAGGCGGCTGGAGTCCTGGGACCTGTTTTATGGCGTTTCTTTGCTCTTTGGCTGAGTCTTTTATGGGAGTTGGGGGTTTGGCAGATAGCGCTCATTTTCCATGATAATGCAGCTTCCATGGTGTGAGTCCCCCATGCCAAGTGTTTGCAGGCATCAGCTCTGGCTGGTACAATCCAGAGAGGAGACGTATTTTGGTGCAGAGGGCTGAACTCAGATCTGTCTGGCTTCAGAATCTGAAACAGTATTTTACAGTTTGGTGGTGAAATGGGCAGCCAAGAAAATGATGAAATGTGCTAACCAAGACACAGGTGGCTGCACAGAGATCCACAACCCAGTGGGTGGGTGGGTGGGTGTGGTGTGGGAAAGGATAGGACAATGGGGTGGTGGTGGCTCGGGTGGGCAGCGGGGCATCAGGAGGTCTGGGTGCTTCTCTCAACACTCCAGGCCTCCCTTGTCCTCTTTGGGGGTAAAGGTGCTCAGTCTCCACCTTTGGTCAGTGGAAGGCAGATTAAACAGCTTCTTTTTATCTGCCGTCTATGGTTCTTTATATGCATTTCCAACAGTGCTCAGGGCAGCAGGTACAAGCTGACAATAATTTTTTTTTTTAATTTAAGAATTCTTTTTTCTTCCTTCCTTCCCTCCTCCCTCTTTCTTTCACTTCCTCCCTTCCTCTTTCTTTTTCTTCCTCCTTTCCTCTCTCTCCTTCAATTCCCTTTCCTTTCTCTCCTTCCTTTTCCATCTCTTCCTCCCTTTCTTACTTTTTTCTCCTCTTTGTTCTCTTTTTTCTCTTTGGAATAGGTAATAGACACACGTTGTACAAACACAAACAGTACAAACGTGTGTACCGGGGAAGTAAGTCTCCCTCCCACCTGTCCTCCAATCCCCTAATGCCCCTTCCAAGGAAGCAGCAACTGCGTTTGGTTTCTTGCCTGAGTTTTTACTCAGAAATGGTTTATGCATTTATAAGCATACGCACAGACATTGTCTCTTCCCCTGTTTCCTTTACTCAATTATAGCTCAGCACACAGTGTTCTGCACCTCACTCTTGCAACCCAACTTGAACATCATTCTTTACCAGTAGTTAGAGAGCTGCCTCTTTCTTTTGTTATCCTCACCTGAGGATATGTTTATTGATTTGAGAGAAAGGGAGAGAGAGAGAGAGAGAGAGAGAGAGAGGAGACATTGATGTGAGAGAAATATCAATGGGTTGGGGATCGAACCCAAAACCTAGGTATGTGCCCTAACCAGGAATCGAACATTTTGGTGTACAGGACGACTCTCTAACCTACTGACCCACCAGGCCAGGGCCTGCCTCTTTCTTTTGCACAGCTGCAGAAAGTCCATGATTTAGGGGTGCCATCACTTATTTAATTGGTGCCCTATCAATTAATGTTTAGGTTGCTTCCTGCCTTCTTCCATCACCCAGAGGCTGCAATGACTATCCTTATTTGCATGTCATTTTGCAAATATACATATTGCAGAATAAACTCCTGGAACTGGAATCGGTAAGCAAAGGGAATGTGTGATTGTAACCTGGTAGATATTGCCAAACGGCCTGATTCTCCAAGCAGTGCAGCAGAAGGCCTGTGCCCACGGGCCAGCCACTCAGCACTCATCTACTGTAGTCTTTATCCCAATTTTCCAACTATTCCAGTGATGTCCTTTATAGACTTTTTTTCCAGTGCAGGATGCAGTCCAGGATCACATTGCATTAGGTGTGTGTCTCTTTAGTCTCCTTTAATCTGGAACAGTTCCTGATCTTCCTTTGTCTTTCATGACATTGGTATTTTTAAGAATATACACATGTTATTTTATAAAATGTCACATCCTTTAATTTGGGTTTGTGTGGTGTCCCCTCATGATCAGACCCAGGTTATGCATTTTGGGCAGAATGCCTTAGAAGTGACGCTGTGTCCTTCCCAATGCATTGGATCAGGAGGCAGATGACGTCAGTTTGTTCCTTTATTAGTATTAACTTTGATCATTTGGGTAGAGTGGTGTTCAGTTTCTCCATTATAAAGTTATTATTTTTTTTGTAATGAATGTTTAGGAATATACTTTAATATCTTTATCTGTTAAGTATCTGTCCTTGACAAACCCATTGTACATTTAAAATTTCTTACTTGGGAGTAATGGGGAGTGTTTACTGCTGTGTTTAAGAGCCATTGTGGTTCCTTTTTATTGAATTTTGATGATTTTCTTTCTTAAGCAAATTTGGAAGTTTATTTATTTATTTAGACAACTGAATGACTTAAGCTTAGCCCTATAGCTCTTGATCCATGGTGATAAAAATGATTTTTTAATAATCATTATTTCTTACTCTGGCCGGTTTGGCTCAGCAGTTAGAGCATCAGCCCAAGAACCAAAGAACTGCAGGTTCAATTCCAGTCAAGGACACTTACTTCAGTTGTGGTTCAGTCCCCGGCACTGGTTGGGGTTGTGCAGGAGGCAACCAGTTGATGTGTCTCTCTCACATCAATGTCTCTCTCTCTCTCTCTCTCCCCTCTTCCCACTCTATCTGAAGATAAATGGAAAAATATTCTTGGGTGAGGATTTAAAAAAATAAAATAAATCCTTATTTCTCAAGCGCCTACAAGTAGGATTGCTTTACCAACCCACTTGGAGTCTCAAGCTCAGGGATGGGTCTGGTCTGCCCCACCTGATGGTAGCCAGAGGCCTCCCCCCAACATTCCTTGCTGCAGGAGAGGACAGAGAATGCCTCCGGCTGCTCCCAGGGGACTAGCTCTTGCCACAGGCTGCACATTGGAGGTGGCCCAGGCCAGGATTATTGCCAGCCCTGAGAGCCAGCCCTAATCCTACAGTTATCACCCCCTAACTATTGCCCCGTCCTCAGGGGAGCCTCCTCTGCCCATTGCATCTGCTGAATGCTAAAGCTTGCTCCAGAACCGGGGGCCATCCCCCAAGTCATGCTGGCCTCAGGTTCCCAGTGCTGCTCCTAATACTCTAGACTGCCCCATTCCATTCCCACCCAGCCCCAACCCTACAATCTTGGTGCCTAGTGTGGCCCTGGGGGAGGGAAGTTTACAAAGTGTTTTAGCCACAGATCTCAGCTCAAATAAAATTCTATTCAGAACCCCAGCCCATTCAACAATGCAAAGTGGAGTTAAAAACCCTTCATGGGTTCTATGTTTTTCTCTTTGCAAGCAATCCTAGAAGTGTGTGCCAATTGTCATGATGTCTCGACAATTGTTACTTAATAAATTACTCATAGCCAATACTTATAAAAGGTAAAAATTGTAAACTCTCAAATATTTTATGTCTAAAATATATTTAATGTGGGTACATGAAAATATTTGATATCATTTGATTTCAAAAAAAGTGCCAGGGGCCCATAGTGAGCCACCCACCCCCACCTCCCCAAATAAATCAGGATCACCTGGTTTGATCTATCTCCACACTGTGCCCTTTAGTGTTGTTGCAATCAATTGCATAGTATAGATGGGATTAATTACTTAAGGTCCCTTCCCCTTGACCATGGGCTCTGTGGGGCGGCCCGGTCTACATTGTCTCCCCAGCTCAGAGAAGAGGGCACTGGTATGAAAGAAAAGATCGATACACTGGGCTACACTAAAATTAAGAGGCACCTTGAAGTGAGGTGCTCAAAAAGTAGCTGTTGGATAGATAGGGGAATGAATGAATGAGTAAATGAATGAGTGAATCCATGCTAGTTCCTTGTGATGTCTGAGGGTAATGATACCCCATTTGGGTGGTGATTGCAGAGGGCTTTCGGGGTTTGGATGGCAGAGGGGAGGGGCTGACCTCTGTCCCTACTTCACAGCCCCTGCTAGTTGCTGGGGCCACTCCCACAAGACTGAAGTCACCTGGAGCCACCTCATCTCTCCCTGAGGGGGAGGGGTGTTTATTTTGATGCTGTCTGACAAAGTGACTGGTCACTCAACCACTCTGCTGGGCCCCAAGGGACTGCTCTCTCTCCTGGACCTCCAAACCCACCACATCTTCAAGAGGGGGAGGAGGTCTCCCTGTTTCTAAGGGGGTTACGTTGGGCTCCAGGGGTAGAGACCAGGGCAGGCCTTATCTGTGGCTGGCCAGTATTTAACAGAAAAGTCCTGGGTCCACATCTGGCCATCAGCCCCCATGTCCTCCGCTGCAGAACTCTGGGAGGCATCTGCCATGAGGAGACCTGACCTCTTGTCCCAAGCACTAGGGCAACCTTGGCCCTGACTGGAGCCATTGAAATGCTTCATTGGTATTTAGTAGCCACGTGACCTTGAGCAGGCAACTCCTCTCTGGGTGGGTCTCAGTTTCCTCCTCAATTAAATGAGAATGGTCACGTTTACCGCCCTGCACCCACATAATGCCACTGTGAAGGTCAAATAAGAGTGGGTGTGAAAGGGTTTTAAAGGAAGCCCTGCATACATGACGTGGTCATTCTTTTTAGGAGGAAAAATAAATTTTTATTAAGAAAAAAATAAAATTCGCCAGAAGTAACTGCCCAGCATCATTAAGAGGACCAGAGAGAGGACAGCACTGATGCCTGGGATGATCTCTCCATTCCTCCTCCACCTCCCCAAGGGGGCAGTGCCTCCCCCAGAAAACCCTGTCAGACTTCACTGTCCTCCCCTCATGCCTCCTCCCACACAGCCCTAATTTATGACTTTATTTGATAGCCTCTCCCATATAACTGGCCTGGCAGTTACTCTGGGCAAGAACTGTGTCTGAATCATCTCAGAATTGCCAGCGCTTAGCACAGAGCCTGGCATATCATAGGCACTCAGAAATGCATTTAGCCAGAGTTACTGGCTGGAGTATGATGGTGGAATGTCAGGGGCTAGAGACTAAGGTTGGGGGAAATTTAAAGCAGCAAGCTTCACACCCTTCCTAGCACCTTCTTTGGATGACTCTCTCCATCCAGGTTTGAGACAAGGTCTAGTCTACCTTTGACTTCAGGCCAAGAGAAAGCTCCTTGAGGCAGAGTGACTGATGTGTCCCAGTTTGCCCAGCACTTTCTTGGTTTTACCTCTAAATGTCCCATTTTCAGGGCAAACCAGGGCAATTGGTCACCCTACTTTGGAGTGAAAAATCTGAGTCCTATTTGCCTCTGATTCTCTATGGCAGATATTGTAACTGCTCATCAACCAGGCATTATCCTACTTCCCCTTCTCATTCTCCCATGCTGGTAGAATTGATCTTTCGTGATAGAGGCAGATACTTTCCAGCCTCCCTGTGGTGAGTGGTGGTCATGTGACCCAGTTTGAGCCAATGAGACGAAAGGATGAATCAAGCTGGGGAGGTTTCTTTCCTCTATCTACACTTATCTTCCTCACTTCCCTTCTTCCTACTTTTGGATATTCTCATGTGAGGATGTGATGCTTGGAGCTATGGCAGCTATATTGTGACCATCAGGGAACATACTCACCACACATTGAAGGTGATAGCGTGAAGGATCAAAGGAGTCTGAGACTGCTTTGTGATAAAATTGACCCTCTGAACCAACCCTGGGACTACAGATTTCTTATTAGGAGTGGTAATAATAAATCCCCTTGGACCCAATGAAACTCTTATAGAAGAAAACATAGGGAAATATTTTAATAATCTTGACAATTGTGATATATCTTACACAGAGCACAAAGCATGATCATGAAAGAAAAATTGATAAATTAGATTACATTAAAATGAAGAATTCTGCTTATCAAAAGACATCATTAAGAGAACAAAAATTCAACCTACATGCTGGGAGAAGATATTTGAAACAGTCCTCTGACAAAGAACACATATATAGAACATATCAATGATAGATGAAAAACCCAATTTTTTAAAATTGGGACATTTAAAACACTTGAAGCCTCAGAAATAATTAGTAATTTTTTAATCTCATCTTTTTAAAATTTCTACTTTTGTATATATGATAGCAGATAAAGATATTTTGACAGAGTGATCTATGGTTTTACTTTATAGATATATAAAAGAGCCCAGCCTGTATGGCTAAGTGGATTAAATGTCATTCCATGGACTGAACGGTCTGGGATCGATTCCCAGTCAGGGCACATGCCCAGGTTTCGAGCTCAGTCCGCAGAAGGGGGCATGCAGAAGGCAGCCGATCAATGTTTCTCACGTTAATGTTTCTATCTCTCTCTCTAAAAAAAAAAATTTTTTTTAATCAATAAAATAAATAAATAAATAAAAGTAGTCCTAGTGTAGCTTTTAAAAATAAATAAATAAATACATAAATAAATAAATAAGATATATTGAGGGCAAATGTTCACTGATAAGATTAAGAGACCAAGACCTCTGAAGACCCACTGAGTCACCTGATCACATGATCCCATTTAACCCTCACAATAACCCCAAGGACCAGATGTACTACCTTATGTTACAAACAAAGTACTTGAGTCTCAGAGAGGTTAGGGGTTCAAGGCCACACAGTCAAGTAATCAGCAAAGCTCAAACTAGAACTCAAGACTGGTGGCCCCAGCACTTCTCTCTGTCAACTGTTCCCCACCAGGGCCTCGCTGTCCCCTTGCTCAAATCCCTTCTCAGAGCTCCAGTCCCTTGTGTATAATTGAAGAGTAGACTGGATTCACCTCAGTGTAGGTGGACCCCAAAATACGGTGATGAAGATATAACTGTCCTTCAGAAAACCCATGTGGGAGCCATTGGGAACCCAGGGGGTGTCCCTAAACCTGCTGGGGCTGAGTGGGGAGTGGTCAGAGAAGGTCCTCTCAGCACATGCCCTTCTGCACACGGTGCCACTACAGGAGTCTGGCATCTTGCACCCTTGAGTGATGTGAAATTCTAAGTTTACTCCCCCTTTTGGTGGATGTAATCATTACCTCACCTGATCCAAAATGCATTTTAATATCGTTTAGCTGTGACTTCCACTATTGACTTGCATATTTCTAAATCTTACAGCTCTCTCTTGATGTATCCATTTTAGATATTATATGTTAATTGTTTGTTATGAAGGAGGGAGTTTAGCTCAATTAAACTCATTTCTCCTCTCTCCTCCTCCAAATATAATATCCATTTTTATTAATTTCATATCAGTGTTCATTATTATGGCTACGCAAATATTTTTTCTTGATGAATAAGTACTGTATTATAATAGCATTTGCTTTCTCTTAAACTCCCAGCACTTTCTTCTTGAATTAATAATTGCCTATTTTTAACTGTTTACGTTTCTTTGAACATGTGACCCAAGCCTTCCCCCACCCTGAGAACAGCTCTGTGGAACGCCTCTCATGCAATTTCTGCACAGACAAATCTCCTGGATCATGTAATTCTGCCATCTTGTCTTCTGGGCTCTCCGACCTTGAGTGTCCACCTCTACCTGTCTTGTTCAGGGCCTGGGATGCAGCTATCCAAGAGGAATTCCTTTGCTTCTCTCCACCATCTCTTGTAGCCCATGCTGTCCAGGATTTACCAAATACTAAAGCCCCAGTTTCCTCCTGTTCTGAGCCTTTGTCCAAACCCCTCCCACCCTGATGCTGGGCACAGCCATGTGACTTGTTTTGACCAATAAGGTAATAGCAAACATGACACAAGCAGAGGATTGCCAAGTACTTGTGCATTTGGGGCTTTGCCCTCTGCAGCTCTAGGGAACCCTGTAAGCAGCACCAGCTGGTGGTGAACCCAGGCTGGTTTGCTGGAGGCAAGAGACTTATGGCCAGATCATCTCCATTACCCCAGGTGATATCAACAACCAGACACACGAGTGAGACCCATGACCACCAGACGCAAGAGTGCAGACACATGAGGGGACCCAGCCTGTATGGCTGAACCATAGGTTCATGAGCAAATCATTGGTGGCTGTTTTAAGCCACTAAATTTTGAGGCAGTTGTTATACAGGAAGAGCTAACTGATAACGTGTTTTCCTCTTCCTTGATTTAGTCCCTTTTTTTGATGGAGTATATCCCTGTAGCATGGCAGTTTTATTTTATTTTATTTTATTTTATTTTATTTTTTGTGGTACGTGCCCCTGGTGGGAACCGAACCACAGGCCAACACTCTGGTCCACAGGCCGACTTTCAACCGCTGAGCCAAACTGGTCAGGGCGGCGTGGCAGTTTTAAAACATGTCCACAAATTCTTTGAAATTTGTCCCATCAGGACATGGGTCCATGATATACATCACCTCCCCCAGCACTTGAATCTGAACCAGCCTAGTAAAGCCACCAAAGTGATTAACCTCTGAGGCTAGGTAGGAAAAGGATATGCAGTCTCCTCCTGGTTCTCTTGGGGTGCTCACTCTGGAGGAAGCCAGCCGCCATGAGAGGTCTGACTACCTCAGACTACCATGCTGGAAAGGCCACATGTAACCAGTCAACAGTGCCAGCTGAGCTCAGCCCTCCAGCCATCCCTGCCAAAGGTACCAGATGTGAGTGCTGCCATCTCCGACACCACGAGGCCAGCCCATCCACCAGCTGCAAACCACTGAGTGACCTCTGTCAATCAGAACAATACCCAGCCCAACCCTCCCTGAGTTTCTAACCCACAAAATTAACCCATTAACTTTGGGGATAGTTCATTACACAGCAATAGATAACCAAACTCCATCTCCTGAGGGGCAAAGGGGCAGGCGCTCTGGGATGGAAGAAGCTTTGGCCATTTGTGCAATCTACCACATAGATTTCTTTTTTAAAAAAATTTTAAATTTTTATTGATTTATTTTTGTTACAGATGTTTCTCCTTTTTCCCCCATTGACACCCTCCTCCCAATCCCCCGCTCCACCCTATCCCCAGCATTATTGCCTATGTCATGGTTACACATACAAGCATATAAGTTCTGTGATTTATTTCTTCCCTCCCTCTGGACCCCCTCTTCTGAGGTTTGCCAGTCTGTACCCTACTTCTATGTCTCCGGGTCTATTTTGTTCATCAGCTTGTTTTGTTCATTATATTCCACAAATAAGTGAGATCATGTGATATTTGTCTTACTCTGATTGGCTTGTTTTGCTTAGGAAAATACCCTCCGTGTCCCTCCATGTTGTCTCAAAGGATAAGAGATCTTTCTTTCTTACAGCTGCATAGTACTCCATTGTGTATATATACCACTGCTTTTTTATCCACTCATCTATTGATGGACACCTGGGCTGTTTCCAGATCTTAGTGATTGTAAATAGTGCTGCTATGAACATAGGAGTACATATATTCTTTCTGATTGGTGTTTCAGGCTTCTTAGGATATATTCCTAGAAGTAGGATCACTGGCTTGAATGGCAGTTCAATTTTTAACTTTTTTAGGTAACACCATAGTATTTTCCATAGTGGCTGCACCAGTCTGCATTCCCACCAGCAGTGTACTAGAGTCCCCTTTTCTCCACACCCTTATCAGCACTTGTTGTTTGATGATTTGTTGATAGCAGCCATTCTGGCAGGTGTGAGGTGATACCTCATTGTAATTTTAATTTGCATCTCTCTGATGATTAGTGACACTGAGCATTTTTTCATATGTCTCTTGGCCATTTGTATGTCCTGTTTGGAGAGGTTTCTCTTTAGTTCCTCTGTCCATTTTTAATTGGATTGTTTGTCTTCCTTTTGTTGAGTTGTATGAGTACTCTATATATTTTGGAAATTAACCACTTATCTGATGTATCATTGGCAATTATGCTTTCCCATATAGTGGGTTCCCTTTCCATTTTGATAGTTGTTTCTTTTGCTGTGCAGAAGCTTTTTAGTTTGATGTAGTCCTATGTGTTCATTTATTTCTTTGTTTTTGTTGCCTTAGGTGATGTATCAGTGAAAATTCTGCTGCGTATGATGTCCAAAAGTTTGTTGCCTACATTTTTTTCTGGAATTTTTATGGATTCATGGCTCACATTTAAGTCTTTTATCCATTTTGAGTTTATTCTTGTGTGTGGTGTAAGTTGGTGGTCTAGCTTCACTTTTTTGCATGTAGCTGTTGGCCTGGATGGGAGAGGGGCTACTGGTTGGTTGAGAAGGGTGGGGGTCAGGAACCCAGGGGTTTATTGCTCCAACCATCCCTCTGCTTTTAATGCCCACCTCACTAGCACCTTCTGTGATACCTGGCATCTCCAATTTTGATGCCTTTCAGGCAAATCAGATTGTTTCTCTTTGCAGCGACCCACCCACATAGGGACCACCCACTCCAAGCATTCAGGTTTGACTTGACTCCTCTCTGCTAAGTCACTGGCCATTTCTTCACTCAGTTCTCCTTCTTGTATAGTATGGTCCAGGGTCACAATGTCTCCCAAGTCTTCTCAAAGGCAGAGTTTGTGTTCCTGTTTCTTGTTTTGTGGAGATTTTTAAATAAGAGAATGGGAGCCAAAATGCCTGCAATCTGCCAACTCAAAATCACCATTTTGTTAGAGTTTTACATAGTAAAAGCACCATTCTCTTGAGCAGAATGGCGTCAGCAATGTGGGTTGCGTGAGTCTCGCTGGACAGCATGTATTATAACCCAGACGGCTTTATATTCTGCGTTTACAAATGCATTTGACACCAAATGCGTTCAATAACATAACAAATTATATATTAGGGAAAATCCAGATAAGCCATTGCCTGCCAGGCAGAGCAGAGAGAAGGGCAGTCCTGGAAACCTTGGCAGAGGCCCTGTGGTGAAAAAGAGGAGAGGAGCATGAGACCAGTCTGTCCCTGCCGCGGCAGAAGCACCACTGTCCTCACAGCTCGGCCCTCTCTCCCTGCAGGTCTCTGCTCAGATATCTCCTCCTCAGAGAGGACTCCTGCCCACCTACACGCCCTACCTACTGCCTCTGCTTACCTGTCCTCACCTGGACGCCTGGCCAGGGATCAGATATTGACTTATTTATCTTCAGTGTCTGTCTATGTGATGTGATGGGAGGGAATTTCTCTTTTTTGCTGCTCTATGCCCAGTGCCTAGCACAATGCCTGTTGTACCAGATGCTCAATAAAGAGGTGTCGAATGAACAAGTGAGGAATGAATGATTGGATGAATGCACAGGTTTCTGTGAGAAGGCAGGAGCTCCGAGGACACAGACAGAGGCCAAGGGACAGTACGAGAGTCTTGCTGGGCCAGGTAGTGGGTCTCAAGCTGCCTACTATGGCGGCCCCTTCTCTTGGGGAACCACATCTGTTTCCCCTCTAATAACTACCTCCTTGGAGGCCAGGGGGCTATGAGAAAGGAAGAAAACACAAAGTCCCTTTATTTGGGGGGGGTGGATTCCATCTCGGGACAAATTGTTACCTTTGAGGCCACCAGCCACCCAATCACCATGGCCTCCCTCTAAAGGATGTGGGCACAGGCCTGGCCGGAGCTGAAAATGCCCTGGAAACTAGTCTCCCCTTTAATTAACAGGGAGAACGACCAAGCCTGTTAACGGGGTGGGGTATGAAGTGGGGGTAGGGTCAAGTTCATAAAGTCCCCAAACGATCAAGGCCTCCTTGTTTATTTCCCCGAAAATGTTCCCCTTTACTCAGAATAGGGTGGGGACTCAGCGGGCCGCAGGCAGGGAAAAAGCTTTAACCTCCAGTCTTCTTAGCTCAGCAAGTCACAATTGGACTTGCATTTTTAAAAATAATTGCAAACTTAATGAAAAAATAATCTAACCCCTAGACACAGCAGGAACTCATGGCCAGCAGTTGGCGGGAGGCCCTGGCAGCTATGAGGACAAGATGCAAAGGGTACAGAGGAGCCACTGGAAGACAGAGGATGCTCTTCCTCTAGAGAGTTCCTCTCTCCAGAGTCAGCCTTGGCTCCCTATTGCCTTTTGTGTCATGCCTAAAAGTATCAACTTTTATGTCTTAGAGCTGATATTCCTCAGGTCCTATGTGGTGGACACTGGGACCCAGAGGGGAAAGGAAGTTGTCAGGTTGTGCGCTGTGTGAGAACTTGTGTGGGCAGTGAGGTTGGTTGGGATGAGGTCTCAGAGAGCTGGTGGGAAGTGAGAATATGTTCTTGTTACATTCTGAGCCCCAGCTGGGTGTGCCCAACATGCCAGGCAGCTTGCCCTGGGAAGCAGGCACTATGATTATATCTATTTTACATCCCAGGACGTGGGCCCAGACCTGTCTGGCTTTTAAGTGCTCTGAAGGGAGCTAGGGGTAGAAATCAAGTTACTGTAACACCACCACCACCACCAATAGCAGCTTCCATGGACTGCATACTTGCTGTGTGCCAGATGCTGTGCTGATTCTTCACCATCACTCTCTGTTTTAATCTTCACAGTAGCCCTATATGGTAGGTGGTGTTATTGGCCCATTCTGCAAATGAGGCTCAGAGCATTGGTCCAAAGTCAGAGAATGGTCTGTGCTCTTATCCTCTGAGCACACGCTCTACAGTGAGTGGGAGCTGAAATGAGTTTTGTGAGCTTCCAAGAGCAGAGACATTGTCTGCCTGGTTCATTTTTGTGTCCCTAGAGCCTAGGACAGAGCTTAAAATATAGTAGATGTTTAATAAGCATCTGTGGAGTAAAGAAATGCATCAACAAAGGTATATGGACCTAGAAGTAACTTCCAAAGGAACTATCCCAATTCTCCTTCCCACATTCCAGATGACCTCCACTTACCTTGAAGTGGACAATGTATAAAGGGGATCCCAAAGCCGGGCTGAGAAACGGGACTTAATTTTAAGGGGCCACAGGTGGTTCTTCAGAAAGGAGCTCCAAGCTATGTGGATAACTGTCTCTGTGGGTTCCAGAAGTTAGTCAACATCAATGAGCTTTTGGCCAGAAGGTCAAGTTATCTCCAGGTGCACATGTATGTTGAGGGCAGAGAAGGGTACTTTCCAGGGGTTGTGAGTTCCAAGCTTGTCGTGCTCTTAGGGTTGGTGGCTCAGAGTACTAGTCTCCTCAGCCTGCCCTGGCAAATTTCCATGATTTTTTCAAATTTCCATATGTACACAGTCAGAATCGGTGCAACCATGAATCTTTTTTTTTTTTTTTAAGATTTTTTCTTTATTAATTTTAGAGAGAGAGGAAAAGAGAGGGAGAGAGAGATAGTAACATCGACTGGCCACTTCCTGCCCGCCCCCCACTGGGGATTGGGCTCACAACCCCGGCATGTGCCCTGACCGGGAATCGAACCAGCAATCTCCTGGTGCATGAGTCGACACTCAACCACTGAGCCACACCGGCCGGGCACATCCATGAATCTTTGAACACTGGATTCTTTGAAACTTTTAACCCTGGAATCTTGGAGGCCTAGAAACACTCATCTCAGACTCTGAGGCTGTAGAAACTTTCCAAACTAAATTAAAGGCAGGAGCAAAGCATTTATTGAGTGCTCACTATGCTCCATGCACTGTTTACAAATATTAACTCATGTAGTCCTCACAACCATTCCACGAGATACTAACTGTTATGCTCCTTAATTTACAGAAGCAGAAATTGAGGCACCAAAAGGTTATGCAGTTTGCCCAAGGTCACCCAGTTAGTGGGGGCTGGGCTGGCAGGAGACAAACCCAGGTCATCTGGCTTTAGGGCACACTGCACCACCTCAGACACATAAACATCACTGAGACTCAGAATTTCAGAATCATAAAAAGTTTCAAACTCTGAGGACCACTGAATCTCAAAATCAAGCACTTTAGAACCCACCATCACTGACTTGTCAAATTCTGCAGTCATAAAATGTGGGCATTTTACAATCCTGGTATTCTAGGCTCTTGGAGGCTTCAAACCAGAGAAGTTTGGATTCTGGGATATTAGACCAACAGAAAGGACCTTGGGTTGCAGACCCAAGTTCAGCCCTTTCAGATGTCAGACAGGGAAACTGAGGCCCATGGAGGGGCAGAGCCTGGCACACTTGGTTTTGGTATTGGAGAAAGAGATTCTAGTGAACAGAGGCCCTGGGCATGCAGGGATCTGTTTGTGATTAGCAGCGGGTTTTAATGCTGCCAAGAAATGTGGCCGTGTTACCATTACCCCTGCAGGTTGCTCCCCCGCCTCCCCACAGTTGCTCTCCTCCAAGCCTGTCCTCCACCGGCTCAATGTCCTGTTTATATTGCTGACAAATTGAATTTCCAGGAGTAGGCCCCTGGAAGCCAGCTGGACACATGGGAGGTTTTCTGTGCCTGCACGCTGTATCTGGAGATGCCTGCTCTCCAGGATCCCAGAGGAAGCCTGGGAGGTTCTGAACCCTCAAAGCACCAGGTAGGAGGGATGAGGACAGGAACCGTGGGGTATATGGTGGAGGCATGGACAGACCCAGGGGCAGGAACACAGATGGAGTGTCCCAAGCGGGGAGGTGATAAGCCCACAGGGGCTCCATGCTGGTCAGGTCACCTGGGAATTCAGGTCCTATTTGGAAAATCTCAACCTTTCAGAGACATCGACCAGGTGGGGCTTGTCCAGAGGAGAAACAGGGGAGAGATGGGTGGGAGTCCTGTGCACCTGAGGACTTAGCCTGGAGCAGACAGGAAGGAAGCGTGAGTTCTGAAGCTTAGCCTCTCAGGGGCTGCGCTCCTTGAAGGCAGTAGAAAGACAGGTGGAGTCCTTGGGGGCAGACCTGAGACTGAAGGGTGGGAACTACCTGGAAAAGGTTTTGGTTCCATTAAAAGCAATGGAACCAAATGGTTCTCTCATAGACACAGACAACAGCAGGATGATTACCAGTCGGGGAGGGAGACGAGGATAAAGGGGGAGAAACAGTAATGAAAGGAGATTTGACTCGGGGTGGTGAACATACCATACAATATGCAGATGATGTATTATAGAATTGTACACCGAAACCTATATGATTTTATTAACCAACGTCATCTCAATAACTTCAATAAAAATTTAAATAAAATCTATTGCATTAAAAGCAATTGTTCTTAAGGTACAATCGGAAATCCTTGGGAATGTGGGTCCACACGGTCAAAACGACTTGCCTAATAACACTAAGACCTCATGTGCCCTTTTCACTCATGGTGGACTTTTCCAAATATGATATGATACGTGGCAGCACCATTACTCTGAAAACAATGAAAAAAAATTAATGCAAAAAAAAATTCATGATGAATAAAATAAAAAATTTTCAGTAAAGACAAGATCAATATTAATTGATTTTTTTTCCCTCGTGCCTCAATCTCCAATATGAATTTTCAAAATATCACATTAAAATGTTTCTTTTGATTACTGAGATTTGGGGCACTCCTTAAATTTTATGCTCCTTTAATTTATCCTAATCCTGGCTGTGGACATAATCCACAGGAACAAAAACTTTTTGGGGCCCTCAATAATTTTTAAGGGCCCTGGCCGGTTTGACTCAGCAGTTAGAGTGTCGGCCCATGGACCAGAGAGTCCCAAGTTCAGTTCCCGTTAAGGGCACGTACCTCAGTTGCGGTTCGTCCCCAGCCTCTGTTGGGGTTGTGTGGGTGGCAACCAGTCAATGTGTCTCTCTCACATTGATGTTTCTCTCTCTCTCTCTCTTCCTTCCTCTCTCCCTCCTGCTCTATTTGAAGATAAAGGCAAAAATGTCCTCAGGTGAGGATAATAATAATAATAATGATAATAATAATAATAATGTAAAGGAGTTCTGAGACCAAAATGTTTGGGAATCATTGACCAAAGGGATCATGTTCCTTCAGCTCAAACAACAATGGAAGGGATTATGTTCCAAGATACAGAGTCCTCATCGCAAGGTATGTGCAAACTGAGGGATGAAAAAATCCTGAACGGGGAAAGGGGACAAATGTTCAGAGTCTCTTGTTCAGATGCCTACAGCAACTGCCCCTGACCTCCTGTTACCCCATTGCCCTTGTCAGCTAAGGGATAGTCTCATTTTCCCACTTGAAACCTCCTAATGGTTTCCCATCACACTCTGAGCAAAAACCAAGCTCTTCTTCATGACCTGCAAGGCCCTGAATGCCTGGCCCATTCTCACTCCTAGCCCTTGCCTTGCTTCACTCTTACCGCACCAGGCTCTTTCCAGTTCCTCCACATGCCATACCCTTTCCCACCCCAGGGCTATTGCACATGATGTTCCCTTGGCCTGGAATACCCTTCTCTTCACTCTTCTCATGGCTGTTCCTTGCATCCTCCTTCACTTGATTGTTATCTTTTCTGGGGTGCCTCTCCCGACCACTCCATAGAAAGCAGGATTTCTCTGACATCATCTCTCAAGCCCTTGTTTGATGCCTTCACAGACTTCATCCATCTTTTTCATCTTTATTTGTTGGCTGGGATGGTTCTTATCCATTCTCCCCATGAGACTATGAGCTCCTCCAGGGTGGGAAGCCTGACTGTCTTGATGCGGGGTCCCAGCACCTGACATAGCACCTACGGTGGAGGAGGGCCTTGAGAAACGTTTGTTGAGCAAATAAACAAATTCATTATGCATGAATGAACAAGTACATGAATAAATGACTAAACCTTTTGTGTACTGATACTCAGGCACTCGTCACGAAGCCCAAGGCAACACAGATTGCTGGAAATGTCAGTAACCAAAGCTGGATGGTGTGTGATGACATATTAAGCGTTAAGTGTTCCCCCCACTACCCATCAGCATTCATCAAGTAGGAGGAGAGAGATTGACCTGGCTAAAGAAATCAGCTACAACTTGGATGAATTGGGGGCTTGAATACAAACCTCCAGGCCTTTGCTAAGGCAGTTGCCCCTGCCTGGAATGCCTTCCCATCTTTCTCTGACAATTCATATTTTATTCACCGTCAGGGCTCAGCTCAAATATCCCTGCTTCGTGGAGCCCTTCCTGGACTCTCCTTGGGTCAGTACCAATCACTCCTTGCTCTGTGTCATTAGGACAACAGCCCTTGTTGACTACCTAATTTGAAGGCATTAGCTTATAGAAATGCCCCAACAGCCTAGATGTCATTGTCCCATTTTAGAGATAGGTCTGAGAAGAGCTTACATCCTAGTGAAAGAAAACCATCACGGGTCAAATAACATCCATGTTGTATCGGAGGGTATGGAGTTGTGGTGAAAACATTGCAGGGGCCAGGGATAGGAGAGGCCTCTCTGAGGAATCGAACAGATGTGAGTTCAAATTCCGGCTCCTACTCTCAGCTAAAATTCAGTTAACTGTCATTCTAAGATTTAGTTAGCCTTTACTTCCAGAATGTCCGCCCATGGGGTCAGAAACCACTGTTTGTTCGCTGCTCTGGCCCCAGCGCCTAGAACAGTGGCCAGCACATAGTAGGTGCTCAGTGATGATGTAGGGTGAAGAAAAGGCTGTCTGTGCACCATGCATTATTTTATTTAACCTCAATGGTCAGTGAGGTAGGAGTTATTATCTTCTCCACTTTGGAGAGAAGAAACAGGCACAGCAAAAACTAACATACACAAAACTCAGTTGGTAAGTAGTGAGGTCAGAATGGATTCTAATCCAGTCCAGTCTGTCTTGCTTCTTAGTCTCTACCCTACACAGCCTTTTCTCTTGCTGTGTGATCAGGGCACATTACCCAACCCCTCTGAGCCTCAGTTTATCTTTTCAAACTAGTCCCCCTGTTACAGGGTAAAAGTTCAGCTCCTGCAGAGCTCTTGGACCCTGCCAAGCGCACGGTAACCTCTCAGTTCAGGCGGCTCGTTCCTGTCTGGGCTTCTGTCAGCCATCGTGAAACAAAGGGGCAGAGAATAAAACTTTCCAAATGACAAGCCTCCTCTGACTACTGGAAAGTCTTGGGAAACCTGATCAGTTAAGGCTGCAGAGGAGGCTTTAGGAGTAAGATGTAAAGTGGCATCCCTGCAGGGTGTAAACTGCCTTCCTCATCCCTTAGGAGGGAGTGCAAAGGAGGTAGCATTTATGGGGCACCCCGGGGGCCTCAGGCTCTGAGCACCCCTTGGTAATTCTTCCCAGCCCCATTATACAGGTGAATAGAGGCCCATAGAGGTGAAAGGACTTGCCCAAGGCCCCACAGTGGGTCAGAAACAGAGTTAGGACTCAAACTCAAGGGTGGGCCCCACAGCCAACACCCCAATCTGTGATCAATCACCAAGGAATGAGGGTAGTCATGGAAACCAGGGCAGGATGAAGGCTGGAATGTTCCAGGGACCCAGGTCTGGGCTGCCCAGCTTTGCCCAGGCCAGTGTCCTATCACTCCTGTTCTGGTCTTCCTTATACTCCCGCCCTCCCAGATTCCTGCACTGCTTTCCCTGTGCAGGAAGGACTAGAATTTCTGCCACACCTGTGATCTTGCTTCAGTTCCTAATGTGCAGATCGGTGTTCAGGGGGTAACCGGCGAGGGCTCTCAGAATGACACCTGTGAGGGAGTGCAGAGGACAGGCCTGGGATGACAGAAAAGCTGCCACCCACTGGAGCTGCAACACAGCTCGGCTGATCCCACAAGGCGCTCTGGAGCTGAGATGGCCCTTTAAAATGTCCCCAGCTGAGCCCTGGCTGGTTTGGCTCAGCAGTTAGAGCATTGACCTGAGGACCAATGAGTCTCATGTTCGATTCCGGTCAAGGGCACATACCTCAGTTGCGGTTCCTCCCCAGCCCTGGTCAGGTCGTGCAGGAGGCAACCAGTCGATGTATCTCTCTCACATCAATGTTTCTCTCTCTCTCCTTGCCTCAGTGACCCTCCCTTCCACTCTGTCTGATGATAAATAAAAACATGTCCTCGGGTGAGGATTAAAAAATAATAATAATATAAAAAATGTCCCCATCCGAGTGGTGGAGTTGAGTTGTATTGCACATCAAGCAGGTGCTGGCCCCAGGAAAAGATGTGTCCTTGGGCAGGGCAATTCCCTGCAGCCCAGGGCAATCCCAGCTGGGAACCATCAGCAGCTGTATTTCCATCAGCCGGAACGGGTGGCTGGGGTGGGTGTGCATCCAAGCAACGCCGCAGCCTCTACGCCATGTAACAACCATGACTACAGTGGCTCCTGATGGGGCACAGTCTACCTCTCAGGTGCATGCTTATATGTATTATATAGATTTCCTCATTTCATTCTTGTGGCAACCATGAGGGGAGATACTGTTATCCCCACTTTATAGATGAGTAAACTGAGGCTCAGTGAGATGAAGAGCTTGCTCAGAGTTACATAGCTGGAGAGTGCTGCAGCTGGGATTCTAACCCAAGCAGCAGGACCTTGGGCGCCTACCTTTGCTCCTCATAAGAATTCCTTTCTTTAATCCAACTCAACATTTGGTCCCTGGTGTCAAAGTTTTCCCCTTGTGAACCTTACAGTACAGTGGGGAAGTCAAGGCAGCTAACATCTTGTAGTTAGTGTGATGAGCAGTGACCTCAGGTTGGACACTAGGGGCATCCTGCCCATGAAACCTGGGAAGGGAGACCAGGTTGTCCAAGGGGAGAGGCTCCAGCCACAGGGCTCTACAGACATAGCCCCTGCCCCTCCAGGCATATTTGCTGAGTGAATGAATGCATGAATGAATGAATGGTTGGATGGATGAATGAATGGATTGCTGCAAGTAGAGGGTGGATTGGAAGATCCAGACAGGAAGCAGGGAGACCAGGGAGGAGTCTGGAGCAACATTCCAGGTGAGACAGTGGGGCCTAACCCTGCAGGAAAATGGAGATGGAGCAATAAGAGACAGAGAATGAGCCCCACAGGGCTGGGTGACCTAGACACTCCATGGCACCACCTTTCAAAATCCCACCGATGTTGCCACCTCCACATCCTGCTGTGCTGCATCCCGTTCCTTTGCCCTCAGCATCTCCAAGTCTTGCCCATTCTCACCAGCTGCCCCAGCTCTGCTTCCTCCGGGAAGTCTTACTGACACTGTAGCTCTGCCTTAGTCACTGTGCACTGTCCCTGTCCCCTCACAATGGAACCTTCCATTGGAGAGCTCAAATGTTCAAATCCCAGCTCTGCAACTCTTAAATGCCAGGCCAGTTGAACTCTCCTGTGCAGAGGTATGATGGGACGAACGCGGAGCCCATACCCAGCACAGGTGGGAGCTCTCTGCCCCTGCATTGCCCGCTCATTAGCCCTCCAAAGGCAGCATCTGGGAGGAATCAGGGCTTCAAGTCTGATAATTGGAAACAGGAATGTCATCTCTGGGAATTGTCCCTAAATTCTCATAGAGCAGATGGCACAAGTCTGCACAGAGCGTTTGCAAACCCCCTAATCACAGGTACCATCAAAATAAAAATTCTCTGGCTCCGGCCGGCATTGCTCAGTGGTTAGGGTGTCAGCCTGTGCACCCAAAGGTCACAGGTTTGATTCCTAGTCATGGGCAGGTACCTGGGTTGCAGGTTCGATCCCTGCTCGTACAGGAGGCAACCAACTGATGTCATCAATGTCTCTCTCTCCCTCTCCCTCCCTTTCACTTCTCCAAAAGTCAGTGGAAAAAATATCCCTGGGTGAGGTTTAAAAAATTTTAAAAAGATAAAAATTCTCCAAAGCAAAAGCGTTTAGACCCCATCAGAGCCCTGAATCCAGGGACCCAGGGCTGCCCAAGTGTGCTGCACGAAAACAGTGAGACGTGAGGAAGAAAAGGCCCTGTCCTCGGCACACTGCCCGGTGGAGGGGCTCGCCATCCTCACCGCTGCTATCCACTGCCTTTGTATCCGCTGACTCTCGGTTTCAGGAAAACTGCTTGTGAGCAGAGGGCATTTACTGGACTGAAAGCCCAGGATGGAGCTTCAGGTGCCGCAGGCTCTGGGGCTCCAACGTAGTCATTGGAGTGGGTTTCTCTCCATTTTTCTGCTCAGCATCCTTCAGATTTGGTGTCATGTCTCAGGTCTCTGTGGAAGCCAGAGGAGTATCTGTCTGGACCGGTCCCTGTGGCCAAGGAGTGCAACACCCCGATCGGCCGAGGCCTGAGTACATGACCAAAGAGCAGGAAGGCAATGGAAACAAGGGGAAACTGGGAGAAGGGGGAATGGATTCCGGGAAGGTAAGCAACCAACATTTACCGTAAGAGTCTACTTTACCCTAACTCGCTACTGCTCGCTTTGCTAATTTACAGATGAGAAACGGCCTCAGAAAGGCAGAGTCACACTCACGGTTTTGAAGGGGCAAAGGCAGGCTGTGAACCCAGTTCTGTCTGGCAGCAGAGACCAAACTCTGATGTGCTCCAGCCTCCTGCTTTCCAGGCAACATCTGCTAGAAGTCGGGCTTGCTGCCGCTTAATTAGGACGAGGATGGTATTCCCAGGAGACCTTCCTGGACACCCTCTCAGGCAGCTGACAGCGACACTTGGCAGCAATGGCTGTAAGTAAAGCCACACTCAGCGTAAACTCGTCTGGGACTATCTGGAGAGACAGAAGAGCTGGGAGGCAGCAGCCATGGCCTGCTTGTCTGACCTCACACGGGCCAGGCCTGGAGACAGAAAGGGCTCCACGCTCACAGGGCTTCATGGGATTATTCTGAATAATGGTAAGTAATGCTTATTGAGCACTTTCATCACGGCAGGCACGGTTCTAGGTCCTTTGCATGTCTTAACTTCTTTAATCTTTTCAACAGCCCTGTGAGGTTAGAGCTGTTATTAATTCCCACTGTTGGGTTGTGGGAACTGGGGCCCCATGTGGTCTGAGCTCAGAGGAAGTGCTCTGAGAACATCCTGCTGTTTATCATCATCATCACCAGAGGGTCTTTAAGCCTTGGATTCTGTGGGTCTCTCCGGGACTCGATTTCCCCATCCACAGCTCTTGCCGTCTCCCAAAGACTCAAGTTCTAGCACATGGTGAAAGTAGCATATTCTGTTCCCTTTCTTCTCTTCTCCCCTTCCTCCACTCAGAGAAACAGAGGCCAGAATTTGGAAAAGGGGCATCCTGTAAACGCATGGGCTCACACTCAGGTTACCAAGAGAAAAGTCCACTTAGGTGCGAGGGACAGCAGCGTTCCAGAAACACTGCTGACTTTGGAGTCTGCTATTCTGGTACAGCTACCTCTGATGACGACGTGAAAGGTGTGTCCCAGAATTGCACAGCGTGCGATTTTCACAACCTTATACAGCAAAATGTCCATATCTATGAAATGAGAAGCATGAGGGTTGTCTCAAAGAGCTACTGGGAGAATTAAATGAGCCACCATTTATAAAGTATTTAGCATAAAACCTCATATAGTAGGTGCTCAAAAATAAAGACAATTATAATATGGGCTTGAGATTGTCTAAGGTCACAAAGTTAATGAAGGCAGAGTTCAGGTTCAAACCCAAACCTCATAGTCAGCAAAGTAATACTTTGCATTATTACTTTTCATCATATGACAAAGGCTGAGGAGAATGAAATGAATTATTTATTCATCTCTATTTTAGTCTAAGGCACAAAATTGGTGCCAGATATTTTTTGGATAACCCTGTGTAGGAAAGACAGACAGATGTGTGTGGGCGGTGGTGTGGATAACGTAAGGATGAACAAAGGGATAAATGGGCCAGGGAGTGAATGAATTGTAACTAGATGGATGGATAGGTGGAAAGATGGATGGATAGGTGGAAGGTTGTCAGGTGGATGATAGATTATTGGCTGGGTGAAAGGGTAAATGGGTAGATGGTTAGGTAGAAGAATGGGCGTATGGATAGGTGGGCAGCTGCTTGAATGGGTAAATGAATGAACAAGCGAAAGAGTAGATGGGAGGACAGACGGAAAACTGTTGACAGGAGCACAGGCAAGTGTCTCTGGCCTCCTGGCTACCTCCTCCCAGCTGCCTTTTCCAATGGAAAATTGAAAATCATGGGCCCTGGGAAGACATTTCCCTGTGTGGTCTGTTAATATAAGCTCAGAAAGGCCAGCTGAGGCTGTCAACTCACCCCCCACCAGGACCCTGTTATTAGCCATGCTTCCCACCCTGCCCTTGGGTGGGAGTATGAGCTGGTGGCCACTGAGGAGCTGGGCCCACCCAGGCCCCTCATTAAGCCTTATTAAATCCACAGAGAAGGAGAAAGAAAGGGAAGGGAACTTTCTCCCAAAGGTCAGCAGTTGGAAAAAGAAGGTACAGACATACTCGGGGGTGGTTGTCTATTCTTGGCCACAAGGAATGTGGAAGTTTGGCCCAACCTGCTCCACCCCCATCTTGCAGACTGGGAAACCAAGGCCCATACAGGAGAGAAAAGGGGCACACACAGAAGTCAGGACAGAGCCAGACTCAAACCCAGGTCTCCCAACTCATAGACCATAGCCTAGTCTTCCCCTGAAAACTGCGACCTCAAGATTACACTGGAGAGGGAAAAGAATTAGCATGAAGAGGGCTCCTACTGTATGCCAAGCCATTTACCAAGCGTGTCTGTTCATGAAATCACTGGTCTCTGTGTTCCCATGGTTAAAATGGAAATTATTTGTCCTTTCATTTATTCCACATGCATTTATTAAATATCTACTGCAGGCCAAACACTGATCTAGCTGCTTGGAATATGGCACTAACTTGTCATCCAAGGTTTGTACCCTCACAGAGCTTACCTTCTAGAAGGGGACAAGGGTATAAACAGTGCAAAAATAAACTGTACTGTGAAGAAAATCAAAATGGGATACTAGATAAACAGGGATGGAAAAAACATTCTTTGGATGAGATGGTTGGGGGTGGGGAGATCTCTGAGAAGGTGATTATGGCCAAGGTATTTATTTGTCCATCAAATCCGTGCTCCCTTTACAAGTATGTGTTTGGAGCTGACAAGTGGCTGCCCAAGCAGGGGCAACATTTCCCAGCCCTCTCTGCATCCAGGTGTGGCCATGTGACCAGCTCTTGCCAATGGGATGGGAACAGAAATGATGAGTGTCACTTCTGAACATAGGCTTTCAGAAGTGGGTGAGCTTCCCACATACTCTCTTTCCTTTTCCCTGGCTGAATGCAGGTGACAGCAAGGCCCCAGAATGGAAGAACCTGGATCCCTGCATTACCACATGGAGGATAGCCACCCATTGCACTGGCACATCCATTACATAATTGAGAAATAAACTAGTGTGCTTGAGCCATCACACATTTCAGGGTCTTTTTGTTACAGCACTTTAGCCTAATCTAAGGCGTACCATGATGTTCGAACTGGGACCTGAATGACACATGACAAACTGGGTTAATGTATTACAGGCAGATGAAATGGAAAGTGCAAAAGTCTCAAGGTAGGCCTGAGCTTGGCATACGGAAGGAACAGAAAGGACCAGTGTGACCAGAATGAATGGCACAAGAGGTGAGACATGCAGGCAGTGGCCTCAGTCAGGAGTCCAGATTCTAGGGGAAGCCACTGTGAGTGGGGCCACAAGCAGAGAGAAATTCCATCTGGTTCACATTTTGAAGTGATTCCTCTGTCTGCTGTGCAGAGATGAGCTGCAGGGAGGTAAGAGTGGACATGTGACCAGAGAGAGATGGCGTAGTCATCCTGGCAGGTGACCATGTGGTCTGGATAAGGCTGGGGGCAATTGAGAAAAAGTGAGGTGGATTAATTCAGGGTATATTTCAAAGGGCTTGCTGATGGGTTGGCTGTGGAGAGCAAGGGAAACTAAATAATTCACAAACTGTTAAACAAAATCTAATGAAGGAGCCAATTAATATTAGGAGATACTTTCGAGAAGTCTTTTCAAGTCAAGACCTCCATTCCCTGAGAACCTCCCATCCATGGTAACTCTGTTTAGCTCATAACCTGGTTCCTTCCCTGTGGCTGATTGGACTAGAGAACTAGAGATGGGCCCCTGATTAGGGCTCAGCCAATAAGATTATACTGGCTGTCAAAGGCGTGGCTTATGTGATCATTGTCCCTGTCCTCCACCAGAACAGGAGCACCGCAAGGGCAGGGATTGTGTTTTATTCCTGGCTTTATCCCCAGAGCCCAGAACAGTGCCTTGCACAGAGTAGGTGCTCAAGGAACATTTGCTGAATGAATGTATTTCTATTCTAATTCTTAGTTCCATGCTTGGCACATAGCAAGTACTCAATCCCTGTTAGTCCTCCTCACTTCTACCAGCTTCTTCATCCTGTCAGCCCCATTTCCTGCTCTAGGAAGCCTTTCTGGGCCTCGCCACATCCACTGATGACGCTGTGGCCCTAGGGTCTTAGCCATCCCTTCTGTTCTCCACTGACCTCCTCAGCCCACCTTTCACACACTTCACCCTTCCTGTTGAGAAAAAGCTCACCTTGCTCCCCCAGCCCTCCTGCCTGGCGTGTGTGTCATGCCAGGACTTGGGAACCAAAACCGGCCCAGAGAGGAACCTCTGCTTCCCTGCCCCGCCCCAGCCCCGGACCAGATGCACTCTTGCCTCTGGACAGACCATGGAGATTTCCCACATTGCTGAGGGCCACACAGTCAGATGCCACCAGCTCCTCCCCCCTTTCCCCTCCTGGCTACAAGGGCTGCAGTCCCACCGGGACCAGAGCCATCCCTGTGCGTGATTCCAACATCTGTAATACTTTCCCCTCTCCTCATAGACCTCCTTCTCCAAATTCCTGCTTCATTATTAGTATATATAAAAAATAAGAAAATTAAGCTGTCTTAATCATTTTCCATATTAGCTGACAGCCGGCTCCCATATGCCTGGGAGTGAGACCATTTCTCCTATGTACCCCTCCACTTTTCCAACATAACTAACCCCAAACAAAGCCCACTTGTCAAAACCCCCCAGTCTTGGAGTCTCCACAGCCCTGTCTCCTTGAGGTCCCATCTGGCTGGTGAGGCCTGAGTCAGAAGCAAAGGGTGGAGGTTCTCTTACGTTCCCAATAAGCACAGACATCAGGGCAGGGCTGTCAATTCCCAGCATTATCACTCACAAAACTGTCTTCATTATTGCTTTGTCCAGCCCAGAAAAAGAAAGGGCACGAATTCTGGAGCAGACAGATCTGAGTTCAAACTCCAGCTCTGCCATTACCAGCTGTGTAACTTTGGGCAAGCCACTTCACCTCTCTGAACCTCAGTTTCCTCACCTGTAAAATGGCAGAAACAATAGCACTGAATTGTCAGTGTGATGAGGAGTCAAGAAGACCATGATAACAGCAGTTTACATCCGGTGAAGCTTGCTGTAGGCCAGGAACTGAGCCAGGCCCCTGCCTGCCTACCTTCATTTACTCTACACAACAACCTGCTTAACAGGCAGGGAATGGAGAGGCTGAGAGATTGGGAGTCTTGCTTGAAGACAAGCAGCAGGGAGGTGGAGCAGCTGAGATTCCACCAGGCATCCTGTTCCCAGCCCTTACATCTTCAGGACCCATCCTGGTGCTGCCCATTGCGGGGGCTCCATTCGTGTGCACCCCTCCCACACAGCTTCACCTGGGTCTTTTCCTCTCTCTTGGCCTTGAACCTGGGCACCAGGGATTGGCAGCTCTGCTGTGTCCTGCTCCATCCACCCACCCATTCCTGCACCTAGGCTGTGAGCATCAGGGGGTGTAGGTAAGGGCCAGTGGTCCGTGCAGGGGTGACTTAGGTGGGCACGCCATTCTGTTCATCAGAATTTCCCAGGAGCCCTTAGAATTGTAGGCACCTGTGACCCATCCCTTCCACTGAAAAGATAGAAGTCCTGAGTTGAACTTGAACTGAACATGTAAAGTCCCAAGCCAGAGGAGATAAACCATTTTTTCCAGACCTAAAACTTGGAAACTATTTTTGTTTTTCCTTAATTGTAAACCAAACTGATGTTTTTACAGAAAAATATATGAGTTCGTTAATAATAGAAGCCCCCAATATATCACCTAGAATTTAATCCAAATATCCCAAATAGGACTTGCCTAAAATAGCCACCCCTCCTTAGAATATTTCTATTAATATTGACATGTCAGAAAGACTTCTAATATTCCCTCTACACCCTTGATGCAAACCCTGGCAGTTCTAGATTCTCCATATTCAGTATGCTTTCTGAGCCAGGCACTTTGCATATATAGTTTTTCATCCTTTCTATACCCCTTTGAGGGAGGTATCATTTATCTCCATATTACAGATGAGGAAATTGAGGAGCAGAGTGTTTAAATGATTTGTAAGAACCAGGACTACAGAGACATGCTTTGCCAATGCCGCCTCCACATGCTTCTCCAGGAGGCCCCTGCCCATAATCCATGAACCCGCCTTCCTTGGGCCAGACTGGCCTCTGTCCTGAGAGGCAGCAGCATGTTCAGCTGTCTGGGCTCAAATCCCAGCTCAGCCATTTACTAACCATGACCCTCGGACAAGTCCTTCACCTCCTCAGCTTCTGTTTCCTCCCATGTTCGGTGGAAATACCACCCTCCACCTGTTCGGGCTAGTCCATGGAATGGAGCAGCCATGTACCTAAAGTGTCGCACCAAAGGGCCGAGGAAAAGCCCGAGGCTGAAATTCTACCTCCATAAGCAGAGGGCAAAAAGAGACCCAAGCAGGAAGCAGGCCACTCCTGTCTGGTGACCGACATGGTTTGCTAAGGGGAGCTTGCGGACGAGATATGTCTGGGTGGCAGCAAGACGAAGTGGATTCCTGCATATAGTGGGGGAGTAGTCACGGGTACTAGTTAGTGAATGCTACCAGGTGTGGAAATTACTTTACATGCTTGACCAAGTCAGGACAACGGCCTGTTCCGGGAACCAGCACATAGCAGGGGCCAGGGGAGGGTGCTGATCAAAGTCAAAATGAACATTAACTACGATTGGTCTCTAAGGGAGGGTTGCAGAAAGCAATCTCCAGTCCAGCTTGCGGGACAGACAGCGGTCACGTCATAAAACAGTCTCTCCTCCATCCGGAGTGGCTAGAATTCTTACTGTCCTTCTGAGTCCCTAGGAGGGGGATATACAATAGGTGCTCAAGAATTCCTCATTTGTGGTGAAAGAAAGACTTGGAACAACAAGAGACTAGAAAGAAATGTTACAAGATGTTGGCAATAGTCCCTCTGAGGATGAGATTATGGGTGATTTTTTTCCCCAGACTCTCAGCCTGGAAGAATATTATACCAAGTTTTCTAATTCTATGATGCTCTGAACTATGTGATGTCCTCCAACTGGGCAGCACTGTTTCAGAGGAAAGAATGGAATCCTATCCCATGAAATTGTAAGACTTCTCCAGATTTTAGAATAGTTCAAGTCTTGGAATCAAGGAAATGCATTGTAATCAAGTAATCGAGGTGGTGGTCTGCAGGGAAAGTCTTTTTCCATTTATTTTTAAAAGGAAAAAGGATACAATGAAAATTTTATGACTTTTCAGAACCCTGGAAAGCCAGCTTCATCCTGCTGGCACACATCTGGCAGACCTAGGGTCCCTGAAAATAAATACAATACCTGGGTCATCCGGGTCCTAACGCCTCAGCATCTCTGTGTGGGGACCCGGGGATCTGTATTTTAAGCTGACAGGGTAGATCCTTGGAACTGTGTTGGAATAAACCTCCTTCTTACTTTCTGTTTTATCTTACAGATGAGAAGTCTGAGTCCACAGAGGGGGGTCTTTAGGACCCTCCCAACTTGAATGGTGTGAGCAGCCAATTGTTTTCTTCACCCCAAAGGGTCTTCCTCCCCCCCGCCCCAACCCTTCTTATGTCTTTAAACATGCACGTGTCCTTGAGAATATGCAAGGTTGCTTTCTGTGTATATACTATGAATATCATTGTTTCTTGCCCTTTTCGTTCAACACTGTTTTGAGATTTAGCCTCCGTGTGTGCAGAACCATTGCTTCTGACTCCTGAATAGTCTGCCACCGTAGGCTTCCTCATGCCTTCCCTTCCTATTCCTCCTGCCTTGGAGGATTAGGTTACCTCTAACTCCCCCCACAATAAACCTCTGGACCCTTGGTTATGCGATGGAACTTAACAAAAGTTTCTACTTATTGCATAAGCCAGCCATCATTTAGCGACAGGTGGCAGATGCTCAAGTCAAACACAAGGACAAAGTATGGATTTATCAGTCAGAAGAAAGCTTTGAAAGGAAGGGTGGCATCTCTGAACTCTTCTCACGTGCCTGTCTCTTTTCTTAGGACACAAAACATCTTTCCCAGAACTGTCCCAGCAGCTTCTCCTCACATGTCACTGGGCAGACACGGGCCACATGGCCACTCCAGTATATAAGAAGAGTGGGAATGCCGGTGTCACACTTTTGTCTTCAGCCCCCCTGTGAGAGTCAGCGAAGGAGAAGGGATAAGACTGGGTTCCTGGGCAATTAGCCCGGTGCTACCTTTCTACCCCACAGAGTTCTGGCCAAAACTAGGGTTTGCTGGTAGCACTCTGAAGGCCACAAGCATATCCTGCAACAATCTTTATTGTCACTCATGACCTGATCAGAGAAAACAGTATTGGAAGAGGACAATAATACTTTGTCTTTGTTTGACAACAGACTTTTCAAAGGCCAAGAGGAAAGGAAATACTGACTGAGCACAGCCCAGGTCTACACCAGCGCCTCACCTGCAAGCCCATCTCCTCTGGTGACGGCTCCGGTAGGGCTGAGGGCCTCGGCCGGGCCACTCGGGATCTCCATGCTGCCCAATCCCGTGCTCATTCTCCTGCTCTGGTCTTTATTTGAATCCCTCTTGGCATTCATGTTATTTTATTTGACCAGTTGACCATTCCCACCTTGCTACCTGATCCTGTTTTGGCTTCTGAAGTTTTGTGGTGAAAAAAAAAAGAAGACTTGGAACAAGAGACTAAAAAGAAATGTTACAGAATGTTGGCAATAGTCCCTCTGAGGATGAGATTATGGGTGACCTTTTTCCCCAGATTCTCAGCCTGGAAGACTATTATACCAAGTTTTCTAATTTTATAATGCTCTGTTTCTCCTCCTCCTGGTTTCTCGGTGCAGCCTGACTCGGGCTCCCAGCTGAACTCCTTTGCTCTCCCCGCCACACGTATCCCAGGGCTTCTCAAATCTCAGCGCGCAGCAGCATCACCTGCAGGACTTGCTAACGCATAGATGGCTGGGAGGTTCCAACCCATTGTATCTGGTTCCAGAAATCTGGGATCAAACCCAAACATTCTTATTTCTAACAAGTTGCAGGTGATGGTGATGATGATGGTCCTGAGATCACACCTGGAGAGCCACTCACTGTCTCAACCAGTGTTCAGAGCTTTGGTTCTCAGCGTTGACTGTTTATGGAATCACCAGGGGAGCCTTAAAATACAGATGCCTGGGTCTCATCCCCCAGAGATTTTTATTTAATGATTTGCATTCTATCTTGGGCACCTAGAGTTTATGAACCTCCCTGGGTGATGCCACCATTTACCCAAAGTTGAGAGCCACTGGTTTGGCTCTCCTGACTACCTAAATGCTCATGACTCCTAGATTTATTTTCCTTTCCCAGACTTGTCTTCTGAGTTTCTGCTGGGGATACCCACTCACTCACTCACTTGGATGATTCTCAGGCATCTCAGCGTTAATGCATCTGAAGAGGAACATGCTACTTCTTCATCTTCATCTCGACAGATAGCAGCTACAGTGTCTCACTCAACATCATGGATAGATTTTGTGACTTTTAGGGAAATGACTTGTAACAGAATCAATTTTACCATAGGCCAATTGATAGAAACAAGAGTTAGGTTCTCACAACATCTCATCAATATTATGAGACAACAATGTTTAATAAAAGTGATGTTATTCAAAGATCTGCTGTACATCCCTACAGTTGTCCAGGCAGAAAACAAAAAAAAAAACCAAAAAAACAACCTAGTGTTATCTTTGATTTCTCTCTCCCCTTCAGCTCCCATGTGCAGTTCTTCATCATATCCTGTCGCTTCCAACTCCAGAACATGTCCCCCAGTTCTCCTCTTCTCTCCACCTGCACTGCTAACACCAAGGGCAGGATACCATCAGCTCTTCCCTGGGTGGTGTCTGCAGCATCCTTAACTGGATGACTCCCTCACCAATGTACCTGCCCCCAAACCAGGGCGCACTCTTACTTAAAATCCTGCAAAACTTCTCCTCACCATGGGCATAAGATCTCAGCTCCTGCCTCCTTCCTGACCTATTCCACTCTGTCCCTAGCTTATGGGGTCCAACCATACCAGCCCTCCTTCTGTCCCTTAAACACATCCAGCTACTTCTTGTCTTTTGCTGTTCCATTCACCTGCTCTCCTATTTCCCTGGGTCTCTGCTTGACCAGCACCATCTCATCCTTCAGGTCTGTTTTTTTGTGTTATCTCTCCAGAAAGAATAGCCCTGACCCACCTGTTATTCTTTATCATCACAATTTATATCCCTCTCAGCACCTAAGAGTCTGCAATTCTTTGCTTTGTAAATTCACTGGTTCATTGGCCTTCCCACTGGACTCCCTGAGCTGAGTCTGTCTTATTCACAGCTGGAGCTTCTGTGCCTGGAAGAGAGAATGAGACTGAGTGGTGCTCAAAAGATACTTGGGGAAGGAGAAAGGGAGAAGGGGAAAGAGGAGGGAGGAGAGAGAAAAATGAGAAAGGAAAAAGGAAGGTCTGGCAATACTTGGAGTTCATGCCCACTACACCTTCAGTGCTTCTGCCCAAGAAATGTTCAGATCAGAGATCAGATCTCAGGTCTCCAGCTTGGTGGCTCAGAAATGCTTCCACTAGAGATGGGAATATGCTAGTGCAGAACCAAAATATGAAAATGCCTCAAGTTCTTTGACAGCAGCAACCATGGCTTGTTTACTCTTGTATTTCTGGTGTGTGCACAGACCTGGCCCTGAGCGGGTGTTCAATATGTTTCATGAATGCTTTGAGTGGCATTTACCTGCAGATTGTCTTGTCTCGGTGTCATTAAATGCGGCAAGCAGTTCTGATAGCCCTACCACAGGGCTGCTGTCAACCTAAGGAGTCCATGCTGGAAGGAAGGACTGGCGGCTGCCTTCACTTGATGGGGGTTGCTCAGCTGCCCTCCCTGTCCCTGCAGTCCTAAACTTCCCAGGTGACCCCTGTGGACCAGCCTATCCCAGCAGCGGGAGCATATTCCTAGTTATGAGCACTCGGCAGGAGGATGTCTCACCGCCTTTGCTAGCACGTAGTTAACCCCCCAGGGGCTTCCTCTAATTAAACCCCAAACCACAATTATAGCTGTATCAAAGCATGTGCACATGGTGCTGCTTACAAGGGACAGATTTACAAGGTGTTAACAACTCCAGAGGCAGTCCTGCCCTAGCACCAAGTGCTACAAATCACCCAAATTGGAACCAAATGAGTCACCGGGGCTCCAGATATAATATCCAGTGAGGTCTGCTGGGTGGTTCTACGAAACTTATGAGGATTATTTGAAACATGCTAAATATGCTCCTGCCACAGGGCCTTTGCACTTATGGTTTATACTTAAATGGTTTCATCTTGGACCAATAGGAACCTCTTCAAGTTGGCTCCTGAGTTCTTGTAACATGTCTCCTTTAGTCTTTGTATCAAGTAAAACTGCTATGTAGTATGAAAAATATTCCAGGTTTTTTTTCCAGGCCCTCATTTCCTGCCTCAGACCCCAAACAGCTATTTATCCAAGGAGTCTCGGTTCCTTTTAAATGGTATTTCAAGACCACAATCTGAATGCTAGGGATGCTCATTGCTACTCGCCAGGTCATTATTTCTAGCCCTTGTCGGTGGATATATGTACATAAAATAACTCCTGAGTTCATACTGGTATTTTTTATTCTAACTAATAAATCAGGTTATTTATTAAACTTTTCTTCAATATAGTTGTATATATTTTTCTTATGCACTGAGAATTCTAGTTCTTAGTGGCACGGGGGGGGGGGAGGGTGATAGCAATAGTCCATAATTAGCATTTGCTTGATCCCATGCTACATGTACCACAGCCTTAAATCAGTAATACTATCACCGTCAATTATCATTACTGAGTACAGATTACAAATGTTTGCATGTTTTTAAACCCCTATTTTTAAGTTTACACAATCAGATAATAAAGACTTTAATGCTATGTGCTCTTCCTTTCAACCATCACCTAGTCTTAGTTCTATAAGGAAGTGCATATTAATGCTCACCACCAGCCTTTATTTTGACATCTCTCTTCATTTTTGTTATCTGAAGCTCATTTGTGAAAGATTCTTCAGGAAAGGCTCATGGAAACAAGATTGCCCAAATTCTTGTATGTTGTTAATAGTTTGTGCCCTTTGTACTTGAAAGTCAGTTTTGATGGATATAAAGTCCTTGGTTATCATTTTCTTTCCTTATTAGCTTAAATATGTGGCTCAATTTTTTTTCTACCTTAAAGTGTTACTTTCAAAGAAATCTGATGACAATCTAATGTTCTTTCTTTATGTAAAGACTTTTCTTTGCCTAGTTGTCCAACTTTTGTTTATTTTTCTTTAAAGTATAGTAACTTTACTGGAAGATGTCTTGATCAGTCAAGGTCAATATTGTCAGGTATGTAGTGTTCTTTAAATATATAATTTCAATTTTATTTATTTTTATGTTTTATTTTCTATCCTCACTCGAGGACATTTTTCCATTTTTTGTTCAGATAGAGTGGGAGGGAGAGAGAGGAAGAGAGAGAGAGAGAAACATCGATGTAAAAGGGACACATCAAGTGGCTGCTACCTGCACGACCAACAGGGCCGGGGACAAACTGCAACCGAGGAATGTGCCCTCAGCGGGAACTGAACCCGAGTCTCTCTGGACCGCAGGCTAATGCTCTAATCCCTGAGCCAAACCGGCCAGGGCTCAGTTTTATTTTTTGATTCAAGAAAGTTTTCAGGCCCTGGCCGATTTGGCTCAGCGGTTAGAGCGTCAGCCCGTGGACCAGAGAGACCCGGGTTCAGTTCCAGCTGAGGGCACATCCCTCGGTTGCAGTTTGTCCCTGGCCCCGGTTGGGGTCGTGTGGGTGGCAACCAGTCGAGGTGTCTCTCTCATGTTGATGTTTCTCTCTCTCTCTTTTTCCCTCCCGCTCTGTCTGAAGACAAATGCAAAAACAAAAACAAAAAAAAAAGTCCTCAGGTAAGGATTAAAAAAAAAAAGTTTTCAGTATTTAGTTTTTATTATTTATTCTGTTTGGTTTTCCCCTTTGATTTTCCTTGTTAGATACTCCTATTATCCATATGATGTGTCTTCTTTGCCTACCAATGTGTACTTTTTCTTGAAATTTTACATTTTTTTCTTTATTTCTTTTTGATTATTTAAGAACTTCCTCATTTTCACCTTTTGTTTCTCCTAAGGTATTATTTATTGTGTTGATTCACTCTGTTCCTTATAGTTTAGACTTTATTTTTTAAAGATGTTTCTTTTGCCCTGGCCAGTTTGGCTCAGCGGCTAGAGCATCGGCCTGTGATCCAGAGAGACCCGGGTTCGGTTCCTGCTAAGGGCATGTACCTCGGTTGCAGTTTGTCCCTGGCCCTGGTTGGGTCGTGTGGGAGGAAGCCACTCGATGTGTCCCTTTCACATCGATGTTTCTCTCTCTCTCTCTCCCTCCCACTCTATCTGAACAAAAAAATGAAAAAAAAAATGTCCTCGGGTGAGGATAAAAAAAAAAATAAAAATGTTTCTTTTATTCTAAATGTAATTTCTGAGTTTTCCCTAATGTATTTTAGCTTGATTAAAAAGCGTACACTGCAATTCTAGTCTATTTTATAAATACATTTCTCTGGAGTGCTTTTATTATCTGTAGGGACATTGTTGTCTAGATTTTTTTTTTTTTAATAATAATTTTGTAGGAGATTTGACCTTGATACTTTTCTGAGGCTCATTTTTATGTTAAATTAGTTTACTTAGACATTTTAGGAGGAGATCATTTAGAATAACCCCACAATTCAGGTGAGCTTTTTGAAATTCTTAGAGCTCCCCTTTTTGACCAAAAAATATGATGGTTTGCTTTCTGAGATATTCTGGTTCTGTTACCCTTTCCCCACTTTATTCAGGACTTCCTTTTCCCTTTATCTACTCTTCTCTATCCTGCTCAGTTTTGAATACCTTTTGTTGCTGGGGTTTACTTTATTTTCAACATCTGTCAGACATATGGTGCTTTCTAGACTGTTGATGGTTTCCCCACAGTGTGCTTATACTTATGGTTAATGGAAACACTTTGTTGCTTAGTTTTGCTGTAACTGTTGCCCGTGGGTTTTGGTTTGCTATCTATCCGCTGTGACTGTTTTTATGTGGGGGTTTAGGAAGATCCAAAAACTGTGCTTTTATTCTTGCTGCCATCTTCCCAGAATTAAAAATAAAAAAATTTAATTTAGATTGAATCAAATCCAAACCTGAGTCTTTCACTTAAGACCATAAGGTAGACATCAAAAGCAGGCAGTGGTGGTGGTAGTGGTAGTTACTGCTGCTGTTGTTGCTATTGTTTCAAATAGATGTCAACATTTAACAACAGCAAGATTGCAAATACAAGTTCAGATTTCTGACCCCTCTGGAAAAACTAGAAGTTCTGGATACGCTGGGCCTACACTCAACATGGCAACAGCGGGCTGGACGGTACAGTGGTGCCCCCACCAGAGGGTGTGTGTACGCTCCAGCTCTCCACAGCCCCAGTCAGGCCGGCTTCACTTAGTTATGTATCTGCTTGAGCCCGGGGGCTTTTGAGTTTGCCACCCCTGGATGCCGGCGACTCGGGGTGTATTAATTTCCTACAACTGCTATTACAAAGTTCCACAAACTAGGTGGCAGGAACAAGAGGAGTTTATTGTCTCACAGTTCTGGAGACCAGAAGTCTGAAAGCAAGTCAGTGGGACCACACTCCCTTCCAAGGCCCTAGGGAAGGATCTATTCCAGGCCTCTCTGAGATTCTGAGTTCCTTGGCTTGTAGCAGCAAACTCCAACCTTCACACGGTATTCTACCTGTGAGCATGTCTGTGTCCAAACTGTCTCCCCCACTTTTTTTTTTTATAAAGACAACAGTTACTAATGCTAGGGTAGAGGCCCACCCTACTCCAGTATGACCTCATCTTAACTAATTACATCTGCAATGACCCTATTTCCAAATGAGGTCACATGCTGAAGTACTTAGGGTTAGGACTTCAACATATGAATCTGGTAGGAGGTTTGCAATTTAACCCACAATACTGACTGCATTTCTCCAATTTCTCTTTGGGAGAGAATCCATGGGCCCCAATGTCCCTTGAGACCTCAGAGAAATCAAACCCAAGCCTACATGTCTCCAGTCATTTGCGGGGGAAACATGTTCCCATTGAGAGTGGTAACATATTATCTGTGTTCCTCCAAGGCAGTTTTGAGGCTCCCTGATCAGCCTGTTGCTAACCCAGATGAAATCTCCAGATGAAACTGGTAAGGAAGGGAGAACAGGCAGACATTAGCAGCTTTCTTTTCTAGTAACGTTGGAGCCCACACCAGCTTTTATGCTGCAAATTCATCTTACTTCACTTACTTTTCTTAGACACAGAGAGTGGCCCATTGAGTCAAACCCAGAAAAGGCAAGGGATCCATCCAAGCTCACACAGAGAGATGAGGAGAGCTGGGCCCTCCTGGTTCCAAATCACAGTCCAGAGTCATCACATAATATGAATCAGCCTTGAAGTATGAATTCTAGAAAGGAACTTGGGCAGGTTCACTCTAGAAAGACCTGTGACCTTGGTGATGTTTATTTGAAACAAGCCTCACTCCCCTGAGGTCAGCACCCAGTTGAACTGCCCAGCTGTGCCCTCTGCCACAATCCCGAGGTATTGTATCACCATGGTATGATTTGGCCAGATCCACCATCTGGTCTTTTATTGACTCCATATTTTTCTTTTGACTTTTTTCTTTATGTAAATAAATATCTTTAAATGTATTAGGTTCTGTGACTTTAAGTGAAATGACATGTAAAAAAACTAATCTTACCATAAGCTAGTTTATACATACAAGAGTTAAGTTCCTATAGCATCTCATCAATGTTATAAAGAAATGCCATTGAACAAAATGACATTATTTGAGGACCTGCTATATTTAAATAGATACATTTTTAAATTTTAGAAATCATATCACAAGTATAAATGAAAAAGCAGTATTCCTTGTTATGATTCAAAGGTATCTGTAAAGGTAAATACTCTAAAAACTAAACAATGTGCCCGGCCAGTGTGGCTTAATGGTTGAGCATCAACCCATGCACCAAGAGGTTGGCAGTTTGATTCCTGGTCAGGGCACATGCCCAAGGTGTGGGCTTGATCCCCAGTGGGGGGGGCATGCAGGGGGCATCCAATCGATGTTCTCTCTCATCGATGTTTCTCTCTCTCTCCCTCTCCCTTCCTCTCTCTCTAAAGTCAATAAAGAAAAGAAAGAAAGAAATAAAAACTAAATAATGTTGTTAAATTCTTGCTAGATACTCTTGCCTACCTGAAAAATTTGAACCTGAGACATGATCTCTCTTTATTAAAAAAAAAGATTAGCCATGTTGGAGAGATGTTAAAAACACATTAGCATCTTCTTCAAGTTATCAGCAGGACGAGTGAAGAACTAGAGATGGACTAACACCCCCTGTGTGATTCAGTGTTTTCCAGAACAATTATCTGAGTCCTGCACAAGTCCCCTTGGTCCTCCCATGGTACTCCATCCTCACTTGAGGAAACACTGATGCAACGGAAAGAGAACTGGAGGAAAAATCATCAGTGCCACTAAGTCACTTCCCTCTAGCAATCAGAGTTGATGTGTAACAACCTCCCCAAAGCTCAGCAGCTTAAAACAACATTTATTATTGTAGCTCACGCAACTTTGGATCAGGCAGAACTCTGTTGATCTCGACTGGGCTTGACCATGTGACTACGTATTGGGTGGGGCTTTGCACAAGGCATTACATGATTTTTTAAAAAATATGTTTTTATTGATTTTTTAGAGACAGAGGAAGGGAGAGAGAGAAAGAAACATCGATGTGAGAGAGCAACGTCAGTCAGCTGCCTCCTGTACACACCCCCACTGGAGATCGAGCCTGAAACCTGGGCATGTGTCCTGACTGGGAATCAAACCGGGACCTCTCAGTCCATGGGACAATGCTCAATCCACTGAGCTACACCAGCTGGGCTATTCCATGCTTTTAAAATATTCAAGATTCTAGTATTTTTGTTATATACTTCTAGGACTCAACAACTAGTTAACATAACTACACTTCCAAAGAACCTATGTTTATCTTTCTATGATTCTCCTGATTTGTTTCCAACATTCGAAGACTGTATGTGCTAGCACATCTTACAATAGTAACTGAGGGACTTTTTCTTTACTTTTTATACCCTTTATCTTAGTTCCTCATGCAGGGTAAAGTCTGTTTTAGTGAAAGTCCCATGTGCACTTGAAAATAATGGGCACTCTGCTAGTTGTGGGTAGATATTCTATGTATGTCAGTTAGATGCAGTTGTTTGATGGTGTTTAGCTCTGTATCCTTGCCGATCTATGTCCCCTGACTCTACTGATTACTGAGAACAGTATCGAAGGTTCTACTGTAACTGGGGGTTTGTCTGTTCACCTTTCGACTCTGGCAGTTTTCTTCCTGTATTTTAAAACTCTTTCATTAGGTGTATACACACTTAAGGATTGTTTTGTCTTTTTAGTGAATAGACCCATTTACTATTATTTAATGTTTCTCTTTATCTATAGTAATTTTCTTGGCTCTGAAATTTACTTTGATATTAATATAGTTACTGATAAATGTGGCTTTCTTATCAGTACTAGGACGGTATATCATTTTTTTTATCCTTCCTATTTTAACCTGCTTATTTCATCATAGTTCAAGTGAATATCCCGTGGACAGCATACATTTGGGACATTTTTTAAAATCCATTTTGGCTATTTCTGACTTTTGATTGGTATGTTTAGACCATTTACCTTTAATGTGCATATTGATATGTTTGGAGTTAAGTCTACCACTTCATTCTTTTTTTTTCTGTTTCCTCTCTCTTTTTTTCTATTCCACTGTTCTTCCTTCCCTAACTTTTATTTTTATTTTGACATGTTTTAGTGTTACATTTTAATTTATCTATTGTTTTTTACTATATCTCTTTGTATAGTTATGTTTAGTAGCTGCTCTATTGATTACAGTATATACTTAACCTGTTACAATCTATTTAGAATCAATATTTTATCATTTCAAGTGAAATTTAGAAACCTCACCATCATACACGTGTGTTTACCCTCCTCCTTTATGTTATAGTTGTCATATATTCTGTTTACATACATTAAAATTTCCAACAGACAATGTTCAAAGTTTCACTTTTAGTTGTCAAAATATTTTAAAGAACCCAAGGGAAAAAGAATGGTCTGTTATTTTTACTAAGATAGTCACCCTTTTATGACCCATTATTACCATTTATGTTGCTCTTCTTTCATTCCTGACCTTCCAAGTTCCCTACCATTCCCTTCTGTTTAAAGACCTCCCTTTAGTGATTCTCTTAAAGCAGGTTTACTGGCTATGAATTCTCTTACTTTTCTTTCACCCAAAAAAAATGTCTTTATTTCACCTTCATTACTAAGGGTTAGTTCTGCTAGATATAGAATTCTGCGTTGATAGTTCTTGTCGTTCAGCACCTTAAATATGTTGTCTTACTTCCTTCTTATCTCCATGGCTTCTGATGTAAAATCTGCAGTCAAAATTGGAGGGGAGAAGTATTATAGGGAATGTCATACAATTAATAGAAATAGTGTTATTTTTCTGGATTTTGTATTGTTTGTAGAATTTGTGAACTTTCTAAAATTTGTGGTTTATTTTCATTTTCTTCTCTCATTCTAAATAAATCTTTACATTCATACTTAAATGTATTCATAATTGTTTTCTTTTTCTTAAAGAGAGTCACTCAAAATGGTATAAGCTTTAGACCTCACACGAACTAGATCAAGCCCTAGCCCTCCATCCCTTCAAGAAGATGTCAGGGTGAAGACAGACAGGTATTGGCTGAGTCCCAGGCAGCTCCTTCCTTCTTGGCACAGTACATAACAGAAAAATTCTACAGGAGGTGCCTAGGCAGGCAGGTAGCCTCCCACAGATTCCCACAAGTTAGAGAATCGAGTAAGCCAAGCACCTGAAGGGGGCATAGGTGGAGCACCAAAAGCCAACAATCCCAACTGGAAATCAGAATCAGGTGGGCCTATCAGCATCAGCCAGCATGGCTGCAGGACTAGATGCATAACATGGAGGACTTGTTGCTCTCTCCCATCCTGGGATTATATGAGCTTTCAGGATTTAGCCATAACCCAGTAGGGAAGAAGAATGTTAAACTGACTGAGATTTAAACTTCAATCTCTACTCTTTCTCCTCCCCTCTCCCACCTCTGCCCAGCCATCCATGTCTTACTGTTGTTTTTCCCATACTAGGCCAAGCGCACTGTAGCCCAGCCTCAGGGCCTTTGCACCTCCTGTTTCCTTATGCAGATTGACTCCTCTTCCCTGGGTCTTCATGGGCCTCATTCCCTCACATCTTCACATCACTACATATTTCTTCCCCACTGCTTGATTTTTCTTCAGACACTTACCGTTCTAGCATATACTTATTTGTTTGTTTTTCACCTGTCTCTTCCACTAGGATGCAGAGATTTTTATCTGACATGTCAAGGTTATTGTCCTATCTCTTAAAAAAGGAAAATACCTGGTACCTAGAGGCCCTTGATAAACATTTGTTGAATGAATTCACTAATTAATCAAGTCTCAGCTACTTGTATGAATGGAAGCCAATAAATAAGTTTATATAAGAAAAAATAAAGTTCTATTTACTGGAATTTGTACCTGGTTCATCTATGCTTGGTGCTTAAATTGATTTTTAAGAGTCTTGCTGAGTGTAAAATTATATAATCTGTCCTGTATTGGTTTCAGAGTTTCTATAATACTGTGATTTTCTGTTTTTGTGTCAAGGATTGTGGTCTTGGTGGCTCTGGACAGCTCACCCTGATATCGAAAGTTGGATCTTAATGACTCCAAGATGTACAGGATAAGCCAAGGGCACCCAGCTCGATTTCACACAGCAGTTCCAGCTTGGAGGGATAATTAGAAAGATTATCACCAGGAAATTGTTTACAGGACAAGCAAGCTCCAGACACAGCCATCACCACCCCCAGCCTTGCCTGGCTTTTATTTAGTGTAAGTGGTTTTCTGAGCAGAGGAAAGGGTAGAACCCTGCTTAGTTTGGTGGACTTATGTAGCTCCAGAGACAAAGAAGGGGCACCCACAGAGGTCAGGGATGGCCATCATGAAGCCATCATGAGGCATTCGGTGCCCAAGAGGCTATAGGATGGTTCTGGCACAGGGCCAGAACTCCCACATGCCCAAGGGGACCAGGCAGATGGGGGCCAAGGCAGACAATGCATCCACCATATCCCTTCTCAAGTGGGCAGCTCTGGCCAATTTTTGCCAAACAGGGATGCCAATGTGGCCTGATTTTCTGATCTCTCATTAAAAGCCAGAAATCCAAATTTGTATGTGAAATTTCCCAATTTTAAATTTTGGCAACAGAATAAAAAATTTTAAGCACTATTTCTCATTAATATTTCCATGTAACAAACCACTCCAAATGTAGTGACGTAAAGCAACCATTTATTATGCCCATGGATTCTCTGTGTCAGAAGTCTGCACAGGGCACAGTGGGGACGGCTTGACTCAGCTCCACAGAGTCTGGGGCTTCAGCTGGGAAGACTCAAATGGCTGAGGCAAGAATCATCTGGGGGCTTCTCTGCTCACGTATCTGGTGTCTGGGCTGGGATGACTCAAAGGCTGGCTCAGCTGGGACTGTCCACTGCAGTGCTACACATGGCTTCTCCACGTGGCCCGGGCTTTTCACACCATGAGGCTGGGTTCCGAGACAGAGAACCCAGAGAGCCAGCGCCGCATATCAGGAGAGGGAGCATTGAACACCCCGAGAGGGAGCAACCAAGGATGGCCTTTTGTGGTCTACCTCAGTCTCGTGGTGTCACTTCCACCTACTCTACTGGCCAAAGCAGCCCCGGACCCACCCAGATTTATGGAAGGGGTACACAGACCCCACCTCCTGATGAGAGGAGCACCAAAGAATTCACAGCATTTATAAAAACACCATGCTCTGTGTGGCCATGCCAAATGGGTCTGCGGGCTGGATTTGGCCAGGATGTTGCTGGCAGCATCTCTGAAGACAGACGTGGATGAAGACCCAGCTCACACGGTGAAGTGAAGACTAGCACTGACATCCCCAGAGCAGATATGGGTGTGGAGTCAGGAGCAGACGGGTGTCTGCCTGGGAGGACTTCCCTTAGAACACACAGCCAAGTAGGACCTGGGCCAGACCCCAGTCCACACGCCATCACGGTGCCTGCTCACTGCCATCCTTCCCCCTGCCCACAGACTCAGGTCCTAGGAGTCTGAGCCTAGGACACTTCCTCAGCATGACTGAGGCATCCACTTGCTCAAGGACCCCGAGCCCCAAGCATTTTCCCTTCTCCTTCCTCCCGAGGAGGATCTTTCTTAAGTCCTGGGACATAGAAGGCTGATCCCACTCTTTTCTGCAACCTGACATAAGTGCCTCTGGTGAGCCCAAGTGCTCCCAAGGGGGACAGTCCTTCCTGACTGACTGATTACTCTCTCAAAGGTAATCCCAAGGGGAGTGCACAGAAAAGGGTGTGCAAGGGAGAAGTGAGCACAGACCACGTGAAGCATTGTACTCTCGGCCTCTTCACTCTCAATGACCTTGTGAAGCAATGTTTTCATTTAAAAGATAAGCAAACTGAGTTTCACAGAAAGTACATAACGAGCCCAGGGTTACTCAGGCAAGGTTCATAGAAGACGGAACTGTAGGATCGGCTCTGAACAACACACACGTGTGGGGCAAGATATCAGTCTGCTTAGAGTGGAAGAGGTGGGTTAAGGAGGAATGAGGAGGGCCAGTGAGGGCCAGACCATGAAGAGACTTGCAAGGCCCACAAAGAATCCTCAACTTGGTGAGTCAGGCCATAGGGAGCCATTCAGTGTTCTTGAGCTGAGGGGTGACTACTAATTAAGGCCAGTGATGATGCGAGCAATTCCTACGGTCTTCACTTGCAGGTCTTCTTTTCCATACATTTCCTCATGTGATTCCCACCCAATGTGATTAGGCTGTCCATTTGCCATATAAGCCAAGAGTCCCAGAAATCACAACGTGCCAAAGTACTAGTGGCAAAGCCAAACAGGAATGCAGGCCTCCTGTCTCCCCAGCCCAGTCAGTGAGGGGCAGTGGGGACTGCCTGGTACCAGACATCTGCCGTTCTGGCCACCTAGCATCACTCCCCTCTTCTAATCCTTTCCTTTTGGGATCTCTCCCTCCCACCTCTGACTCCAAGGGATTCTAGCAGGGCTGTCAGTCATGTGGTCCTATAGGGGGTGCACACAGGGCCAGGCTGACCAATCAGAAACCTTGGCAGGGGAGAGACAGGCTCAGTGTTTTCTGTTCGGCTGCCAAAAGTGAGAATCATGTAAACCTGGGGCCTCTGGCAACCATCTTTACTGTCATATGGGGAATTCCTGATTGAGAATGAAGCCAATGGAGAGAACAGCTGGGCTGAATGATAGAGGGAAGGAGACTGCCCAATGACACCAACGAGAGCCCCCGGATTCATCCATGCCTTGCCTCTCAGTTGTGAGAACCACTCTGATTTTTCTGTCACTTGCACCCACAGCAGCCCTGACACACCGATTTGGGAGTTAGTGATTGCTGCACTTCAAGTTTTAGAACCACTGGTCTAAGGAGACCATGTTGGTCTCTTTCCCCTGACCAGCCATTCACTTAGAAAGACAATGAACAAAATTCTGGACAGAGATGTGAGGGGAATCTGTAGGGAGGGAGATTTGGGGAAATTTCTACATTCGTAATAAGAGACGTAGGATGAAAGGTTGTACCCACCAAGATGCTCTTGGTTTCAAGCAAAAGAAAATCCAGTTAATAGGAGATTAAATAAATAGGGGTTTTATTCTTCTCACTGTCAAAACTTCTAGAGGTAGGCAGTGGCCAGCGTTGCTCTGGTGGCTCAGCAATGTCGGCGACTCTCTTGGTCTTGCCCTCTGAGCACAGGGTGGCTGCCACAGATCAGGTGTCACATCACCTTCCCGGCAGGAAAAAGAAGTGGGGAAGACTGCTGCAAGCAACCTCTGCGCCTCTTACCAGGGAAAGTGGAGGCTTCTTCATATGTCTCATTAGCCAGAATTGGCACATGGGCACCTCTGGCAGCAGGGGAGTCTGGGAAAGTGGGTTTTTTGTTTTTCCAACCTTTATAAGGGAGGCAGGCAAAGAAGGTTGGGATGATGTAGGGTGAACAAATCCACAGTGTCTTCTCACCAAGTTGAGTTCTAGCTACTCACAGCTGAAAAGCTTCCCGACAGGAAGTGTTACCTGCTTTTCCTCAGTGGTTGGGGGATTAATAAAATGGATCAGGGGTCAGGCCCAGGATCGATATGCAAATTAAATGAGGCTCTACCACAGCTGGTGAGGATTTCTCCAACATGTCTGTCCACTTCTCTTACCTTACTATTTTTCACAGAATCATTCTTCCCGGAATATCAGATGGATGGGCCCTCAGAATTTACCATAAGATGTGAACAGGGCAGTTCGGGTTCAAAAGTGGTCTGTCACTTCCATGCTGTGTGACCTTGGGCAAGTGGTTCCACCTCTCTGAGCCTGTTTCTTCATCTGAAATGGAGCTACTGAGAGCCCTTATCTCCCCCCAGAGAGGTTATGAGGATGAAATGAGATCGACTATATAAAGCACTGAGCTCAGTGCCCAATATTGAGATATAGGTACTCAGTGAACTGGTACCTATTAATGCCATTATCATCAATTATTTTCACACAAGCCTGCTGTTGTGCAGTCAAGAAGGTTGCTGTGCAGATGTCAGGGCATCTGAAAATTAGTGGGCAGGTGTCTTATTACACCTGCCTTAACAAAATGCAAAACCAAGTTCTCATTGGCACATCAGTCATTTCCATGTAAGTGAGCCTCATCATGAGTGTGAAGGTGGTACCCTTGAGTGTAGGGGAAGATGCCTGCCCCCTAAGCTACTTTATCAGCAGTGCGAACTTAGTGGAGGAAGGGAGGTCAGTGACTGTCCCCCCTCCCAGGATGGACGGAGGTGGCAGCATTCCGAGCTGCCCTCCGCACTTCCTGACATTTGTGGTTTAATCAAGTCCCATTAATCCCTCCCAGTTTCAAAGCCCGACACAGGAACCACAGACTCCCACGGCCTCTGACGGGAATCGTGTGGCTAAAGCCAAGGGGAACTCTTTGAAAGGTAATTAGTGTCCTTTGAATCCAGGGCTCTTTGATTTTGCTTCCTGGCTTTAAACAGTCACAGGAGATTTTGTGGCAGGGGAAAACATAAAGGCAACAGCAAGAGTCTCTCACTAGGCTTTCTGCTGCCTCTCAAGTCAAGGCCTAAGAGAGTACACTTGTGAATGTGCTCAACGGTGGATGAATTGTTGAGTTGTAGGGGAGCCATTCATTCACTCAGGCTCGTACACTGTGTACCAGGCACCATTGCTAACCGCTGGATGTACAGTTTTCATTGATCATTGATCATTCCATCATTAACTCATCTCTGTGTGGGACACTGAACTAGGCCCCAGGGCTATAAACTTACTGTTTAGTGGAAGAGGCAGACAGTAAACAAGTAAATAAATAAAAATAATTGCTGTTGAGAATAAAGTACCAACAACGAATTAAACTGGGTGTTCATTCAAAGAAGAGCGAAGGAAATGTCTTTACAATGGAGGATAGTTAGGGGAGGCCACTCTGAGGAGAGAACTACCAGTGGACACTATGATATATATAAGCCAGTTATTTAATACAGATGATCATAGGAGGTAATTTATTGATACAGGTTTGTACCGGTTGTCATGGCAACCCATAGACCATTGTCAGCTCTGAGGAAAGCTTTTTTAAAAAATGGAGTCAATACAGGCTATGTGATGCTGTCAAAACAACTCTGTCTTAAACCAAAGGTGGATTTTTGCTCAACACAACTAATATGGCTTGGCTGTTGCTCTGATCACACCATCATTCTCACTCAAGGACTTACCGTGGCAGAGGGAAGAGAGAATTCTGGAGAGCCTGAACCTGCTGTTAAATGCTCCAGCTTGAAAGAGACACGTGCTACTTGTACCCAGAAATTATTGGCCAGATCTTGTTACATATCCCCAACCCAGCCACAAGGAGACCAAGATACCATCACCCATTTCATGCCCAGGGGAACCAGCTGTGTTTGGTGAACCGTGTTAAGGATGACTTTAGTGGGTAACTGGACTAAGCCTTGCAGCAGAGAAACAGGACATGTGAATTGTAGGCAGAAGAAGCAGAATGTGCAAAGGCCCAGAGGACTAAAATAGTCTGGAGTGTTCCAGTAGGTGGTGTGCTAGCAGGAAACAGAGCTGAAGAAGGTAGTCACAAACCCCTGTGTGATAGGTATTATTATTATTTCCATCTTTGAGATGAGAAAATTTAGTTCACAACTGGTATTTGAACCCACGTGGTCTGATCTCAGTATCTACATTCTTCATCTCTATGCTACATTGTCTTTAAGGTAGGGGAGGGCCAGATTACAAAAGGTCTTCAATGCCAAACTAAGGAGGTTGACCTCCTCAGACCAGCCAGCAACATTTACAAGCTGTGGTGGTTGTAGTTGTTGAAAATATGTACACTTTATGTGCATATTAGGTATACAGAAGTAGTTTTCTCCCCTTGATTCTTCTTAAAATGGGAGGCCCTTAGTGTATCTTTTCTTTGCCCTCTTTTAATACAGATGAGGTTGCCGAGATATATTTTCTCTCCAGTTAGGAAATAGCCCAAGGATAACTATTAATAATCACTAAAATTCAGTTTTCCTGTAAGGGATCAATTTAAAATGGTGGGGGATGTGGTAAACTAGCAAGAACCATGTCCTATGAAAAGAGGGCAGGTGTTGTTCACCACTGTCCTGTTGTAACATGTGGAAATGTGGCATCAGCTAGATATACTGTGAAATCTCCCAATTGAGAAAATGTTGACTTAAAGCATGGGGCAAGCCTAAGAATATACATCTACAGATTAAAATGCTCACGGGAGCATGAGTTTACATCCTCTATATAGTAGCCGGCCTCTAAGATAGCCTCAACAATCCCACCTCTTGATATTTATTCTCTTATGTCTTCCTTTCATATATATGCACACACACACACATACGTATACACTACAAACTATCTTTAATTTTAACTTGTTAAAGGGGAAGATATAACTTTGATATAACTTTGTCATAACAAGATATGACTGGCAAATTTGATTAACAGCACAAAATAATGATATTCAAATTGAATACTTTATTGCTGGTCTGAGGTTTGCCTTGTTTTCTACTTAGTAGAACTTACATTGTTTTCGCAAATAGCAGATATCAATATTTAAAGGAATCAATAGTGACTGTTCAATAAGTCAATCCTGGTGGCACACTTTCATTGAAATCTTACATCATTCAAGCTTTATTAAAAGCCAGCATAGCCCTGGCCGGTTTGGCTCAGAGATTAGAGCGTCAGCCCACGGACCAATGAGTTGTGTGTTTGATTCTGGTCAAGGACACCTACCTCGGTTGCAGTTCATCTCGGGCCCTGGTGGGGTCATGTAGGAGGCAACCAGTCGATGTGGCTCTATCACATTGATGTTTCTCTCTGTCTCTCTCTCTCCCTCCCTCCCTCCCACTCTATCTGATAATAAGTAGAAAAATATCCTCGGGTGAGGAATAAAAACAAACCAAAAACCAACATAATTCAAAAGTGGCTACTCATTCTAAAGCCTTAAGTATCCAAAGCTCAAAACAGTTAATTTATATATTATTATTATTATTTTTTTTTAATCCTCACCCAAGGACATTTTTGCATTTATCTTCAGATAGAACAGGAGGGAGAGAAGGAGGAAGAGAGAGAGAAACATCCATGTGAGAGAGACACATCGAGTGGTTGCCATCCACACGACCCCAACCAGGGCTGGGGACAAACTGCAACGGAGGTACATGCCCTTAGCAGGAACCGAACCCGGGATCCTCTGGTCCGCAGGCTGACACTCTAACCACGGAACCAAACCAGCCAGGGCTCAAAATTTAAAAGTAAACAGCCCTGGCCGGTTTGGCTCAGCGATTAAAGCGTCGGCCTGCGGTACTGTGGAACCGGGTTCGGTTCCCGCTAAGGGCACGTACCTCGGTTGCAGTTTGTCCCCGGCCTTGGTTGGTCGTGCGGGTGGCAGCCACTCGATGTGTCCCTTTCACATCGATGTTTCTCTCTCTCTCTCTCCCTCCTGCTCTATCTGAACAAAGAATGAAAAAGTGTCCTCGGGTGAGGATAAAAAAAGAAAAATAAAAGAAAAATAAATAAATAAAAAGTAAACAAACAGCCCTGACCGGTTTGGCTCCTCGGTTAGAGCATTGGCCCTCAGACCAGAGAGGCCCAGGTTCGGTTCCCGCTAAGGGCATGTACCTCGGTCCTCGGTTGCAGTTTGTCCCCTGCCCTGGTTGGGGTCGTGTGGGTGACAACCACTCGATGGGTTTTTCTCACATTGATGTTCCTCTCTCTCCCTCTCTCTCTTCCTCTCTCTTCTCTCCCTCAAGACGGATGCAAATAATGTGCTCAGGTGAGGATTTTAAAAAAATAAACAAACAAAACAACAAAACCCCTGCAGCAGATCCTGCTGAAATACTTTTTAAAATCTAAATGAGCTTAATCTTTACCAAAGTTATTTTAGCTTAAAAACTATAAAACCAAAGTTATCTTAATTCTACAAAGAAGGGAGTTCTTCCTGGCACCATCTCTTAGGACTCTCATCTTTTTCCTCAAATTTGGCCACAAATCAAATTCCTGTGTGTCCTTTTTTTTTTCTTTTATCCTCACCAAAGGTTATCTTTAGATAGAGCAGGAGGAAGGGGGGGGGGGGGAGAGAGAGAGAGAGAGAGAGAGAGAGAGAGAGAGAGAGAGAGAGAGAGAGATCGATTGGTTGCCACCCGCACAACCCCAACCAGGGCCGGGATGAATGGCAACTGAGGTACATGCCCTTGACCAGAATCAAACCCCACAACTCTTTGGTCCACAGGCCGATGCTCTAACTGCAGAGCCAAACCTGCCAGGGACTGTGTGTCCTTCTTTTCCGGGGATTCCTCTTACAGAAGAGGCCCCGTACAAACAAGGAAGAGTAACTGCCTGATCAAGTAGGAAAGTGTTCCGCAATAGTGTGCAAAGAATGTAGAGTTCTGGATTAATCCCTGGAACTCAATCTGGACCGTGACCTTGACTTTGAGCAGGATCTAGAGTGGGACCTTGAAGCTCTTTTTGGTGGAGGAGATCCAGAATGAGCCTTTGAGGGTGGAGCAGGTGGGGGAGAATTGGAAGGAGACTGGCTCCTCCTAGATTTTGACTTTATGTCACCTTTTCTATTTTCTTTGGGGGAATGAGATCGAGAATGAGACCTGCTTTGAGATTTCTCATACTCACTCTTAGACCTGTTTCGAGAGTGCAAATGGGAACCCCGATCAGCTTTGGGCTTTGATTTGCTCTTTGATATGGATTCCCAGACTTTTGACCAAGAACATGAATGATCTTTGTTCTAAGACCTGGATCTGGAGTGACTTTTTGGAATACTTTGCCCTCTACTGCAGTTGCTCCACTCATGACCTTGATCTGTGTCCTGAATAAGACCGCCTATGGCTAGTTCATGCTTTATCTCCCATGAGCCTAATATTTCGTTCTGCCATCTATTTCTGTGCCATCCAGTTTATCCAAAGCACACTTCATCTCCAAGTAGGAGCAAAACTCAATTTTACTCTGTTTGTGAGTTCTTTGTGAGCATCTCCCTAGGTTACTTCATCTGCTTGTCTCATGAAATCCTTTAAATCTTGCCAACTGTAACAACTGGAAAGATTTTCTACCATAAGCCTAAAATTCTGTACAAACAGGTAGTCCATATTTGTCTCTTCCAGAAGTCCTCCGACTGCTGTATCCAGCTCCACAGCCACATCTTCAGTAGCTGTAGCCATGGAGATCGCTCCCTGTGCTCCACCATCATAAGCGTCAGAGGTTCTTGCATTCAGCTATATGGGTTGTCCTAGGCGTCGCGGGGTCCTCCAACTCCACAAAGCAGTACCCATTTTTTGAGGTCTATTTCAAGGAGGCAGCTGTAGCCATTGAAAAAGCACTGGATATTCTTCTCTCGGAACTGGTAGCGAAGGGGTCCTATGGAGACAGGTATGTCCTTGGTGGGCACCCCTGCACCACTAACAGGGCTGCCCATAGGCAGAGACCACAGTGTGGATACTGGACCACAAGAACCAAACATGCACCTCATGTGGCAGCAGCAGCCAAGTCCAGGCACACAATGGCTCCAACATTTCCTATGTTGAATCAGGGCTGGTTTATGTGATCAGTAGAATGTGCCAGAAACGACAGTGTATGGCTTCTGGATCTAGCTCATAAAGGCACTGAGATTCTGCCTTGTTCTCTTAAATCATTCTCTCTGGGGACAGCAGCTGCTATGACATGAGGACACCCAAGCTCTCCTGTGTCAAGACCCATGTAAAGAGGAACGGAAGCCCATAGCCTACAGCCAGCACCACTGGCCAGACACCTGAGAATCCTTCTAGAATGAGAATCCTTCGGCCCCAAGTCAAGCCTTCAGATGAGTGCAGCCCCAGCAAGTACCTAACTGGAAGCTCATAAAAGACCCTAAGCCAGAACCACCCGGCTGAGCTGCTGTCAAATATTTGGCCGATAGAAACCATGAGAGATAAAAAATTATTATTATTGTGTTAATCCAGGGGTTGGCAAACTTTTTCTATAAAGGACCTGATAGTGAAAATATTTTAGTGTTTGTAGACCACGTGGTTTCTATTCAAACTGTTCAACTCTGCAAAAGCAGCCATAGAACATAACATAAACAAATAGGCATGGCCATGTTCCAATAAAACTTTATTTACAAAAACAAGCAGTGGGCCAGGTTTAGCCTGATGACTATAGTTAGCAAACCTCTGAGGACAATGGTTTGTTTGCAAAGCCACTTTGTTTTATGGTTTGTTATGCAGCAATATATAAGGAACCCACACCTGAATTTGTGAAATGACCTGAAGGAACACTTCACATTTCAGACAAAGTACACTGTTGGTGATTTGGAGGCCAGATTAGAAGCTGCTGGCAGAGCAAGCACATAAAGGCAATGGTCCCAGGAAGAGATGATGAGCCAGCCTTGGATGAGGAGCTGCATGGACCCAGGTGATGGCACAGATATCTTTGATACTTCCTGCCAATTAACATCATAAGAACAATATTAAAGCCCTAATGGAAACCTCTCCCTTGAAATCTCCCTGCACTGTCTGGTGCTAACCTTAAACTGTCCCAATAATGAGCAAATAGGAGAGATAAAGATGAATTCTTCCCCTCCCCCAGTGCTGTGCAGAACTGACATGGGGCAAGCTCTTAAGCTGTTAACAAGACCGCCAACACTAACTGAGCCATGAGCCTAGAGCAAAGAAACACCCTGAGGAGGGTTCTAGGAACACTGCCTGTCACCCAGTCTCTGCCCTTCCATGTGTCCTCTGCAGTCTGTTCCCCACGGCCCCTCTGGGAACCTAGTTCCCATCCCTGGGCCCGTGCACAACCTGGAACATATCTGAGCCTGAAACATCTGTACATGTGGTGAGTAGGGCAGCAGAGGGAGCCTTTTGGAAACTGTCTCCTCGGGGTCAAGGTCAAATGAGCCAGACCCCCAGGAAGCCAATGGGTCTGAGGCCACAAGGTAAGATTTCCAGGGTAGGGGCTGTGACATCTTTGTGCAAGGGCTTGAAGTATGGGCAGAGTTTGTATGTGTGGAGAGCAGGGAGGAGGACAGGGATTTTCTCAAAGGGAGTTCTCTCTCCCTTGCTCTATCTCCTTTGAGAACCTAACAGTCTGGGGCGGGGAGGGACGGGCAATTGCCACTGAGTGTGATCCAGCTATTATAGAAAAAGCATTTGGAGAGGGGGCATGGAGCCCTTGCCAGCTTGGGGAGATCAAGGTGGCTTCCTGATGGCAGTGATGTTTGAGCTGAATTTTGAAAGTTGAGCACCAGTTAGCTGGAAAGAGGAGAAAGGCCTTCCCAGTGATGGGATCGTCATGTACAAAGGCACAGAAGCACAAAGGCTCATGGTGTGGTTGTACAACAGTAAATAGTTCCCTATGGCTCGATGTGCCAGAGAAAGGTAGGCAATGAGGCTGGGGATGCCAGTGGGCACTGATGGCACGGCCTGTGTCTGAAGCTAACTAGAGCCCTAATTTTATTCCACTAACTCTAGGGGACCAGAGAAAGGTGGATTGTAAAATGGGCAATGACCACTTGTAAATACGCAACTGGCTTTGATCTTAGAAGGGTTGGAAGGGGCACAGGTGTGTAAATCAGGACTCTGGGTTGTAGGGAGCAGAAGCTGGCCAACTTGGCCCAAAGCACAGTTTGGGAAGGATCCTGGGATGACTTGTTATCAATCCAAGTTGTGTGAAACATCTGTGAGGAGGTAACTGTATAACTTGGTACTTTCTTTCTGGAAGACAGTTGGGCAATATGAGCTAAAGCCTAAAACATACATATTCTTCAACCTTCAAATTCTATTTCTAGAAATTTATACTAAGGAAATCAGTAATGATGAGGGCAAAGATTTAGCTTCATGGATGTTCATTGCCACACTATATTGGAAATAGCTGGAAACAATCGGAATGTCCAACCAATAGGAGTCTGGTCTGTCTAATGACTGGAGTTCTGAGGATGGACTATTCTTTACTCTTTTGATCTGCTGCTGTGGGATAGATTGACAGTTCCCAGATGTTTGTCCATGGGCCAAAGCTGCTTGGTGAAAAGTTTTTGCTAGTATATGGCAAAATCAGAAAAAGAGAGACAACAGCAAGATGTTCATAAAACCTTTTTTTCCCCTGTAACATTATCTTCATTTTACTTCTTTGGCGTGATGATAATGGATAACTTTTTACTTCTTTCCAGGTTGCACATAACAAAAAATTATTAATGGTGGCATAAACAAATAGGGGTTTACTTTTTTCACATTAAAAAATATCTGGAGATAGTGACCACTGGGGAAGTTTCAGTGCTCATCAGTGCTAGGCAGGTAGGAGTCTCTGTGATTCTTTTGCCCTTTCCCTCATGGTCCCAAGAAGGTTGCCACTGCTCTTGACATTATATTCAGGTTTAAGGTAGGAAGGGGGGGGATGAGATGGTACCAACGACATTTTCCCTTTTACAGGAAAGCAAAGCTTTCTCAGAAGTCTCCAGCAGACTTCCTCTATGTCTAATTTGCTAAATTAGGTCACAAGGCCACTCTTAGCTGCAAGGGAGTCTAGGAAATCAACAGTCTGGCAAAAGGAAATGAGATTACCATGTTTGGTTTATTAACGAGGATTAATTGCCTAGGATAGAAGGCATGGCCCTCAAATAAAACCAAGAAAGAAAGGGATAGAGTGATAGAAAGTAGCTACTCAGAGAGCAGCTTGCTATTCCAGCCCTATTTGATGAAAAGAAAGTTGCAACCCTAGATCAGTAGCCCCTGATTTTTGGAAGGTAGAATTTACTGGTCATGAAATGCTAAAGACTAGGGACCAGTGGAATAGATTACTGGTTTTCAAATTAGATTCCTGTGTTGCTCAGAGTTATGTAGAGGCTGCTGTTGGATGAGAAGGTAGCAAGAAGGGGTGGAGGTAGTGGCCCCCAATCTTTCTTCAACCCAAGCACTTCCACATTTATCTGAATATTATATTGAGTACCACATAAAATTCCATTTGATGTATGTGTATTTATGTGTGTTTATCTGTATACATAGGTGTATACGTATGTGTGTGTATATCTTTATATGTATACATATATGTGTATTTTAGATACATAGATAGATGCATAGATAGATCTAGAAGATACACAGCAAGTGTTTCAAACTGGTGACCCTTGGCGCTCAAGTCATTATTTCAAATCTCTGACTTTTAAACATCTACACTGGCTATCTATTACTCCACAGATTCAAACATTTCTAATATTTTTAATATCACAATTCACATATTTATATTAATTTTCATATAAATTAATTTACCCTACTCAGACATTTATATTAATTTTAATATCATCCAAATTACTTTTACATTAACTGCCTGGCCCCTGTGCACTTAGTTTATGACTCCTGAATATACCAGGCATTAATAATGGCTCTCTCTGTGTCATGGCCATTTTAATTTTTTCTTTCTCCTGGTCTGGCCTGTCTAATTTTGCTAACATAAACAGACGTGGCTTTTGTAATAAGGGGGAAAGACGCCATTTTAATTAAAAAGTAATAACAATGTGGCCTGTGATCCTGTGGGCTGTTTGGACCATGCTCCATCAGCCCCCACTGAGCCTGGCTCTTCTGACTGCTGCCTCCCCATCCTGCCTCAAATGTGTCGCCAAGCAAGTGACTGGGATCTCGACTTTGTCCTATGAGTGAGGCTCTCCCCAGAGGTGTGAGTGGGAGGTGGGGGCTGGACAACCACGGAAGAATGGGCCTTTCTCGGAAGACTCTGTAAACCCAGTTGGAGTCTGAGGCCCTTTCAAACACCGAACTGAAGCGTGGGGGACACAGCTCCTGCAAATGCCAACTGCTTTACTCTGATGACGGGCTGTTGATAGATATATTGCTTCCAGCCAGTGTGGTATTATCACACCACAGTTTCACTCTCGGCCACTGCAAGTCACCAGGACAACATCTGCTTTGAATCTTTTCTCATTATGATCTAAAAAAAAGAAAAGCCAAAATCTAAGCCATCCCTCTAACACTCTGTATCTCTTCCTCCTTTCTCCTCTCTCTCTCTCTCTCTCTCTCTCTCTCTCTCTCTCTCTCTCTCTCTCTCTCTCTCCACTCCAGAAACTTCACACGAGTTCTGAGAGTTTTAAAACTGTCCAGCTTAATGCTCTTCTGTCAATTCTACAGACGAGAACACTGAGGCCCAGGAAGAAGCAATGATGATGTCAGAGATCTTCTTACTGATTGTCTAAGTAACCTGTGGCAAGCAGCTTGAGTCCCTCAGCTCCCTTATCTACAGGGCAGGATGGGGCTGACAACCCTCCCACCCCATCTCCTCTGAGGACCCCCTCCCTGCAAGTAGCAGATAGAGCTGGGTGATCAGCAAGGCTATTGTCACTGTCACTCAAGGACTTCTCATTAATTGATGGCAGAATTAGGCCTTTCTAAAACTCAAGAATGCCCTGATTTCTAATTGTAGCATCCTCTACAATTTATGTGGGAGGAAGGACTGAGAAGACAATAACAATAATATCTTCTAACCTACAAGTGCTACATTCAGTGCTTTGCAAAAAGGGTAGCTTCACAGATAAGAGCAACATTCTGCGATCAAGCTCTAGACTTTAACAAACACATCATTCTCTCCATCTCAGTTCCCACAGGTGAAAATGAGGGTGATAATAGTACCTATGTAATGAGCTTGTTATGAGGATGGAATGAGAGTGTGTGTGCATCAGTTTAGAATTTATGGTGGCGAGCAGATGTGCACAAACAAGACAGCACCTGTGCTCTCTCCTACTGCTCCTTTTGCCTCTGGATATTTGATAGTGGCCTACCATGCAGTATGCTGTGGTGTGTGTGTGTGTGCATGTAAGAAGCTCCTAGGGACCTTACTTCCTCTCTTTACCTATTTTTCCCTGACTAACCTCTCTTCCATGATCTTTCTTCCTAGGTAGATGGGAAAAAGAAAGAAACCCCATATCTACTAGCAGTTATTCTGCATTCTCCCTTTTCCTGGTCCCTGGCAACTAGTAATCTACTTTATGTTTCTAAGGATTTGACTATTTTGGACATTTCATATAAATAAAATCATACAATATGTGGCTTTTTCAATATGGCTTTTTTTTTTAATCCTCACCTGAGGATATTTTTGCATTTGTCTTCAGATAGAGCGGGAGGGAGACAGGGAGGCAGAGAGAGAGAGAAACATCGATGTGGGAGAGACACATCAACTGATTGCCACCTGAACAACCCCAACCCGGGGCCGGGGGCAAATTGCAGCCAAGGTACATGCCCTTAGCAGAAACCAAACCCGGGACTCCCTGGTCCACAGGCCGACACTCTAACCGCTGAGCTAAACTGGCCAGGGTGTGGCTTTTTTTATGTAGCATCATATTTTCAAGGTTCATCTATATTGTAGCATCCATCAGTACTTCATTCCTTTTGATGACTGAATCATGTTTTATTGTGTGGGTATAACACATTTTGTTTATCCATTTATCAATTGATAGACATTTGGGTGGTTCCTACTTTTTGATTATGAATAATACTGCTATAGACATTGATGTACAAATTTCTGTGTGAATATGTTTTCAGTTCTTTTGAGTATATACCTAGGACAAACATTTGTGGGTTATATGATAATTCTACATTTAACTTTTTGAAGAATTGTCAAATCATGTTCCAATGAGTCTGTATCATTTTACATTTCAGCCAGAATTGTATGACAGTTCCAATTTCTCCACATTCTTGAAAACAATTGTTATTGTCCATCTTTTTTTATTTTATCCATCCTAGTGAGTATGAAGTGCTATCTCACTATGGTTTGGATTTGCATTATTCTAATGACTAAAGATGTTCAGCATATTTTCATGTGCTTTTGGAGCATTTGTATATTTTCTTTGGAAAAAATTATTTGTCTATTTTTAAATTGAGGTATAGTAGTAGTAGTAGTAGTAATATTTAGTTGTAAAAGTCCTATATATGTTCTGGATACTGTGATTTGCAAGGGTTTTCTCCCATTTTGTGAGCTGTCTTTTCACTTTGTTGATAGTGTTTTTTGAATTACAAACTTGTTTAAATTTTTTTTTTGTTTGCTTGTGCTTTAGGTGTTATATCTCTGAAATTTTTGCATAATTCAACTTATTCCTAAGTTTTATTCTAAGAGTTTTATAGTGTTGTGTCAGCTCTTAGATTTAAGTCTTTGATCCATTTTTAGTGAATTTATGTATATGGATTGAGATAGAAGTTTACTTTTATTCTTTTGTATATGAATATCCAACTATCCCAGTATCATTGCTGAAAAGACTGTTCTTTCCCCCATTGAGTTATCTTGGCACCTTTGTCAAAAAACAATTCTCCATAAATGTATGGATTTCTGGTCTCTCGATTATTTTCCAGTGATCTATATGTTTGATTCCAGTAATATACAGTCTTGATTGCTATAGCATTGTAGGAGATTTTGAAATAGGGAAGGGTGGGTCCTCCAATATTATCCTTCTTTTTGAGACTGTTTTTTACTATTTTGGGTCCCTTGCATTTCCATGTGGATTTTAGGATTAGTTTATCAATATCTTCTAAATCATCAGCTAGGATTTTGATAGGGATCCCAATAACTTTGTACATCAACTTGGGGGGTATTGCCATTATTATATTTTCTAATCTATGAAGAAAGGAGGTCGTTCCATTTATTAAGATTTTAAAAAACTTTTTAATATGTCTTATAGTTTCCCATGAATAAGTATTTCTTAAGGAAAGTTTTAATACAACAAATTTCTCAGTTTTTATTTATCTAGTAATGTTTTAATTCTCTTTCATATTTAAAGGGATAGTTTTGCTTGGTGTAGAACTCTTGATTGACAGTCTTTTCCTTTCAGTACTTTGCATATGTCATTACATTGCCTTCTGGCCTTCATAATTTCTAAAGAGAAATTAACTGTTAATCTTATTGAGGAGCTCTTGCATTTGATGAGTCATTTCTCTCTTGCTATTACAAGATTCTTTCCTTATCTTTGACTTTCAATGGTTTGATTATATGTCTAGGTTTGAATATTTGAGCTTATCTTACTCAGAGTTTGTTGAACTGCTTAGATGTATAAATTAATGTTTTGATATCAAATTATTTCTTCAAATATTCTGACTCTCTTTCTTCTTCTTGTACTCTCATTATGCATACATCATCATGCTTAATGATGTCCCACAAGTCTTTGAGATTCTATTCACTTTTCTTTATCCTTTTATTTCTTTCTATTCTTTAGACTAGATAATACCAATTGACCTAATTTCAAGTTCGCTGATTCTTTTCTTGCCTGCTACAATTTTCTGAGTTTTTATTGTGAATTTTTAAATTTAGTTATGCTTTTCAACTCCATAATTTCCATTTGATTCTTTTTATATTATTTATATTTCTATTGTAATTTTCTATTTGGTGAGACATCATTTTCACTTTCTTTTACTTCTTTTAGACATGATTTCCTTTAGTTCTTTGAATGTATTTAAAATAGTGTCAAGTAAGTCCAATGTCTGAGCTTCCTCAGGTACAGTTGCTTTCTCCTGTGGAGGGACCATAATTTCTTATTTTTCATGTCTCATAATTTTTTGTTGAAAATGGACATTTTGCATAATGTAATGTGGTGACTCTGGAAATCAGATTCTCCCCCATCCCCAGTGCTTATTGTTGTTACTATTTGTTATTGTTATTTGAACTATTTTTTTATGAACTAATTTTGTAAAGTCTGGTGTGTGTGTGTGTGTGTGTGTGTGTGTGTGTGTGTGTGGCTGAAATCTTTGCTAAGTTATCTTAGTGGTTAGCTAATGGTTGGAAAGATATTTCCTTGAATGCCTGGAATTTCAATGTTTCCCAGTCTTTCCTGAGGACCACTCTGTGTAGGTTGGGGCACACTCTCAACACTCAGCCAGGCAATTGATAACTCTGCCTTGGCCTTCACTTTCTATTTGTGCAAAGACTTAAGGTTAGCCAGAGGTGAGAACTTAGGACCTTCTCAGATATTTCCTGTACATTTGCACAGCCCTAGTCATGTACACAGCTCTACACATGCATGAGGCTTTCTAGATTCCCAGAACTATGTCAGTGTTTTTCAAAACTCCTATGGACATCTCATTCTCCAGCTTTTTCTTTTAAGCTTTTTGGTTAGCCTATTTTTTTCCCCAAATGCTATCTACCACCTCAGAAAGCCCCCAAATTAGCAATTGCCTCTAAATGTTTTTGACAAATGCTCCCAGGAATAAAGCTTTTTGTACTATGTGAGCTCCTAGTCAGGTCAAATAAAGATCGTCTTGCAAGTGGGGTCTTCTAGGGAACCACCAGAAATATCACAAATGACATTTATCTGGAAATGAGACTTTGAAGGAGCTTTAACTCTATTCTGTCCTCTCTGGTGGCTGCTGAGCTGCTGGTTGTCAAGTCTACCATGGAGTTGGGGGGATGGACAATGGGAATAGGGCAAGTTAAAATGCCACAAAGGTCACTATTCTTACCAAGATTAGCCCCTTTCTTTAAATACATGCTCCCTTGATTGTTGCAAGCCTTTAATTTCAAGAATTCTGAAATGCATCAATTCTGACAATCTTTGCCCATTTTGTCAAATATTTTATGGAAGAAAGAATTTTTGCAAGTTCTACTTCACTATTTTTACTTTTCTAAACTTTTATCAGATATCACCTTATTTAATTTTTATCACAACCCTATGAGTCAGGTATTGTTATTATACTTTCCTCCATATTACAGATGAGGAATCTGTGGTACAGAGAGGTGAAGTGACTTATCTAGGTCACGCAGCCATCAACAAGTTTAACTCTTGGTCTGGTGTGTTAAAATGAGCTCTTTTGTCTCCTCAGGATTGAGAAAGGTGGACTGGCTTTGGAATCAGGAGATCTAATTCAAGTCCCAGCTTTACTGCTATCACATTGTGTGACCCTAGGTCCACCAGTTCTTCTGCCTCAGTTTCCCCATATATAAAATTATGCAATTGGCTATCTCCTATTCTCTTCCAAGATGTTGGATTTCCCCAGAGCCTGGGGTACCCACCTGACACTATTCCTTTAAGTTATGACCCCTGAATGGAGGTCAGGCCTGAGCATTCCTACTACAAAGAGTGCCCTTTGTACCCAGAGCTTGTCCTTAGTGGGAAGAAGCTGTCACAGACTTCTCTGGTCCAGCCCAGTAGCCTGGGGGCTTTAGGTGACTCCAGAGGAAGCTTTTGCCTTCTGGGGCTATCACTGATGACCGAGTCCCTTATCAGCTGTGCCATGGAGTCCAGGCCATTAATTTCCCTCTGGCTTCTAGTCTAGGCCTCCTAAGCCAAGGAAGGCCAGGCTTGGAAGGGGTGGTGCTTGTTTTATTCTCTTCTCTCACCACTTTTCCGCACCTCAATCCCCTTCCCCACCAAAGCCTGCAGGAACCTGACTCTCTGTTAGGCCATGGGATAAAGAACTTTCTTTTTATTTTTTTTCCAAGTATTTTCCTAATATTTGGCTTTAGGTGAACCCTCTGGCCTTCTCTCCCACCTCTCTCCTCTGTCCCTGAGCTCCAGACACACATGTCAGGCACAGTTGCACCTCAGGGCCTTTGCACTTGCTGTTCTAACTATTTGGAATGTCCACTGGCTCACTTTCTCACTTCCTTCAGGTCTTTGCTCAAATATCCCTTGTCAGTGAGACCTTCCCTGGCCTCTAGTTAAAATATGTGTGCCTCACTTCTATACCCTTCCTCCTCTCCCCATTTCACTTTTTTCCTTAGGACAGACTAAGCCAATAAATTGCTTTTTGTTGTTGTTGTTGTTGCCCAAGTCAGTTTGAGTTGAGTTTTCCTTCCTCTGCAAACCAAACGTTCCTAAACATAACAGCCCTTGATGAAGGCTTGACAGCTGAACTGTTGAAGAAAAGGTCCCCTCCATTGTCCCCACCCAAGGACTTGGCATAGAGTTGGGTGTATTGGAGGCCTTGACTCAAAGCAGGACAAACTGCCTTTCTGCTACAGTGGGCCCAGGGATGCTTTGATGATCGGATGTTTAGGATGACAGATGGGCCATGGGTAAGGCAGATAGAGCTGGCCTCTGCCCTGTCCTTCTCATCCTCACCAACCTGGGGATTGGGAAATGTCTTTCCTTTTTCCTTGTTAAAGTCTGGCCGGGGCCAGCTCTGTCCACCAGCCATGTGAGCAAGATGGAAACTATGGATGTTCTGGACAGGCTGAGGTTTGTGTGCCAGTTGCTGGACCTCATCCCTGCCACATCCCTGACAGCTGGCTGACCCACCACACCTACTCTGCCTGCCCACCAGGCCATTCCCAGAGTTGCTCTGGCCTGGCCAGCTTGGCAGCCATGGAGCACCCCATGAAGTGAGGAAGTGGGTGATGTCATTGAGAGGTCAGCTGATTCAGCCCTCCTGAAGAGATGAACAGACCAAGGCCAGCAAGGGGAGGAGATCTGCCCAAGGTCACGCAGGCATTCAACAAAATCACACAGCTGGCAAGACCAGATTGGCCTGGGTCTTCGACCAGTTTGCACTTACTTTTAGAGAAGCTTTGGGCAAGTGCCACCACCTTTACGAGCCTGGATTTTCTTTTTAAAAATTTGTTTAATCCTCGCTCGAGGACATTTTTTTTTTTTGCATTTATCTTCAGATAGAGCGGAAGGGAGAGGGGGAGGAAGAGAGAGAGAACTATTGATGTGAGAGAGACACATCGAATGGTTGCCACCCACACGACCTCAACTGGGGCCTGGGCCAAACTGCAACCGAGGTACATGCCCTTAGTAGGAACCGAACCCAGGACTCTCTGGTTCACGGGCCAATGCTCTAATTGCTGAGCCAAACTGGCCAGGGTGAGCCTCGGTTTTCTAATCAGAGGTTATAAAGTCTCTCCTATATGGGGTTGTGATGATGATGAAATGAGCACAGAAGCACGGTCCCTCAGCATGTGATGGTTTCCCCTTACCAAGAACAGTCTGAACCCTAAAAAAAGAGAACAGTTTGCTATATGCAAGACCCTATTCTAAGCACTCTACCAGCTCATTTCACAACAACCTGGGAGGCGATACAACTAGAAACCCCATTTTACAGGTGAGGAAACTGAAACCCAGGAAAGTTGAGAAGTACGGCACTTCCCCAGGATGAGAAGTCTCGAATCTTCAGGTCAAAATGGACTACAGAGAAAATTACAGGACACACTTCTGCTGTCTGATTCTGGCCCTGTTCATTGTCTTTGACCTGTATTGTGTCTCTTTGGAAACTGTAGGTCACTGATAGGTATGCCAACTCTGTCTTGTCCATACAACTGACTTTCCTTGTAGGAAAACTAACTGCTTCCATTTATAATTCAATTCTCTTACTCCATACACATTTGTACTTTTTTGACTTTTCTTTGAATCAGTTATAATGTCTAGCTGGTTCTCTCACTGTTTAACAAGCAAAATAAAATCTTTAATACATGACCAGTTTTATATTGGTAAGAGAGTCATTATTTTACCTTTGAATGAAAGTTTTCTTTTAACGGGGACTTAGAAATCAATGCCTGATTCTTATGGAGATAGCCCTGGAAATCAATCTTCCCATTGCCTTGCTCACCCCTAGGGATCGGGACTCAGCCCTTCCATGTGTATTGTTTAGACACTCCTCATACAGGTAGTAACTTAGGGCTCAGAGAGGCAAAGCAACTTAGCCAAGGTTATACAGCTAAGCCAACACTTTCTGGAGAGGTGTATGTGTATGCGAGTGTGCGAGTGTGTGTGTGTGTGTGTGTGTGTGTGTTCTGCCTCTTGACTAGATTGTGAACCCAGCTCCAGGTAGAGGCCAAAGAATGCAAATGGAAAAATGGAAATTTCTGGTGTGTGATGGAAGCCAGGTGATGCTGTGGTTAAAGCACAGGTTTCAGAGGCCTTGGCAAGCCACTCAAACTCAAGGGAGTGAGGCTGCAGCATTACAGTTGGTGGTATCCTTAATTCCTCCAAATCATGAAGAACAGTCCAGGCCTATGTGGTAGCTCACGTCTATTCCTTCCTAGAGCTCCCCGCAGAGAAACTTGACCAAGGTCTTACTATTTGTGAGTGATAGAGCCAGGACTTGAACCCAGAAAATCTAACCTTGCATGCTTCAGTCCTCAAGACCTGGACTTAAACCCAAGTTAGTTCTTCTCCACTGTGTGATCCTGGCCAAGTTACTTAACCTCTCTGAGCTACTTAATCTCTTATGAAGTAGTTAAGAAAATTGAATTCGATAATGAAAGCCAAGTGCCAGACACAGGGTAAATCCTCAATAAACAGCAGCTACTTTCCAAGGCCTCATTATCTCAAATAATGAGCCACCACTTCGGAGCCCCTGGCATGTGTCGGGCACTATGGGAGGCACTTTAGTGGCACCATCTCCAGGAATCATCCCAACAACCCCTGGGGAAATACCATTAAAACCCCTATTTGACGATTTAAATGATTTGACCAAAGTTGCACAGAGGGTAAGCAATGAGGCTGAGATGAACCCAGGCTGCTTGACTGCAAGACCTAGACAATTTCCACTCTGTACATTTGCTAATTTGGTCATTAATTCAACAAATATTTATTGGGCACCTGCTCTGTATATCAGGCACTGTTCTGGGAGCTGGAAGTGTGTCACTGAAGCAACCAGACCCAAATCTCTGCTCATGAACCTCAGATTCTAGTTAGGGGCGCATCAAGCAGGCAAAGCTTCTGGCCTTTAAGGTAAGACAGCTGCACATCCCACCGGCCTGACCAAGGTGGGGCAAGTGCCTAATGGGGCTTTGGGGCTGGAGTTGGACATGGCTGGTGTTGGGGGCAGGGGAAAGGATTAAAACCATGTCTCTGAAAGGATGGAAACAAAGATGTCTGCTGAGGGACATGGGGGATGTGGGAAGGAGAATGGTCTCAGAATTGAGCAGAGCTGACCATCTGTGGCCCCTGGGTCTTGGGTTCTCTGAGGACTGTCTCTCCTTGGGGGTCAACAACATCCAGAGCTAAAGACAGATATTTCTATGCATGAAGCCTGTTATTGCACTGAGGACAGAGCCTTCTGTGGGGCCCCCAGTCTAGAGCTCCCCTGAACCTCCTGGTAGTCAGGATAAAGGGAATATGCACCTTATCCTGCATGCCTGCCCTTGGTGGGCATTTGGGTGGGCCTGAGCGCCCTCTTGTGGCTTCCCTTGTCTGCACGGACCCTCCAAGTGTCCCTGTGGTTGGAGGGGCTTCCCATACTTAGATCATTTCTCTGTTCCCAGCCTGCACCCTTTTCCCTATTCCCAGCCTTTCTTGCCTCCAGCCCAGGCCCGGAAAACTCAGCCACAGCTCTCTTACCTTTTCTTGTGCAGAACTCAGAACACAAAGTGGGGATGCCTGCAAGCCCTTGTGATGCCACCACGGGCACAGCCATGTGGTGCTATAGCCTACAAGCAGACCATCTGGTTCTGATTTCAACTGCATCACTTAGGAGCAATTGTGCAACCTTGCTGTGCCTTGCTTTTTTATTTAAAAAATGAGAGTCTTAATTTATTTTTATTTCAAATCTTTAATGACACATACTGCCAAGATGAAAGTGCAGGGGTTTTGTGCAAGCTGGTTATAGGTCCATTTCCTAAATTATTCACTGGTGAGCTATTATTCGCAGTTTTTATTGACCTTTCTTCTGACCTACCTTAAATCCCAGGTCATAATGCATACTCAAAGTCTGTTTTAAACATAGAATCTAATATAGATATGAAATATTTTTAACTTTGCCCTGACTGGTTTTCTCAGTGGTTAGAGCATGGAACGAGGGGTCACAGGTTTGATTCTCAGTCAAGGGCACATTCCTGGGTTGCAGGTTTGACCCCCTCCACCCCTATCGGAGTCATGGGGGAGGCAACCAATCAATGTGTCTCTCACATCAATGTCTCTCTCTGTCTCTCTCTCTCCCTTTCACTCTATCTAAGAATCAATAGAAAAATATTCTTGGGTGAGGATTAACCAATAAATAAATAAATATTTTAAACTTTGAAGAAACTTAGAGAAAATAGTACACAAAATGGTTTTTTCAATCAGCCTTTATGTTCTCAGTGTTATACACCTACTTTAGTAGGCACCTACTTTAAAGAGTAAAACGGTTCTATGAAACTTCATAATAGTTGCTACCTTAAAGAGTTGTGGGAATTAAATGAGATAATACTCACTGTCCAGTTTGTCTGTTAAAACCACAAAACCATTCCTGTCTCCCACCTGCTCATACACACACCTACTACGCATGCCTCTCCCCTGCCTGTACTGCAGGGGACTGGAGCCTGACTTTTTCCACATTACTTGCCCACAGGGTTCTGGGTTAAATGAAGCCAACAGGAGGCAGCAGAGGCACATTATTGCTTCTCCAACAGCAGTGGCAGAACCCAGAATTTCAGGGTTCAGTTTTACCGCCCTCTCTTCGGGTTCTGAACCCTGCCTCTGGATGGGAGGGCAGCTGTGATCATTGCTGGTGCTTTCCTGCAGTCCCTGCAACTTCCAGCCCCCTCTACATCCCAACCCACCCAATGGTTTTGTGAGCACCAACATTTTCATATTAAATCCCTCTGGCTGGATGTGGAGTAGCCAGGGCTCTCATTCATTGCTTATAGAAAAATAAAATGGTACAACCACTTTGGAAATCCACTTGGAAATTTCTGAAAAAACATATACAACTAGCAGTCCCTCTCTAAAAATTTACCCAAGACTAATGGAAACATATGTCCACACCAAGACCTGTACATGAATTATAGTAGCATTATTCATAATCACCCCAAACTGGAAATAACCCTAATGTCCATCAAGAAGAGAATGGATAAACTGTGATACATTCACACAACAGAATATTACTCAAGATTAGAAAGGAAGGGACTGATACAACATAGATGAACCTCAGACATAATGATGAGTGAAAAAAACTCAGGCTCAAAGAGTATATATTTTAAGTGTTAGCCATGGAGAGATAACAATCTCTCTTCAAGAAAGAAATTACCAATCAGCTATGAGGAGTGAAATTCCCCAACAGCCTCCTGCTGTGGCACCTTTGGGAGCATGCTGAGACCACGCCCTCCACAGCAGCCCACACAGCGATGGAGCACAGAGGGAGACCACGCCCTTCGCAGCAGCCCACACAGCGATGGAGCACAGAGGGAGGACCGAGGGACACCTGGCAACTTCTGCCCAACACAGGAGTCTATGGGATCTTTGCTCTGGGCTCCATGTTGGGCTGGCTGGGGCTTTCTCAGGACTGCACGGAAGCCTGAGGTTCCTCCTGTCCAACTCTCATTCTGCTCCCCTTTTTTCACAGGTGTCAGACCTGCATCATGGTGTGAAAGTCCTCCCCATTTACTCCTCTTCTGCCCCGCCCCCCGCCCTTTTTTTAACAAGCCTTATCTGTTGTAATTCTCTAGCACTGCTAACTCAATTCTGACATCTGCTTCTCAGGGCCCCAAAACAACATATATATTTTATTTTTGTGAAATTTCAAGAGGCCAAATTAGTCTGTAGAGCTAGAAAGCAGATCAGTCATTGCCTGCACTGGAGGTCAGAGAGATAGGCTGCAGAGAGGCATGTGGAAACTTTGGGAGCAAGTTCTACATCTTGATTGTCTGGTTTATACATTTGTCAAAACTCATTGAAGTGTACAATTCAATGAGTGGTTTTATCGTACGTAAATTACACTTCCATTAAGATGATTTTTCCCCCAGAAATATCTAGAGTGTCCCATAGATACAGGACTGTGTACATTTGTCAATATAAAATTGTATCCAAAAAAGGAGGGAGAGAGAGAGAGAAACATCGACGTGAAAGGGACACATCGAGTGGCTGCCACCCGCCCAACCCAAGCAGGGCTGGAGAAAAACTGCAACCAAGGCACGTGTCCCTAGCGGGAATCGAACCTGGGTCTCTCTGGACCACAGGCCGATGCTCTGACCACAGGCCGACACTCTAACCATTAAGCAAAACCGACCAGGGCCATGTATTTTTTTTTTTTTTAATGAAAAAAATCAAAAGTTAAAGCCAAAACACATGCTGGATATGGCTGTCTCATTATTTTCAATAAGGGTTCTATTACTTTGCCATAGAGGCAAGTTGCATTTGTTAGACATTGTTGGTTCTTCACAAAACAGCACCAGGTACTAGAAAAGTTTTTTATTTCTTTGAGGTGCTTGACAAACAGTTCCGAGACATTCAAGTTAAGGTGACCAGAGAATATGTAGGCATTAAATTGGAAGGGGTTGCACATGTATGTTTTTAACAACTTTATTCATAATTGGTTGGAAGCAACCAAAATGTCCTTTAGTATGTAAAAGGATAAGTAAACTGTGGTACATCCAGACATTGGAATGTTATTCAGCACTAAGATGATAATGATAATAATAATAATAATAATAATAAAACCTGCCATGAAAACACATGCAAGAATTTTAAATGCATATTACTAAGTAAAAGAAGACAGTCTGAAAAGACTATATACTGTATGATTCCAACCATATGATATTTTGGAAAAGACAAAACTATGAGACAGGAGAAGATCAGTGGCTGTCAGGGGTTAGGAGTAGGGAGGGATGATTAGGGGGAGCTCAGAGGATTTCTAGGGCAGTGAAATCAATCACTCTATATGAAACTATAATGGTGGAAATATGTAATTATACATTGTCCAAATCCATAGAAGGTACAACACCAAGGGAGAACCCTAATGTCAACTATGAACAGTAATGTGTCGATGTAGATTCACCAATTATAACAAATGTACCACTCTGTGGGGGAATGTTGATAAAAGGGAGGAGCTATTCATGTGTGGAGACAGGGGACATATGGGAAATCTCTGTATCTTCCACTCGGTTTTGCTGCAAATCTGAAACTACTCTAAAAAGTAACATCTAGTTAACAAACAATCCAATTTAAAAATGGGCAAAGGACTTGAGAAGAAATTTCTTCAAAGAAGAATAGCCAAAGAACACATGAATAGATGCTCAAAATCACTAATCATGAGGAAAATGCAAATCAAAAACACAATGAGATATCACTTTATATCCATTAGGATGGCCACTGTAAAAACAAAACAAAACAAAACTGGCCCTGGCTGGTTTGGCTCAGCAGTTAGAGCGTCAGCCTGTGGATCAGAGAGACCCAGCTTCGGTTCTCCCTAAGGGCACGTACCTTGGTTGCATTTTGTCCTGGCCCCAGTTGGATTCAGACCACAGTTGGAGTCGTGTGGGTGGCGGCCAACCAATGTCTCTCTCAAATCGATGTCTCTCTCTCTTTCTCTCTCTCTCTCTCTTTTCCTCCCTCTCTCCCTCCCACTCTATCTGAAGATAAATGCAAAAATGTCCTCAGGTGAGGATAAAAAACAAAACAAAATAGGAAATAGCAAATGTTGGCAAGGATATAAGAAAGGGGAAGACGTGTGCACTGTTGGTGGGAATGTAAATGGCACAGATGCCAAAGAAAATAGTATGGAGGTTCCTCAAAAAATTAAAAATGGAAATGGTGATTGGTTCAGCTATTCTACTTCTGCATATATACCCCAAAGAACTAAACGCAGGGACTGGAACAGACACTTGTACACCCATGTTCATAGCAGCATTATTCACGGTAGCCAAAAGGTGGAAGCAGCCCAAGTGTCCATCAACAGATGAGTAGATAAGCAAAATGTGATAGATATAGATATAAATATTCCATTATATATATATTGTGTGGATAGACACAGAAATAGATAATGAAATATTGCAGAAAGGAAGAAATCCTGACACATATTATAATCTAGATAAACCTTAAAGACATTATTTTAAGTGAAATAAGCCACCAGTCACAAAAAGACAAATGCAGTGTGATTCCATTTATATGAGGTACCTAGAATAGTCGAATCCTTAGAGACAGAAAGGAGAATGGTGGTTGCCAGGGATAGGGAGGAGGGAGGAATGGGGATCATTGTTTAATGGGCACAGAGATTCAGTTTTGCCAGATGAAGAGTTCTGAAAGTGACGGTGGTAGTGAGTGCACAACAGTGTGAATGTACTTACTACTACTGAACTGCACACTTTTAAATGGTTAAGATGGTTAAATGTTATATTATGTTTATTCTACCACAATAAAAAAAATCTTTCAAATAAACTAAGAGTGATATTAAAGTTATAATATAATTTTTAAAAATAGAGTTATCTCTTTCAGGTGTCAAATATGCTGTGCATCCCACTGAAAAGGGGAATAGGAAGTACTGGGTTTCAGTTAGCACTGAATAGTATTCATCATGGAGAGCTTCCCGGAGGAGGTGTGGTGGTTGAACTCATGCTAGGCAAAAGGAACAGAAGGATTCCAGTGGTGAATGATTCTACCTCATTGCCCATCTGGGACCTGCCCCTTAGCTCACCTCTCTAGTCTCCAGGGAGACAGTTTCCAGGGAGCTTGGAATACTCATATTGCTGTCACTTGGCAACCAGGAACTGGTGGCTGCAGCCACCTGCCACGTTCTTCCATCAACCTGGGCCCATGGGCTCCACACTGCCCAGGTAGAGGGTGCCCACCCAGGGAGGCTCCTTCCACCTGATTCCCTTCTAAGCCACACACAGGCCTCACAGGAACAACTGAGACTCTTGGTGATGGAGGTAAGTCCACAGAAAGTGCTGGATGGATCAGGGACAGACATGGAAAATCTCCAGCCCTACAGGACCCTCCTATTTGTTCCCATGCATAGAGAACCCTAGAGACCCTGGAGTCCAGGGTAGACAGAACACAGTTCTGGCCCTCAGGGGACTCACAGCCCAGTGCAATAGACAGAGCTTACCTTATCCTCTCAGTAGACAGATGCTAGTGCCTACTCCATGATGGCTGCTGAACCAGAAGCTTTCAAAGATATGGCTCACCCTTAACGAGGGGGCACAGCAGATGCCACAGTGCCCCACTGACTCCTCAGCATCACTGCTAAGCACCGAAGGCTGGTTTCTCTAAACTGCAATTCTCTGCCTGAGGGCTTTTCATGCCCTCCAGAAGCAGCCCTCAACCTCTGGCAGACAGAGAGTGAAGAACACTGCAGTTCCTTTGCTCTCAATTGGGACAACACATGTCCCACACTGCCTCCCAGAGTTGCCTGGCAGAACCGAACTCCAGGAGCCCAGAGGTTACACCTTGGCTTGATCATACAACATCTATAGCTACCTTCCCTTCTGTCTTACTCCCCCACTCCCTTGTCACTATTTCCTGGGATCAGCTCCCAAATAACCCATTCAAATCCTTGCTAACAGGGATGATGATGTATAACAGGGACCCAAAGTTCTGTGGGATTCGAGCTAAACACAATTGTAAGCAAAGCAGTGGAACAAAGGGGAGGTGGGGGAGCTGTCTGCCCAAATGCAGGCAATGAGGGTGGGGGGCACATTGTCTATCAAAAAAATGTTAAAGCAATAATAAAATTGATCAATAGCCAGTCTGTTCTTATCACCACGCACCAGCCATTCTAATCAACTTTAGTGATAAAATTCTCCTCCCCACTGAGGCTGCTAGTTCTCTCTATCCCACGTCCACCCTTTGGCATCCCCACTGGCCAATGGCACTAAGGAGAGAGCAGTTAATTTGCAGTAGAGGAGATGAGAGAAAGTCTCACTCAGGAGGCAGCACTGACCCCCTAATCACACAGTACTGGCTGCATTTCACACTTCTAAGCCTTTGAATATGTTGTTCCCTGTTTCTGGAACACCTTTTGTTCCTCAATTCACTCCCTATTTTCCACTAAGGTTCAGAGCAGTTGGGCACCTCCTCCTTCAAGAAGCTGTCCTTGACCCCTAGCCTGAATGAGTTGCCTCCTCTGGGTTTGCACAGACCTCCAAGTGTCCCTTTGTTATAACAGTTTTCACACTGGGTTACCTTTATCTACAATTGTTTTTCACCACGAGACAGTGAGCTCCATAATGGTAGGAACTATGGCCTGTCCAACTGGGCCTGGATTACAGTAGGTACTTACTGGGGTGGGCACCTTTGTGCAAGTACACAGCCTGCATCACCATCTACCGCAACCCAGCCTGTGGAGGTTTAGTGAATGATTGAATGAATGAATAGGTGGAATTTTCCATACCTGGGGAAGGACATTGCAAGCAGAAGAGACAGAGCAAGGAAAATCAGGGATACTCAAAAGTGCAGAGGTTCTTGGTGGAAAGAGCAAATAGCTTTATGCCACAGGCAGTATATCTCAGGAGTTCCACAGCCCCCAGCTGTAGCATCACCCAGAGTGTGGTCAACATACCTGCATCCTATCTCAGGCCTGCTCATCAGAAACCTCTGTAAATGGGGTTCAAGAATCTGGGCATCCCAGAGGAACATTAAGAACATAAAATTTGGAGAGATACAGGACCAGCCAACAAAGTGAGCGGTGGACTGCAAAGGGGTGAGCCCAATTGGGTTGAGGCCAGGGCAATCATTCATTCAGCATTCATTCATTCATTCATGACACATGCATGCATACATTCATGCATTCGTTAAATAAGTATATATTGAGCTGGGAAGGTACTCAGGCATACTTGTACACTAGACAAACATGATCCCTGCTCCCTTTCACAGTTTAGAGAGAACACAGTCATTAAATAAACAAGCAAACAAATACCTAATATAGCATCAGATTATGATTAATGCTTTGCAGGAAAGAAAGCAGGGTAGACAACCATCATTCAGAACTGCCTGAAATCGAGCTGAATGGAAGTCCTACAACTACGAAATTAAAGCAGCAGCCACACCGAGACTGGTAGGAGGGGCAGAGGCATGGATGGTCTGGTCCCATATCCACATATGGCGGATAAATATCAGGAGGGACATCTCAGCTGGGAAGGTCCTCCCTGAGGACTGAGGGGTCCCCATCCCACACCAGGCGCCCAGCTCAGGGTTCCAGTGCCAGGAAGAGAAGTCCTCATAACTTCGGGCTGGAAAAACCAGCAGGAACTGAGGTTGAGGAAAGCTGAGGCTTCTGGAGCCCCAGGCAGTTCCTCTTAAAGGGCCAGCATAGGGAATTACTCAGACTTGCTCCCTTTTAGCTCGGAGGGGAGGCAGTTTAAGGGGTGCCAGAGACATACAGGGAAGAACTGAGATGTTTGCCCTTGGGACAAGGGCTGAAGAGGTGGCTTTCTCCTGGACAGACGGCTGGCGGAGGCTGATGTCCCTTTGGTGAAACTTTCCCTGGGGTGGCAGATGGCAGCCATATCTGGGACTCCGGCATCCTGGCTCACACTGTTTGCCCCGCCCTGGTGATTCCCTGAGGCCCCACCTCACCCAACTTTCAGGCCGACCCAAGCTGTTTCCAAAGGCTTTATCATAAGATTGGCCTGTCTTGGTTCCTGCTTCAAAGTTTCCTAAAATCTCTCAAACAAGCGGCATCTGGTCTCAGTGAGCCCCATACCTCTCGATAAGTGGCCCCAGGCCTGGCACTAGAAGCAACCAGCCTTGGTTCACAACTTGGCTTTTCCTGGGCACCTCCAAACCCAGCACAAGAAGCAGCCATCTGCAGATCAATTTGTAGCTATGCCCGGTGGCCTGGAACCAGGCAGTAGCTGACCTTGCCCCAGAGCCAGCACATCCGGTGGACAGCTTTAGACCACAATGAAACACCACCACCCAACCACCTCCACAAGTGACACACTCAATGAGCAGACTCAGTGGGCACCATCCCCCTGCTAAAGTAAGTTTTACTCTGTGTGGTGGGCCCCTACACAGCTGATCCTCCAAGGTAGTCAGAGGCCAGTGGTCAGTGGGCATAGCCAGTCCTTACAGCTGATCAGCCTGAGTAAATCCCTCCCACTGACATGCCAGTAGCAATCAAGACTCAATTACAACAGAAGGGTATACAGTCCACATTAGGGGTGCACCTCGAGGGCCCGGCTGGGGTGATCAGGGAGGCTGTGCCACTGGATCCTACAGGACACCTACAACAATAGGTCACCCTACAAAACCTAGGAGACATAGAAATTCTACTGAATACATAGAAATAACCACAAGGAAGCAGCCAAAATGAGGAGCCAAAGAAACTCCAGGAAAAGAATTAAACAAAATGGAGATAAGCAATCAATCAGATGCAGAATTCAAAACACAGGTTATAAGGTTGCTCAAGGAACTTGCTGAGACATTCAAGGAACTTAGTGAGAACTTAAAGGAACTTAAGGAGACCTCCAAGGAACTTGGTGAGAACATCAACATCAAAAAGGACAAGTCAGAAATGAAGGATGCGCTAACTGAAATAAAAAAATAATCAGTAGTAGAGTAGGCAAAGCCAAGAAGCAAACCATTGATTTGGAATATAAGGAAGCAAAAAACACCCAACCAGAACAGCAAAAAGAAAAAAGAATCCAAAAAAATGAGGATCGTGTAAGGAGCCTCTGGGACAACTTCAAGCGTGCCAACATTCACATCATAGGGGTGCCAGAGGAGAAGAGAGAGAACAAGAGATTAAAAACCTATTTGAGCCCTGGCCAGTTTGGCTCAGCGGTTAGAGCGTCGGCCTGCGGTCTGGAGAGACCCGGGTTCGGTTCCCGCTAAGGGCACGTACTTCGGTTGCAGTTTGTCCCCGGCCCTGGTTGGTCGTGCGGGTGGCAGCCACTCGATGTGTCCCTTCACGTCGATGTTTCTCTCTCTCTCCCTTCCTCTCTCTCCCTCCCACTCTATCTGTACAAAAAATGGAAAAATATCCTCGGGTGAGGATAAAAAAAAAAAAAAAAAGGAAAAAAAAAAAAAAAACTATTTGAAACAATGACAGAAAACTTCCCTAACCTGGTGAAGGAAACAGACATACAAGTCCAGGAAGCACAGAGAGTCCCAAACAAGATGAACCCAAAGAGGTTCACACCAAGACACATACATCATAAAAATGCCTAAGGTTAAATACAAAGAGAGAATCTTAAAAGCAGCAAGAGAAAAGCAGTTCGTTATCTACAAAGCAGCTCCCATAAGACTGTCAGCTGAATTTCTTAAAAGAAACTTTGCAGGCCAGAAAGGAGTGGCAAGAGATATTCAAGGTGATGAAAAGCAACGACGTGCAGCCAAGATTACTGTATCCTGCAAAGCTATCATTTATAATCAATGGACATATCAAGAGTTTCCCAGACAAGAAAAAGCTAAAGGAGTTCATCACCACCAAACCAATATTATATGAAATGTTGAAGGGTCTTCTTGAAGGAGAAGAAGAACAAAAATATGAACAATAAAATTGCAATTAATACATATCTATCAACAATTGAATCTACAAACAAAGTAAGCAAGCAGAACAGAAACAGACTTGTAGATATAGAGAACTTTTTGTTGCTTGCCAGATGGGTGGGGCTGGGAGACGGGTGAAAAAGATGAAGGAATTAAGAAGTACAAATTGGTTGTTAGACTAATGAACCTCAAAGGGAAGGGGGAAGGGAAGGCAGAATGAGATAAACCAAAGAACTTCTATGCATATTAGCATAACCAATGGACACCGACAATTGTGTGGGGAAGGCAGGGAGGGGGTAGAATTGGGGAGGAGGGGGTCAATGGGGAAAAAAGGGGGGGGATATCTGTAATACATTCAACAATAAAGATGAGTTAAAAATTTAAAAAAAAAATTTTAATAAAGCAGGGTAAGGGGTTAGAGTGGAGGAGGTTGTTTTGGATGGGTGTCAGGGAAGCCCTCTGCTGAGGCTAGTGAGGGGTGAGAGGAGTCACTTAAGAGGAAAGAATGAACCATGCAGATGTTTGGAGAAAGAGGACTCCAGGCAGCGACAGCAGAACATGCAAAGGCCTGTAGAACAGAACATGTGAAAGAGAGAGACCAGATAGGAAGCTACTGAAAGAATTCAAGTATGAGAGGCTAGAAGCTCAGACCAGGGTGGAGGCAGTCAGACTCAGAATATATTTTGAGGGTAAAGTCGAGTAGCTTTGCTCTTGGATCAAATGTGGGTGTGCGAGAAGATAGGAGTCAAGGTTATTGCAGCCAAGAATGTAGGCGATGAGGGGAGAATTAGAGGAAATAATGTAAAAGAGGTAAGGAATGAGGGAGGGGTGGGAGTGCAGACCACATACAGGTTCCTGCAAACCAAGTGGAGGACTTGACTTTTTCTTTGAGTATGATGGGAGCCCTGGGAAGGTTTGAACAGAGGATGGATGTGACCTGGCATATGTTCTCACAATGTCTAGTTGCAGATTGTAGAACAAACTTTAGGGCGGCAGAGACGGAGCAGGGCAGTTCAGAGGCTGGTGTAGGCATCGGAATGAGAGATGATAATGGCTTGCAGCAAAGTGCCAATCCGGACGGGAAGCTGGATTTCAAGAAACCTGTTGAGGAAATAATAAGTGGTAGAAATCATGAAGGAGACAGGCAAATAAACAATTGAATTTGGTAGTGGGTCAGGAACTCCAGCTCCGCAGCGGGCAGCTGTGTCTTCTTGGGGGAAGTGGCCTCAATTCTCTGAGCTGGTTATGTCATCTGCAGAATGGGGGTGATAATGGAACATATCTCATAGACTTGTTAGGATGATATAAACGCCTTGGCACGGGATTTAGCACACGATAAACATTTAATAAACGGTATCCTAGGAGCCAAACAGCTAAGTTCCAGTACCATCTCTGCCACTCAGTGGCTGCGTCATTTTGGTCAAATGTAACCCTCTGTGCTTCTATTTCCCCAACTGTAAAGTGGGGCTATCATGAATACCAATCTTATAAGGTTGGATCGTGAAGAGTTAATAAATGAATAGAAGTAGTAAAGCATTTCAAACAATGTGGCACGTGGCAAGAACTGAATAAGAGCCAATTATTGTTATGAATATATTTTAGCTATATTTCATAACATCCTCCCCCACTAGCATACGCCCACCCTATTCCGCGGATGGGAAGTGAGTGGCTCAGAATAAGGTGGCCCCTTCCTCAAGGGCGCAACACCCTGCCTGTGGCGGTCCTCTTGCAGCCGGGAAGATCAGGACTTCAGCTTCGAAGGACCTGCCCCCAGGGGCCACGCCCCGCCCCGTCCGCGCGCTGCCTGGCGGAACCTCTACGTGTCGCGCTCAGGTTTCCAGCCCGGGCGCGCTCGCGCAGCTGCACCGCTCTTTAGAGCTACTTCCGGCGGCCGCGCCCCCCACCACAGGCGTCTCCATTTTGGCCGTGGGTGGAGAGACAGCTGGACGAGTGGATTATCGGTGCAGAGTCATCAGTACTCGGAGGGCCAAGTGGGCTCACCGTACTCTCTCACTTCCTTTCTCTGCCCGCAGAAGCCAGGGGCGCGCATGGCGGGCTTGGAGGTGCTGTTCGCGTCGGCGGCGCCGGCGATCACCTGTGCGCAGGACGCGCTGGTCTGCTTCCTGCACTGGGAAGTGGTGACGCACGGCTACTACGTCTTGGGTACGGGCGACCAGGTACGCCACGGAGCCGGCTCGGAGCTGGGTGGAGGGGCTAAGGTGTCTTCTGCCCAAACCCATAGTACCTGGTCCAGAGCACCTCACCTGCCCCTCTCCCAAGTCTGGGACCTGGGGTTCATGACACCAGCAGTATAGTCTGCGGGTTGGGGAGATGCTCTACTGCCCCACTCAGCCCAAAGCCCCTCACAACACTCCTGGCACGTAATTGGAAACCCAAGGTCAAAGACTTGCGTTCAGCACAGCCTGGCAGTCTCAGAGGCCAGGATCGGGTGGACCTGGTACCAAGACGGGTGTCGCTCCCCTGCGCACTCCTCACCTACCAGTAGTGTCCACTAAGCTCCTTCCCACACAGTTGGGGCGAGGGGACTGTATTCAGTATGGCCCTCATACTGTACTGGATCCTCCACTAAATAACTGGATCCAAGCACCGGTGTAGGGGTGAGCTTTGATCTAGTCAGCCCAAATCTAGGGCCCTTTCTTCACTCCTCAGCACGGGCCCAGAGAACTCACACACCCCTCATCCTTTGCAAACCGCTCACCGCTTCGTCCCTAATTCAGGCTCTGGAAAACCAGCACCTCACACACGTACACACATACACGCGGTTGTAAGGGCCAGGTGTGGTTTCCTCCCCACAGGCTGTCCCCACAGGACTAGCCCCTCCAGCTCTCCCATCCTCAGGTGCTGCCTTTGGGGGCCTTGTTGTTATCCCCACAGAGCCCTAGAACTTCTGGACCCAGCCTACCTCACTAATTCTTTGCTGTAGCATTCTCCCATATTCCCTGCCCCTTTATTTTCCTTCTACTCTACCAGAGAAAATACCTTCCCTGCCATGCTTCCCAAACACACACACTCAGAACTCAAAGCCTGCTCCTCGCTGTTACTCTCTTCTCACTCTCAGAACCTAGACCAGTTCTGGGGAGCAGGGCACCTCACCCCTTGCATCTAACGGTGAATTTTTAACCTTACTCTCATTTCTGACTGCTTCAGTTCTCAAGCTCGCTAATCCTTTTTTAGTTTCTCAGTTGTACATCCAGAGCTCTGGGCTGTTCCTCTCCAGCACAGAGCTTTAAGGATCCTCCCTCAAAGATTGTTTATACATCCTGAGCACTTAGAGCCAGGTCCTTCACCATATTTCTGGCTGCCCCATTCCTGTCCCTTAGAACTAGTGACCAAAACCACCACACCCCTCTTACATGGGTCTGCCCACAGGTATCAGAATCTCAAGAACTGTGATGGGTTCCTCCCTCCCCCAGACCTGAAGTTTGTCACTGGGACACCCATTACACACTTAGCATCCTTTATCCCCAAACTCTAGGCTTACACATACTTCATTCCTCATGTGGACTCTAGGACTGGAGATAAAGCTAGAAAAGAAGTGCCAGTCTTACACACACACACACACACACACACACACAGAGCAGGAACTATTTCTCCCTCCGATTGCCTCTTCCTGGCTTGCATTTCAGACCTTGGGACATGGTAGAGACAGAGTCCACACTCACTAGTGTCAGGTTTCCCCTTTCAGTGTAGTCTCTCCCCAAAAGAAACTTTTTGTCTCCTCATCTGTCCCACTCCAGCTTTCTAATCTTTAACAGCTCTTTCACTTGCCCCAATCATTTCATTCCGTTTTTCCTGAGAACTTCTCCCAGGAAGCTGTGTGTGGTATGATGCAGGGAACAGTGGGATGAGAGGGGAGTTAAGACTTGGTCCTGACCTTGGAGCTCCCCCATCAGCCCCCAGCTCCCCTCACCCCTTGCCTTGTCTTTCAGATCTAACATTGTCTGCCCTGCCTTCTGCCCTCCTCATGTACCTCACTCTCCTTATTTACTTCCAGCTAGCTACTGCTATACTGCTACTGTCAGAAGCTCTCTCCCCAGGATCAGTTTTTTTGTTACCGAGGGCCTGTGAGACTCCCTTCCTTTCTCCCTATGCCACAAGTACACATCAACACTGCAGATCTGCTCCCCCCTCTTATCCTCTCTCATATCCTGTCAGCCACTCTGATCACGTTGACAGCTCAGAGACGTTAGTTTGTATAGATTATTGCCTCCTTCCTCCCAGCATCATCCCCTTGCCATATGCAGTGGGCCCCCAGATTTTCAGGTGAAATGTGCAGAAAGAGTATGATCTCATTTTAATACTAGTTTAAAAAATAAATAAATAAATAAATAAATAAATAAAAGATCCTTAACTAATTCTCAAAGGTCCATCTAGTTCCACTCTGTTCATGGTGCCATGTGCTAAGTTCATGCAGAAAATGGTGCTGGCTCCACACATCATAGGGGAGGCCAGGGAGAGTGGGAATGAGGGTTTCGTAAGGTATTGCCCACTCTTCATATGACTATCCCAGTGCTAAATAATGCATGCTGTTTGCGGGGATGGGTATTTGTATTCCACACTAGAGTGTATTTTTGCTGCTCTTGGCCCTTTTTAAGTGCCATTGGAGCTCAGGTTGCACGTGTCCTCTCACTTCTGCTGAGTCTACTTTCATTCAGAGTTGAAGCCCTTTGGAGGGCATCTTTCCTATTAATTTATTTAAGAGAGGGTTTTATTTTCTGGCCTGGGATCAGAAGACTCAGCAACCAGTAGTGTCTGCCAAGCTCAGAGGATGTGTATGTTGCCTCTCCAGCTACTCCTGCTCCCCACCCTTCTGGGAGTGATAAAAGAGAGAGGAAGGTCCCAAAGTGTGTATGCACTTGATTATATAATATATTGGAAGTTAAATAAAAAGCAAAATTGTCTCCTTTTTTCTCTGGTTTTGTCTCCTTTGGCACCAGGGAATTGTGTATGTAAAACTTGATTAGGAGAGCAATGAATTCATTGGCTTCAATAAAAAGCCAATATTTGAATTTGGATTTCTTTCTTGAAGTCAGCACCATGCCTCCTGAGAACTTTACAGCTATGTCAAGTGGTTTAGGTGGCAAGGGAATAGAAATGGCCATAGACTTCAGTTAGAGAATTTTGTTTTCTGTTGTGGGAATCTAAGGATATGATGACAGTGAGAAAATGCCCAAAATGATTTGTTTGAGTTTCTTTGGGTGCATGTTAGCCCAGAAACACTGAGATGAACTCAAGACCAGTAAAGAATGCTTCTAGCCCCAGGAGTTTGCCTAGCAGGGGGTGGGGAACATCTGGCCCTCGAAATCAATACCAGCTGACATCACACGCCTCACCAAATTAGCCTGACCAAATATATCAGGCTAATTTTTAAGTTGATGATTTTGTATGGCCCACAAATGACATAAATATGGCCCTTGGCAGAAAAAGGGTTTCCTTCCTTTGTCCTCTTCCAGAGGATAGCTGTATTTACTTTCTTGGGACCAGTCTGGTGGACCTGGCTGGGAAAAATCTTCTCCAGCCATACCCTGGGCAACCAGAAGCTCTGACTGCCAAATCCAGCTCTGTGCCTGACTTACAATGACTTGGGGCAATTTTCAGGCCCTGTCAGTCCTTACTTAGGTTTTTTATCCAAGGAGTTAAACCACACAGCTGCACCTTGGCTACTTTCCAGTTGTAGCTGTCTGGAAGGCCTGATATTTAATGTCAGGGCCTAGAGGACAGTTGAATGCCAAGCTTGTACTGATATCACCGAGGCCAGTCCCTCTCTTCCCACTGGTTCTTTCCATATCAAAGCAGCCCTTGGGCTGAGGAACATTGGTTCCATTGCAGTGAGAGGCATCAGCCTCACTTGGCCCTAGAATTTTTTATTCTGGAAGCCAGAGGTTATGGGATATTGAGCAGACTGAATTATCTATATTTCAAGAAAAAGTTTTGATGGATTGCTATAGATGGAGGATGTAAGTTCAAAGGCCTCTAACAGAACAGCAAGCAGGCATATTATCAAATTCTTGGCTTCCAAAATAAGCCTTAAATCCACAATGCAAAACATGTTACAGGAAATGTACCCAGTTAGAATGGAGAGTTTCTCTTTCTCACTTAGCAAGTGGTTTGATTAGTTTCACTCTCATTTCTCTGCTTCAGGCCTTTGAGTTTCATTGTCATGCAGCCAGGTTTTAAACCATGTCAATTTTAATATCTTGACTTTTATTTGGGACCTCTTCCCTCATTGGATTCCTGGGTACCAGGGGTGGCCAAAGAGGAGAGCCCCTAATTCTCTACTCTTGGCCTCTGGCTCTCCTTGGGGTGTGTAAGGCCTGTGTTACTGGACCTTTGTCTTTTGCTCTGTTCTCTATCTTTGATCCTATTCTGTCGCACTATAGTCTCACGAACACAGATCTTCCCAGTCCACTTTCTCCATGTTTAGTCATATAAATATGCATCCATGAAAAGAAGTAGATTTTTTGTGTGTTTTTAAAAACGGTTACATAAATGTCACCAGCTATAAGTCTCATTGTTTTTTCTTTTCTTTATCGTATTTTTTTCCTTTTATCTATAATGCTACAATTAGATCTAGTTTGTTCCTTCTCACTGTTATATTGTGTTCCTCTGTGAGCATATTTTTCTTTTCACCTCCACTTTGGTGATGAAGATTCTCTGTCAGTCCCCCAGGCCTCTGTGCACAGGGTTTCCTCCAGGAGTGGAGGTTTGGGGTCACAGCGTGTCAGCTCACCTCATTGCACTGAATACTGCTAGACTCCCCTCCAGAGAGGTTGTAAGAGTTTAAGTACCACCAGCAAGCGGTGTCTGGAGGTTTCCCATTCTCTTCACACCCACACAAACACCTGGCAAAAAATAGAAATATGGAAAATAAGCAGTCTGATGGTTGTAACCTGGTATCTCATTATCTCAACCTGTGCTTCTCTGAGTGCTAGTCAAGTTGTACAACCCTTTATACACTGTTAGCTGCTTTTTTGCTTGTTCATATCTTTTGCTGGTTTTTCAAGTGGGTTCACAACTTTTCATTTTCCAAGCATTTCCTTTATGTGCTTATTATTAATTATTTTCATTTGTAGCCATGGCAAATATCTCATCCTAGCCTGTGACTGCCTATTAACTTTGTAGTGTCTCTTGTTGAAGAGAAGATTTAAATTATGAATAGTCTCAAAGACAGAACTTTTTTTCTTTTGTCAGTCTTGTTTAAGAAATCTTTCCCCAGCCCTGGCCAGTTTGGCTCAGCGGTTAGAGTGTCAGCCTGCGGTCTGGAGAGACCCGGGTTCGGTTCCCGCTAAGGGCACGTACCTTGGTTGCAGTTTGTCCCCGGCCCTGGTTGGTCGTGCGGGTGGCAGCCACTCAATGTGTCCCTTCACGTCGATGTTTTTCTCTCTCTCTCTCTCCCTTCCTTTCTCTCCCTCCCACTCTATCTGTACAAAAAATGGAAAAATATCCTCGGGTGAGGATAAAAAAAAAAAAAGAAATCTTTCCCCACCTGGAAATCACTATATTAGTTCTTACTATAGAAACAGTTTGAGAGCTATTTTTCAAACTTTAGTGTATAAAAGGAAAGTCTTAAAATTGCTAAAGAAAAGAGAGAAAGACATCACAACTCAGTGATGCATTTTTATACCCACCAGGTTGGCAAAAATATTTAAATTGGACAATAGCAGTGTTGCTGACTACATGGAATAACAGGAAATCTTTTACATTGCTGATTGTAATGTAAATCAATTACACTTTATCTTATAAATTAAAAGTCCTTCCCCGAGAAATACTGTACAGGAATTTATCCATATGTGTGCTAGGAGGTATATATAGGAATGTTCATAACAGTCTTTATAATAGCTAAACAGATTAACTGTATACACTCCAATTATCTACCAACAAGTCAGAGTGTAACTGTATCATATTCATACAGTGGTATGCTATATACCTGTGAACTGTAGAGCAATAGAATGCTAGATAGTGAATCAACTATGGTTAAATGCATTGACATGGTTGAATCTTCAAGAAACTATCGAATGAAAAAGGCAAGTGATGCAATTTATATAAAACTGAAAAACATTTGAAATAGTTTATTTTTAGGGTTGTGTGTATAGTAATACAACTATGAGGAAAAGCAAAGAAATGTTTTGGAAATACAGAGTAGTAATTACTCATGAGGGACAGGGAGAAAGCTTCATTAGGGTACACTATTCGAGGCATTAGCAGTATTGGCGATATTCTATTTCATAAGCTGGTGGTAGATACCTAGGTGTCCATTTTATAATTCTCTTTTTATTTTGTACATATGCTACATTTCATATGTGTATGAAAATTATTCATAATTTTTGTTAAACCACTACAGTAGTCTGGAGAGGGGTGCCTTAGAGTCTGTATTTTTAGTCAACACTTTGATGATCCTGTTGTAGATGGCCCACGTTCCGAACTTTGAAAAACACTACCTTAGAATTTCACAGTGTCCCTTGAGATGATGGGTCTCATTCTTAGCAGGGAGATGCCGAGGAGATTATTATTGAAACAAGGTTGCAGATTCTTGGCAGGTTCCTGGGCTGTATGACAAAGGCAGTCAGAGACGAGAGAGGAGCAAGAGTGCAAGTCCAGAGACCTGGGACTCAGACCTGACTTGCTGGGGGGCCTTGGACATTTTATTTCTCCTGACCTCCATACCCTCACCTGTGAAGTAAGGGGTAGGATTAGATCGTAAGGTCCTTTACAGCTCTTGTGTTCTGAGGCCATGACCTTCTCCTCTCAACCTTGGTGTCATCTCAGCCGGGTCCCCGTGATAAGAAATCAGAACTGCTGCCTGCCGAGTGGAACAGCAATAAAGACCTGTATGCTCTCCGGTATGAGTCGAAGGATGGGTCCAGAAAGCTCCTTGTGAAGGCTGTCACTGTGGAGAACAGCATGATCATCAATGTGCTGGTGAGTCTCTGAGGCATGGAGGGGTCTGCTGCTGGGAGTGGATGTTGGGAACCCCTTTCTGAGACTCCTTTAACTGTATGGATGAAGAGCCCTAAATGTTTGTGAAGCCTTTACCTAGTGATCCTACTTCTGGAACTTTATCCTGAGGCAAGAACCCTAAATATAGGAAAGCTTTGTGTGCAAAGATTTTTACCACCTGGTATTGGGGGTGGGACTTATCATCACAGAGGAATGGATAAATAAATTAAGATAAATCCATTCACTGACAGCTTGGGAGGAAAAAACTGTAGCCCCTCGGGGATACTTTTATTTCTTTAGCTAAGACTGGCTCTCTGCTGCCTTGGAGCCTTTACCCTCTTGTTTTCTGTGCCGGAAAGCTCTTCGCCTCCACTGTGGGTGCCTCACATGCACACCCCTTCATCCTTTCTTTATCCAGGCCTACTCCCTCTCATTTTCCACTTCCTCAAAAAGCTCAATCCTGACTACCTGCTCTCACCTGTCAGAAAAATCTAAATTGTGCCTCTGCTTCATCATTGCGTTTTCCTGCCTGGTGCCACAGTGTGCCATTATGTACTGATTTATGTTTTGGGTTAATGTTTGTATTCTGTCCCTGGACAGTGAGCACCACGAGGACAGTGGTTTTCTTTTTGTTAGTTTTGTACTGGCTGTCTGTATGTGTTCACAGAAAAGTATTACACAGTCTGTGTTGTACGGCCCCTGACTTCTTTCACTCAGTATGTTTGGGAGGTCATTTACTATGCTGTATTCCATAATACCGTGTTTTATTTATCCCTTTCCCTTTTGCTGAACATTTAGATCTTGTATCAGACAAGGTTCTCAGTTACAAACAACAAAATCCCTTCAGGCTAGTTTAAACAGATTGGGTTTATTAAAGAATTGGGATAGCTCATTGAATTGTTAGAAGGACTGAAAACAGGTTCAGATCTGGGCTCCAGGACAGTGCCCAGAACCATGACATGGAAACCACTGCTACTGTCACCACACTGGCCAGTACTGCCAGCCCTGGTGCTCCTTCTCATGGGCCACTGATGCTGTGACCCCTCCTTAGCAAGATGTCTGTCTCTTGCTCAGCCTGCTCCCCAATGTCGCCCACCTCCAAGTCGAAGTTGTGCATCCATTTGGCACCTCAGTGCCCAAGCTGCAGAAGAGCCTAGGAAGTAGGTTTTCTGGGCTCTGCCTCAGAAGAACAATATTCCTATATCAGATAAGTCCCCAGGCATTTGAAGGGTATTTTCTTTGTTACAAATAGTCCTTATCTATGTCTCTGTCTCTCACTTTTAATTTTTTTTCTAGGAATATTGCTCACAGCAAGTGTCAGACTTGACCCTCAACTTGGATGATTATATCGATTCAGAACACCTGGTTGACTTCCACAGGTACTTCTCTAAGTGATAGATAGCTTTCCCTGGGAAAAAGAGCCAGTGGCCAGATGTAAGGGATGGAATGGAGGTATCCAGAGAATTAAGGAAGGTTAACAGAAGGATCTTTCACTTCTGAGCACAGTCACTTCTCAGTTCTCTTTTCCTGTTTTTAATTTATTTGAAGAGAGGACTCAGATGGGAAATACTGTGTGAAATAAAATCATGCAGTCAAGAGTCCACAAATGCTGTAGTGGCTATGGGGTAGTGATGGGGCTGGGCCAAGGGGTTCACCCAGAGTAAGCTCCTGGGAAAAGGTGTTCCTAACAGGTTTCCACTCTACCCCCAACTTTTATTTTAATCCTTACCTGAGGATATGCTTTTTCATTTCTTCACAAGAGAGTGGAAGGGATAGGGAGAGAGAAATATCAATTGGTTGCCTCATGCACACGCCCGACTGGGGATCAAACCCAAAACCTGGGTATCTGCCCTGACCAGGAATCAAACCTGTGACCCTTCAGTGCAAGGGACAGTACACTAACCACTGAACAACACCGACCAGGGCCGAACTTTATTTAATAGACTACTTTTAGAGCACATTTAGGTTCACAGCAAAATTGAGCAGCAAGTACAGAATTCCTGTGTACCTCCTGCTCCCCCAACACACACGCACACGACAACCTCCTTCACTGTCAGCATTCCTCACTAAAATGGTGCATTTTTAAAAAAATGAATGAACCTATACCGATGTACATTATCAACCAAATTCCATAGTCTACTTTAGAGTTCACTCTTGGTGTGGTGGTGGTGGAGTATGTTTAGGTTTTTAAGAAACTGCCAAACTGTCTTCCAAAGTGGCTGCACCATTTTGCATTCCCACCAGCAGTGAGTGAGAGTTCCTCTTGTTCCACATCCTTGTCAGCATTTGTTGGTATTAGGGGTTCAGATTTTGGCCATTTTAATAGAGGTATAAGGGTATTTCATTATTTTAATTTGCAGTTCCCTAATAACATGATGTCAAACATCTTTTCATATGCTTATTTGTCATCTGTATATCTTCTTTGGTGAGGATATTGTTTTGGTCTAAGGCTCATTTTTTAATTGTTTTCTTATTGTTGGGCTATAGGAGTTTTTTTGTATATTTTGGATAACAGTCCTATATCATACAGTTTATGTTTTGCCAATATTTATTCTAGTCTTGCTTGTCCTCTCATTCTATTGACTTTTTATTCTGAAATTTGCAACCCTACAGAAAAGATGGTTGCAAAAAGATTACATTGAACGCCTGCCCATGTACCCATCACCTAGATTGACCAATTTTTTTTAACATTTTGCCATACTTGCTTAATTTTTATGTTTTTTTATTCTAGAACCATCTGAGAATTATTTCAAGACTTTATGAACCTTAACTCCTAAATAGTTTAGCATCTATCTCATTAAAAGGGTATTCTCCTATGTAACCTTAATACAGTTGTCACACTTAAGAACTGTAACATTGATACATTAGTGTCATTTAATACATAGCTCATTTTCAGATTTCTCTAGTCATCACAGCAGTTTCTTTTTTAGATAGCTAGTCTTTAGGTTTGGGTTTGAGGTGTGTTTTTTTGTTGTTTTTTTTTCCTTATCCAAGATTACACATTGCATTTATTTTCATGTCTCTTTAATTACCTTTAACCTAGAACAGTTTCTTAGAAACTTTTTGTGTGTAACATTGATATTTTTGAAGATTTGGGGTCAGTTGTTGTATAGAATGTTCAGATTTCTTTCCTCAAGATTGGATTTATCAGATTGTTTCCTCATCATTTGATGTAGGGTGAACATTTTTGACAACACTACGTAGGTGAGGCTGTGTTCTCAGTGTTTCACATCAGGCATGTGATATCTGTGTCACAGCTGATTTTGTTCAATTTGATCGCTTGATTATGACAGTATCTTCCAGCTTTCTCTACAGTAAAGGAGTCTGTTTCCCTTGTGTTTAACAAGTGATCTGTGGGATTGTATCAGCAGACTGTGAATAATCTGCTTCCCAATGGCCTTTCACCCTGTGGTTTTAGCATCTATTGATGATTCTTGCCTGAATTGATTATTATTGTGATGATTATAAAACAATAATTTGTTTATTATTCTTTTTACATTTATTAGTTAGCATTTTTTAAAAGATTTTTTATTCTTTTTGTCCCCTTTATTTTTAATTTGTAATTATCAGTATAGACTTACGGATTCTTTTTTATTCAGTTATAGTCCATTTCTGTCATCCTTTGAATGCTCAAGTTGTTCAGAGTTGACCAGTAGGAACCCCTTCAAGCTGCTTCCTTTGTCCTTTTCACATGTCCTCATCCTTCTTTGAGTATTTTTATACTTTCTGGCACAATAAGATGTTCTAGTCCCATCTTGCACTTCCTTGTCCCGATTTGAAATTAGTCGTTTTTCTAAGGAACCATGATTTCTCTTTGTAGGGAATATTATTTAAAAATAAAAGTCTGCACCCTGAGGGTGTTCGTTAAAACTGAAAATGTCATTGCTTCCAGGCCTTTTCAGAGAATAGAGCCAGGAAATTTTTTCCTTAAAGTTTGTTTTTCTCAAATTTCACACTGACACTTTTACTTTTTATCTAACTCCATGGGATTCTTATTCTCTTATTCCATCCTTGTATCTCCCTTCTGCCGTGAGAACTCTGATGCCCAGCACCATCAATATATTTACTTATTTGTTTGATCCTAAAATACACACAAATAGTTTCTAAACTGCTACATCAGTACCTACTAAGAACAAATCTAAGTAAAATTTCAAATATGACTTCTTCCCAGGTCTTTGGTCCTTTGTGTGTGTCCCACTGAGGATGTATATAGTCAAGAGTATTATGTTGGAAAGGTACTTAGGTTAATGCTTGTTTTTCCAGTGTAATGAAATTATCTGTTTGATATATAATTTGCCCAATTTATTTCCACTTGATTCCATTTTAGGGACTTTCCCCCCATCTTCATTGACCTCCTTGGGGTTTTGGAGGAAGCCTGGCATCACTATAAATGCATAGTTGTCAGAACTGTCTCGAGATCCTGTTGCATTTAGTTTTATTTAATCAACAATAAGCACTCTACTCCTCTCAGACTTCCAGGCCTCCTACCTCCATCATTCTGGCCACCCCTCTGCTTCCTTCCTTCTTCCATGCAACCTCTATGTGAGGAGAGCCCAACTTCCACTCCTGCTTGCCACCTCCAGTTGATTTCACATACAGCAGTCAGCAGTCAGGCCAGCCTTTTTTTTTTTTTTTCTTTTTTTTTGCATAAACCACATTTTTTAATTGATTAATTAATTAATTTTTGTTACAGATGTTTCTCCTTTTTTCCCCCAGACACCCACCTCCCAATCCTTCTCCACCCCCCACAGCATTGTAGTCTGTGTCCATTGGTTATGCATATAAGTTATTTGGTTTATCCCTTTCCTCCCCCCACCCACCCCTCTCCTTTGAGGTTTGTCAATCTGAAACCTACTCCTTTCTGTGTCTCTGGGTCTATTTTATTCATCAGCTTATTTTGTTCATTATATTCCACAAATAAATGAGATCTTTTTCTGATTGGCTTATTTCACTTAGCATAATACTCTCCAGGTCCCTCCATGTCATCTCAAAAGACAAGAGATCTTTCTTTCTTACAGCTGCATAGTGTTCCATTGTGTATATGTTCCACAGCTTTTTTATCCACACATCTATTGATGGACACTTGGGCTGTTTCCAAATCTTAGCTATTATAAATAGTGCTGCTATGAATATAGAGGTACATCTATGCTTTCTGATTAGTGTTTCAGGCTTGTTAGGATATATTCCTAGAAGTGGGATCACTGAGTCAAATGGCAGTTCCACTTTTAATTTTTTGAGGTAACACCATAGTATTTTCCATAGTGGCTGCACCAGTCTGCATTCCCACCAGCAGTGTATTAGAGTCCCCTTTTCTCCACACCCTCACCAGCACTTGTTGTTTGATGATTTGTTGATGGTGGCCATTCTGACAGATGTGAGATGATATCTTGTAGTTGTTTTAATTTGCATCTCTCTGATGATTAGTGACATTGGGCATTTTTCATATGTCTCTTGGCCATTTGTATGACCTGTTTGAAGAGGTGTCTGCTCATTTTTAATTGTAGACCAGCCTTTTCAAAACATAGATCAGATCATGGTTAAAAACCCTTGCTTGAAATCCTTCGGTGAAATCCTCCACACAGTAGGATGGCTACTGTAAAAATAAATAAATAATAATCAGGAAATAACAAGTATTGGTGATAATGTGGAGAAATTGGAATCCTTGGACACTGTTGGTGAAAATGTAAAATGATACAGCCACTACAGAATGTGGTTCCTCAAAAGATTAAATTAGCATATGATCCAGCAATTCCACTTCTGGGCATACACCCGGGAGAATTGAAAGCAGGGTCTTGAAGAGATATTTGTACACCCATGTTTATAGAAGCATTATTCACAATAACCAAAAGGTAGAAGCAACATAGGTATCCGTGAACACCTGAGACAGGTAAACAAAATGGTATATTCATACAATGGAATATTATTCAACCTTAAAAAGGAAGGAAGGTTTCAACATGAACCTTGAAAACATTATGCTAGTGAAATAAGCTGATCATAAGCAAACAAATACTGTATACAAGGTACCTACAGTAGACATAAGGTAAAATAATCACTGCCAAGGCTGGGAGAGAGCAGAATAGGGAGTTATTGTTTAATGGGTACAGAGTTTCCATTTTGCAAGATGAAAAGAGTTCTGAAGATGGTTGGTGGGGGTCATTGCACAATAATGTGAATGTGCTTAAATACCACTGAACTGTACCCTTAAAGTGTTACAATGATACAGTTTAAAACACTTTTTAATTTAAAAAAATCTTGTGAATTTTTATTTCTCTGAGGATAAAGAACAAAATCCTTGATGAGGCCTAAAGCCTAGTGCCCAAGCCCTCCAACCTCATCCTGTGCCGCTTGCCCCTGTGTCTCAGCCATGGTGCTGGGCTCCTCCTCCTCCTCTCTTCAGAGTGCTTCCTCTGTCCACCATGCTTTCCCCATCCACCTCACATAGCGAACTCCTGTCCTACCTTCAATTTCCATTTAATGTCAGCTCCTCAGAGAAGCCCTCCCTGGCCCCCCATGTTTGGTGTTTTGAAACAACTTTTTAAGAACTTAATAAGTGAGTATTTTATGATTAACTTCTTAGAGTTGATCTCCCCTAGTAGCAGATGATCTCCTTGAGAGCAGGCCCCAGGTCGATTTGGCATGTATTAGACCAGAAATTTTCAACCTGTATGCTGCAAGAATTTTTAAAACATGCAATACCTGACAGTTTAGTCAGGCACACCGACTTCTTTTTCCTTTGTCAAATAAAAAAATGACAGCAGTGCCTTACCTGGTGTGGCTGAGTTGGTTGGAGTGTCATCTCATGTACCAAAGGGTTGTGGATTTGATTCTCAGTGGGGGCACTTGCCCAGATTGTGGATTTGATCCATGCTTGGGGCACATATGGGAGGCAACCAATTGAAGTTTCTCGCTCCCTCTCCCTCTCTCTTCCTGTCTGTCTAAAATCAGTAAAAGCATATCCTTGGGTGATGATTTTTTTTTATAGAAATGGCAGTAGCCAACACAATAGCCATCTGGTGTGAATGAATCAAAATTATACCTACTTTTGCCCTGTCTGGTGTGGCTCAGTGGTTAAAGCATTGGCCCATGCACCAAAAGGTCACGGGTTCAATTTCTGGTCTAGGGCACATACCTGGATTGCAGGTTCGATCCCTGGCCCCTGTCAAGGCATGTGCAGGAAGTAACCAATCGATGTGTCTCTCACATCAGTGTTTTTCTCTCTCTCTTTTTCTTCCCCGCTCCTTATCCCTCCCTTTTACTCTCTAAAAATCAGTGGAAAAAATATCTTCGAGTGAGGACTAGCAACACCAAAAAACACACCTTTTTTCTTGTCAGTTCGGCAAAAATATTTTTTGGTGTGCCACAGAATTTTATTTATTAGTTTATGTGTGTCATGAGATTTAAAAGGTTGAAAATCACTGTAGTAGACAAAGGAATCAAGGAGCGAAGTGAGGCCTGGCCTTGGCAGAGCTGCCCACACCATAACCCCATTATACCCCTTAAGAAGATAAGGAAGGATATTTGGAGTGTACTCTCTGACTTCTTTCTGGAATTTCATGAGAGAGAAATTGACAGCACTTGTGGAAGGAAGAACCCAGGCCTGTATTAAGCTGTTCATGCACATTAGAGCCCTTTGGTTGCCTCAGCAGTATTGAGAGAAAAACAATGATAATGTTTCTATTTACTTTTTAAATACATTTGTTGCTAGGTTATATGAGTGTGGGTGTTTTGTTTTGTTGATTACTGTGAAATGAAGGACACAATAGTACTATTTCAGCTGTTCTGAGAATAAAATGAGATGTCAGCACAGAATGCTTAGTGCTGGGCCCAAGCTCTTAGTAAATGGCGAAGGGGGGAAATCTGATCACTAGGAATCATCTCCATGGAAGGTGAGGCTTGGCGAGCTAGGGTATAGATCTGCCTCCTAATCATAAGGCCCTTCCTTCTCTGCCTTAAATGCCAGCAGCACTGAGCTGCCTGCTTCTAGTGCCCTTTGCCCTAGGTGGCCATGCCAGGTCATCGTGGCAGTCTTGTCTGTTTTAGTTACTTAGCTGTGCCCCTTTGTGAGTGGACTGCAGTTTGCCAAGGAATATAAACCTGTTTCTTTCTGCCATGCCTTTTCTATGTTAGGGCAACGAGCTGTCTTTTGCTACTACCACTGTGGCAGTTCTATTGAGACTTAGAAAGTATATAAGAACTTCTCTTGGTAGTTTTTGAATCAGACCTGAGTTCTACAGGTAAATATCTTACATAGGGAGATCAGAAGTCTTCCAAGTACATCACACACAGCTCATCTGATTGGACAGGAAAGAGGAGTTAAATTTATTTATCCCCTCCAACCAACTTGGTCAGGGAAGCAGTAAGGTCCCCAGAGTTCTGTGTTCTAAGTAGAAACCTGCTCTTTGTAGGGATATATGAACCACCGGCCTGCAGGTACTATCAGTTTCTAACCATGGAACTCTTTCTTCAAGCACAGTGTTCTTCAGGATTGATATTAAACTAGTTCAAGTAGAGTTGCTGTGGTAGAAAGGTTGGGAGCAGGAAATGGAGGTCCCTGTGCCCTACCCACTTGGCTTTGTCTCTTGCCCTCCTTGGGCCTCCTTCTATGCTAGAAAAGATCTGAATCCACTGATCTAGTCTAACCTCAGTTTATTTTATGGCTGTATAGTAAATGTTTTTTGGGTTTTTTTTATCCTCACCCGAGGACATTTTTCCATTTTTTGTTCAGATAGAGTGAGAGGGAGAGAGAAGAAGAGAGAGAGAGAGAAACATCGACGTGAAAGGGACACATCAAGTGGTTGCCACCCACATGACACAACCAGAGCCAGGGACAAACTGCAACCGAGGTACACGCCCTTAGTGGGAACCGAACCCGGGTCTCTCTGGACCACAGGCCAACGCTCTAACCACTGAGAAAACCGGCCAGGACAATAGTAAATGTATTTTTAATTAAACTTTTTATTTTAATTGTAGACTTACATGCAGTTGTAAGAAATAATACAGACCTCAAAGGGATGGGGGTGGGAGGGGTGGGAAGAGATAAACCAAAGAACTTATATGCATATGTAAGTTCCAATATAACCAGTGGACACAGACATTAGGTTGGGGAAAGCAGGAGGGGGGTGGGAGTGGGAGGAGGGGGTCAATGGGGAAAAAGGGGGGGGGGGTATCTGTAATACCTTCAACAATAAAAAATAAAGCAATAATACAGAGAGACTCTTTGTGTCCTTTGTACATTTTACCTCAATGATAACACTGTACAAAATGATACTAAATATTACAACCAAGATTTGACTTTGATACAGTGATACAAAGCATTTCCATCACTACCAGGATCCCTCTTGATGGCTTTTTATAGCCATACTCACTCTTCCTCCCCATCCTGAACCTCCTGGCATCCATTACTTATTCCTCTTTTCTAAAATTCTGTCATTTCAAAAATGTAGAAATGGAATCATACAGTAGGTAAGCTTTTGGGATTGACTTTTCTCACTCAGCAAAATACCCTTGTGATCCATCTGAGTTGTTGAATAGGATTTCATGGTATGAATGTACCCAGTTTGTTTAATCATTCATCAGTTGGAGGATATCTGAGTTAATTCCCGTTTTTTACTATTACAAATAATGGTGCTATAAACATTCATGTACAGGCTTTTTTGTGGACAAAATTTTCATTTCTCTGTATTAAATGCCCAAGAGTACAATGGTAATTGCATGTTTAGTTTTGTTTTTGTTTTTTTAATCCTCACCCGAGGATATCTTTCTATTTATCTTCAGATAGAGTGGGAGGGAGGGAGAGAGAGACAAACATTGATGTGAGCCAGATACACCAGCTGGTTGCCTCCTGCATGACTCTGACCAGGGCCAGGGACAAATCGCAACTGAGATACGTGCCCTTAACTGGAATCAAACCTGTGACTCTTTGTTCCGTGGGCCGACGCTCTAACCACTGAGCAACCAGCCAGAGTGCATGTATCATTTTACATATCCATCATCAGTGTAGGAGTGATACAGCATCTCTGTATCTTCACCAACATTTGGTGTTATCACCATTTTTATTTTAGTTCTGATAGATGTGTAGTGATATCTCATTGTGGTTTTAATTTGCATTTTCCTAATGGCTAATGATGTTGAGCATCTTTTCATGTGTATACTTCCCATCTGTGTATGTTTGGCAAAATGTATTTTGCCCATTTTCTAATTGGATTTTTTACTGTTGTAATTTTGTTAGTTCCTTATATAAGTATATATTTCAGATGCAAGGCCTTTGTTAGATGGTGGTTTATAAATAATTTCACCTGGCCTGTAGTTTTTTTTGTTTGTTTGTTTTCTTTTCTTTATTGATTTTGAGAGAGAGAGGAAGGGAGAGGGGACAGAGAGAGAAACATCGATGAGAGAGAATATCGACTGGCTGCCTTCTGCATGCCCCCCACTGGGGATCGGGCCCACAACTTGGGTATGTGGCCTGACCAGGAATCGAACTGGTGACCTCTTGGTGCATGGGTTAACGCTCAACCACTGAGCCACACCGGCCAGGCTGTAGTTTGTTTTTTCTTTCTCTTTACAGGGTCTTTTGCAAAACAAAAGTTTTGAATTTTTATAATATTGATCTTATCAACTTTTGCTTTTAGTGTCGAGTGTAAGAAAGAACTCTGCCGCCATGGCCCGTTTGGCTCAGCCTCTAGAGCATCGGCCTGCGGTCCAGAGAGACCTGGGTTCGGTTCCCGCTAAGAGCATGTACCTGGGTTGCAGTTTGTCCCCGGCCCAGGTTGGGTTGTGTGGGTGGCAGCCACTCGATGTGTCCCTTTCATGTCGATGTTTCTCTCTCTCTCTCTCTCTCTCTCTCTCTCCCTCCCTCCCTCCCTCCCACTCTATCTGAACAAAAAATGGAAAAAATGTCCTCGGGTGAGGATAAAAAAGAAAAAAATGCAAATACTAAAAAAAAAAGAAAGAAAGAACTCTGCCTAGCTATAGATTCCCAAATACTTTTTATGTTCTTTCTAAACATTTTGTAGTTTTTACATTCAAGTCTGTAATTTATTTTAAGTTAATTTAAAAAAATTTTTTTTTAATCCTCACCCAAGGATACGTTTTTATTGATTTTAGAGAGAGAGGAAGGGAGAGAGCAAGATGGGTAGAGATAGAAACATCAATAGGTTACCACCTATACATGCCCCAACAGACCAGGGATCAAACTTGCAACCTAGGTATGTGCCCTGACCAGGAATCGAACCCACAACTCTTTGGTGTATGAGACCATGCTCCAACCAATTGAGCCACCCAGCCAGGGCTGAAGTTAATTTTTATATAAGATGTGAGGTTTAGGAGGCAGAGGTTCATTTTCTTGCCTTTGGATGTCTAATTGCTCCAACATCATTTGTTCTTTTATTGAATTATTTTGCAACTTAGTAAAAAATCAGTTGTCTGTACTTGTGTGGGTCCATTTCTGGGTTCTCTGCTTTTTCCATTGATCTTTATGTCTATCCCTCTGCCCCTATCACACAGTGATTATTTTAGATACATAGTAGACCTTAATATTGAGTAGAATGATTCCTCCATTCACTTCTTCTTTGTCAAGATACTTTTAGTTATTCTAAGGTCTGTGCCTTTGTATATAAATTTTAGAATATGTTTGTTTCTATAAAAAAAAATCTGGGATTTTGATAGGTGTTGCATTAAACCTATAGATCATAAAGCTATATGGGGGAACTTGACACTTTTACTGTGAACATGGCGTGTCTCCATTTATTTAGGTTTTAATTTGGTTTCTTTCATCATCGTTTTATAATTCTAAACATAGAAACTGAACATGTTTTTGTTATTTCTTTTGGAGGGGGTTAGATGTGATTATAAATGGAATTTTGTTGTTAGTTTTTATTTTCAAATGTTTACTGTTAGTATGTAGAAATGCTATTTATTTTTGTGTGTTGATCTTGTAGCCTGTCTTGTATATTGAACACTTGGCGAACTCACACTGTTGGAGTTTGTAAATTCCTTGAGAATTTCAAGGTAGACTATTATATAATCTACAAATAGGGGTAGTTTTATTCCCTGTTTTCTAATCTGTATGCTCTTGCTTGCCTAATTGAAGTGGTTAGAACGTCCAATATTATGCTAAATAAGAGTGGTGAGAGAGAATATTCTTGCCTTGTTCCCAAAGTATTCAGTCTTTCATTACTAAGTGTATTGTTACCTACAAGTTTTGGGGTTTTTTTTACATGCTCTTTATCAAATTGAGGAAGTTCTTCTCTATTCCTAGTTTTTTGACAGTTTTTCTTTTTTAATCCTTACCCGAGGACATTTTTTCCATTTTTTGTTCAGTCACAGTGGGAGGGAAGGAGAGAGAGAGAAACATTGACACAAAAGGGACACACAGAGTGGTCACCACCCGCACAACCCAACCAGGGCCGGGGACAAACTGCAACCAAGGCACGTGCCCTTAGCGGGAACCGAACCCGGGTCTCTCTGGACCGCAGGCCGCAATCACTGAGCCAAACTGGCCAGGGGTTTTGAGAGTTTTTAACATTAATGGATTTATTATGGTGGAGTTTATCAAATTTTTTTCTGCATCAATTGACATAATTTTTTTATTTTTCTTAACTTATTCATATAGTAAGGATTTGTGAATATTGAACCAGTCTTGTATATCCACAATAAATCCTGTGGTGTACAATTATTTTTATATTTTTTTTAATTCAGTTTGATAGTATTTTGTTGAGCATTTTTGCACCCAAGTTCATAGGAAATGCTGGTCTGTAGTTTTTTTTTGTACTCGTCTGGTTTTGATATCAGGATAATACTCGGCTCATAAAATAAGTTAGGAAATGTTTCCTCCTCTTGTATTTTCTGAAAATGATTATAAATTGATGTTTGTTTTTTAATGTTAATTCTTTAAATCTTTGGTAGAATTATCCATTGAAATAATCTGGACCTGGAGGTTTTGGGGGGGTGGTGCTTGCTTAAGTATAAATTTAGTTACTATACTAGAACTATTTAGATTATCTATTTCGCCCTAGCCAGTTTGGCTCAGTGGTTAGAGCATTGGCCTGCGGACCAATAAGTCACAGGTTCGATCTCTATCAAGGACACTCCTGTCAAGGGCATGAACCTCGGTTGTGTTTCGTCCCTGGCCCTGGTCAGCCTCATGCAAAAGGCAACCAGTTGATGTGTCAATCTTTCTCTCTCTCTCCCTCCCTTTCTTCCTCCCTCCCTCCTTCCCTCCCTCCCTCTTTGCCTCTATCTCCCTCCCTTACACTCTATCTGAAGATAAATAGAAAAATATCCTCTGGTGAGGATTAAAAAAAATAGATTATCTGTTTCATTTTGGCTGAGTTGTTACAGTTTGTGGTTTTTGAAGAATTGGTCTAGGTTGTTTAATTAAATTGTTCTTAGTAGTATCTTCTTATCCTTTCATTGGCAACAGAGCTGTTGTAAAATCCTGTTTCAATCATGATAGAGTGATCTGTGTCTTTATGTGTGCCTGTCTTATTATAAGTTCATCAATTTTATTCATTTTTTGGAGGAGCCAGCTTTTTAATTAATTTTCTCTATTATTTTCCTGATTTATTGATTTCTAGTCTTTATTATTTCTTTAATTCTTACTTGCTTTGGGTTTAATTTGCACTTCTTTTTCTAGATTCTTAAGTCAGAATTTTTATTATGATTTTTTCCCTCTTTTCCAGTGTAAGCACTTAATGCTATGAAGTTTCCTCTCAATACTGCTTTAGCTATATCCCACATATTTTAATAAATTGTTTTTATTTCTATTTAGTCTTTTGTGTTTTTTTTCAAGACTTCATCTTTGATTCATGGATTATCTAGACTTATATTGCTTAGTATGTTGATGTTTAATATGATTCCATATGGTCAGAGAAGAACATGTATGATTTCAGTTTTTACATTTGTGAGGTTGGCTCTTTGACCCAGAATTTGGCTCATTTTAAAACACGTGAGTTTTTTCCAGCTGGTGTGACTCAGTGGATTGAATGTCATCTCATGGACTGAGAGATCCTGGTTTGAGATCCTGTGGGGGGCATGTAGGAGGCAGCTGATTGATGTTTCTCTCTCTTCCTCTCTCTAAAAAAAAATCAATAAAAACATATTAAAATAAATAAATAAAACACCTAAGTTTTAGTAACTCTAGAGTCCTGCCCGCTCTTTGTTACCTCAGTCTGCCTCAAGACCTCATCTATAGCTCACATTGCTTGTCTCTTGCAGGCAAAGAGGCCCTGAGCAGCCTTCCGTGGGCCCGACTTAGTGATAGAACTAGACCTTGAGCCCCTAGAGCCCTGCCCACCTTGACCAGGAACCTAGTTCATCCTCTTCACAGGGCCTTTTCCTTCCATGACCCTTTCCATGACACATGATGAACACACAATTGAGGGTGGGTTGGGCTGGGGTGGGTACAGAGGAGTAGCCAGTCCCGCCCTGTGCCCCTACACTCTCACCTCTTTCTGATGGGGTGGTAAATGAGGTGGGGCAACTCAGATGCCTAAGAAGCTTAGGCCCAAATCTCGGAGACAACCTCGGGCTGTTGCCCTCCTCACCCAGGCCCGCTGGGCGGCCCCTTCCCATCCTTGCAAACGATCAAAGCGTAACATCAAGAACTGTCAAGGCCACCGTAGCACCCAAAATACTGTATGCAGGGTTGCCAACCAGCGACAAGCAGTTGACACCTCATCTACTTCCTGCAGGACCTACAAGAACAGTGAGGAACTTCGGTCTCGTATTGTGTCTGGAATCATCACACCTATCCATGAGCACTGGGACAAAGCTAGTGTAAGCAGTCCCCACCGGGAGTTTCCCCCTGCCACTGCCAGAGAGGTGGACCCACTCCGGATTTACCCACAGCGCCCACACACTAGCCAGCAGCCTCCCTGGTGAGTACAGAGCCCCCAGTGGGCAGCCCGTGCTTCCAGCCATGATCACCCTGCCACTTGACCCCCTCACCAGCCCCTATGTGTCTTCAACACAATTGTCAGAGTTTTAATATATGGAGATAGAAGATGTAAGTAGACCACTGAGTTCTTGTGCTGCTGCTGATCACCCTAACCTCCCAGCCCCTTAAGGCTGCCTGCCCCCTTTCTAGAGTCCACAAAGAGGCTCTGAGGTCAGCCTAAAGATCAGTGCCAACAAGGCTTGTGTGCGGTACTCCTAGGTGGCTGCCCAGGCGATTCAGTTATTTATTCCAGAGCTCTTTGTATGGGCAGGGCCCTGGGCAGGCTTTTTGGGGAAATGCAAAGGTGCAGAAGTACTTTCCTGGAGAGGATGTAGTCCCAGTGTCTTGCCTGTTTCATTTTATTGTCCCCTGACCTCTTGACAACTTCAGAACTTTTCCAAAACACCATGGGGTTTGAGCAAATCATACCCAAAATCTTTGCAAATGATGATAATAGCATTCAGAGCTGGAGACTTCTGCTCTAAGGGAGGAGGGAAGGACCAGGGGGACCTTAGTCTCTGGCTAAGATAGCACTTCCCAAATTGGAGTCCACTGTGGGGTAGTAATAGTGGGATTGGCAGTGTTGTGGGAAGGATTCACTTTTGGGCCATAATGCACAGTAAGTGTTGGTTGTCATTGTTATTTTATTCTGTTTGGAAATTATATACCTTTGGTTAGTTTTCTTCTGTTTTTTAATGGGAAATTGATTTAATTATTACAGGAAGTAATTGGCAATCTTCAGAAATATTGGTTCTGTGGCAGAGTAGAGGGTAATAAAAAGTGGTTGAAAGGCTGAAACAGCTTGTCTGGTCTAACATTCTTATTTTACAGACGGGAACAGAGGTAAGATGACCTTCCTGAAGTCACAAGCCACTAATAAAGAGACTGAGCCAGGGCTGGGGCCTAGGTGTTCTCACACCCAGCACAATGCTCTGGCTGTGATGTAACCAGAACACTATGGCAAGATGTAAGAATAATGCCTGGACAGCAGTCAAATTGGAGGAGAGTTTTAGATCATAAGGAGATAATAATTCTCAGTTCTCTCAGATTTACTGCCCATTTCAAAATATTCTGTGAAATCTCCTTTACTGTCTCAAAATGGAATTCATAGACACTGTCACTTACTGAATGTACAGTTTCAAAAGGAATTGGTATAAAGTCCCAACTGTAATATAAATGAGAAATTAAGAGTAATTAATAATAAGACAATGTGTATTTCATTGTATAGATGCCTGAGCAAAGTTTCACTGGAAAACAGTCAGATATTGGCAGTTGTATGTGGAATTATCTTGAACTTGACAGCAACAAAAGCTGACACAGATGAGTTGTATCAGCAACTCGAGTATATAAACTGTTGCTGTTACCAATGTGACTTTTCTGAAGTGATGAATAGACCTTAGGAGAATGGCAAACAAAATAGTGGATGGACAGTGTTTCTTTTTTTTTTTTTTATCCTCACCCAAGGACATTTTTCCATTTTTTTGTTCAGATAGAGTGGGAGGGAGAGAGAGGAAGAGAGAGAAATATCGACGTGAAAGAGACACATCAAGTGGCTGCCACCCACACGACCAACCAAGGTACAAAGGGATCAAACTGCAACCGAGGTACGCACCCTTATCGGGAACCGAACCCAGGTGTCTCTGGACCGCCGAACCCGGGTCTCTCTGGACCGCAGGCCAATGCTCTAACCGCTGAGCCAAACCATCCAGGGCTGGACAGTGTTTCTTAATTACATTAGTTATATTCCTAGAAAAATTTGTATTAGAATAGTATGAAAAATACTTTGTGTTCATAAAATAATCTTGGACTCAGATCATTTAGGCTTTACATCTCTATTAATGTCTAATACTTTCAAAAGTTGTGTGGGATGCAGGGCATTCTTTGTTATGTGGAATTCTACTGTGAATTGTAGAGCAGGCAGCATCTGGTCTCTGCCTTTTAATGCCTGGAGGATTCTCCAGACACCGTGACAAGCCAAAAACACCCCCAGATTTTTCACAATGGCACCTGGAAGCTGTGCCATCCTGATCTTGTGCCATCCTAATAGACCTGGTGTCTAGAATTTTGATGGTAAAAAAAATTCTAGCCTTGGAGAAAGTGAAAGAATTAGAAAATCAACATGTTGCAAACTTCCACTGAAATCATATACCTGGGCACATGTCAATAGTTGCTAAAACTATTAGGTAGAAGGTTGATGGGGAACTTTATAACAAGTGGATCAGAGTGATAGCACTTGAAACCATAGATCAATCTTAACACTGAAAGTATTACAGCCAGACATTGTGTCTTTTATTAGTACATTCATAGCAACCTGAATCTAGATCAGTTTAAAAGAAGCATCAGGCATAGAAGAATGAGTTAAACAGACATGTGAGGATACATGTGTTCCAGCCAAACATGGAACATGAAACATTTTTATACAATAAATTGATTTGTTGTTGTTGTTTTTATCAAATAAATGAATGGCTTGAAGAGAAAAGGGAGAGAGAGGACTGCTAAATGAAAGTCATATCAACTAAATACAGTGTTGGACTTGGTTTGGATCTTGAGTCATACTAATTCTAAAAATCATTTTTGAAATATATGGAGAAATTTGAACATGGACCAGGTATTAGATAGCATGAGGAATTACTGCCATTTTGTTAAGCAAAATAATTAAATTTTGGTTATGTAAAAAAAAAAAGCCTTGCCCTGGCAGGTTTGGCTCAGCAGTTAGAGCGTCGGCCTGCGGACCAGAGAGACCCGGGTTCAGTTCCTGCTAAGGGCACATACCTCGGTTGCATTTTGTCCGCGGCCCTGGTTGGTCATGCAGGTGGCAGCCACTCAATGTGTCCCTTTCACTTCGATGTTTCTCTCTCTCTCTCTCTCTCTCCCTCCCACTCTATCTGAACAATGAAAAAATGTCCTCGAGTGAGGATAAGAAAAAAAAAAAAGCCTTGCCCAGGCCAATGTGGCTCAGTGATTAGAGTGTCAGCCCGGGCACCGAAGGGTCGAGGGTTAGATTCCCGGTCAAAGGCACATACCTGGGTTGCAGGTTCCATCCCCAGCTCCAGTCAGGGAACGTGCAGGAGGCAACCGATCATTGTCTTTCTCACATCATTGTTTCTCTCTCTCTTTCCCCCTCCCTTTCTTCCTTCTACTTTCTCTAAGAATCAATGGAAAAAATATCCTCATGTGAGGATTAACCAAAAAAAAAAAAAAGAAGTCTTTATCTACTAGAGATATATATTTTACACATATATGATGAGGTCTTTTTCTTTCATTTCATCCCCCCCAAAGAATCAGACATTGGAAAGTGAGTATAAATGAAATAAGAATGGTAGAATATTAATAATTATTGAAACTGAATGGAAGGATGCATGGGGTTCACAAATTATACTATTTGGTCTATTTGAAAAATTTTTTAATAATTATTTTTTTATTAATACCAGTCCTTCACAAACTCCTTCAAAAAATAGAAGAGGAAAGGACACTTCTGAACTCATTCTGTGAGGCCAGTATTACCCTGATACCAAACCAGTGACATCACAAGAAAACTATAAACTAGTATCCCTCATGAATATAGATGCAAAAATCCTCAACAAAATACTAGCAAAGCAAATTTAGCAACATATAAAAAGGATTATATACCATGATCAAATGACATTTATTCCAGAATTGGTTAGTTTAACATCTGGAAATAAATCGTTGTAATACACCATGTTAATAGAACGAAGGACAAAAACCACATGTTCATCTCAAATAGAGGAAAAGCATTTGCAAAACTCAACACCCTTTCATGGTAAAAACAGTCAGCAAGAGAAGGAAACTTTCTCAACCCAACAAAGAGCATCTGCAAAAAGCCCATAGCTAACATCCAACTTAATGGAAAGTGATCGAATGCTTTCCCCCTAAAATCAAGAACAAGCAAGGGTATCTGCTCTTGCTACTTTTATACCACATAATACTTGCTGTATAACAAGTACCAAGGCAATCACTCAAGAAATCAAAGGTATCCAGATTAGAAAGTAAAAAGTAAAACAATCTCTACTTGCTGGTGACGTGAGATCTTATATATAGAATATTCTAAGGAAATTAAAGTAAAACTTTTTAGAACTAATATACAAATTCAGCATTGTGACAGGATACAAAATCAATAAACAAAAATCACTTGTATTTCTATACATTAGCAGGGAACAGTTCCAGAAATGAAATTAAGGGCATGATCACATTTACAATAGCCCCCAAAAGAATAAAATACTTAAGAATAAATTTCACAAAGTAAGTGCAGGATTTGTATACTGAGAACTACAAAAGATTGGTGAAAGAAATTAAGGAAGATCTATCATCCTGTATTCATGGATAAAAAGACTTAACATTGCCCTGGCTGGTTTGGCTTAGTGGTTAGAGAGTGTCAGCCTGCAGACCAAAGGGTTGCAGGTTCAACCGGTCAAGGGCAGGTACTTGGGTTTCAGGTTCGATCCCTGGCCCTGGTCAGGGTCGTACGGGGAGGGAACCAACCAGTTGATGTATCTCTCTCACACTGATGTTTCTCTCTCTCTCTCTCTCTCTCTCTCTCTTTCTCTCTCTCTCTCTCTCTCTCTCTCTTTCTCTCTCCTCCTCCTCCTCCCTCCCTTCCACTCTATCTAAAAAAAAAAAAAAAAATCAATGGAAAAATATCATTGAGTGAAGATTAAAAAAATGATAATAATAAAGATATTTAAGGAAGAACTTAATATTGTCAATACTCCCCAAATTGATCTACATATTCAGTGTAATCCCAATCAAAATCCCATAGCGTTTTAGTTTGTTGGTAGGGTTTTATTTGTGTGTGTTTTTTTTTTAGAAATTAGCAAGCTGATTCTAAAATTTATATGGAAATGCAAGAGAACCAAATAACTAAAACAATTTTGAAAAAGAAAAAGAAAGAATGGAGGCCCTAGAGTTCTCAATTTCAAAACTTACTGCAAAGCTACAGTAATCAAGACAGTGTAGGACTGGCATAAGGATAGACATCCAAAGCAAGGGAATAGAATTGAGAGTCCAGAAATAATCCATGCAGTCATGGGTTATTATTTTAAAATAAAAATTATTTTTAAATTTAGATGCTGAGGAGCCACTTAGGCTCTTAAGTCTGTGGTATTTCTGGAGCTCACTATGTGAGGGACACTAGATCTAAACCTGGGAGCTTCGCTAAGGCCAGTGACACCATCTGGGCTTCTGTTCTTATCTCATGGGGGAACAGCAGGGTACTGGGGAACACATAGGAAGAGGAACCTGAACGACACTTGGTGTTCAGGGAAGGCTTCCCCAGCAAGGGACTGACCTCTGAACAGGAGATAATAGCCAGGCAAGGAGAGGGGTAGAAAGGGTGCTCCAGCCTGAAGGCCTGTCCTTTGCAGAGCCCAGGGCACTCAGGGAAGGGACAAGATGCAACACTCCCTATCAGGATGGAGAACTACCAAGTGAGTGGTGTGGGCTTCAGTTTAGGAACCTTTACTAAGTGCAGGTTTTTGGTCTTTGGGGCTGAGAAAGGCTTTAGGGTAGATGTGGGCATTGTTCTAGGCCCAAAAGAAGGAGAGGCTGGGAATGGTGTCAGCAAATCATAGGCCTGCTGCAGGCACAGCCAGCTCTGCGCCCTCCTGCTCTTTGTGTTTGTTTCATTAGCCAAACGCTGGCCCCCTAGCCATGGGGTTCACCCTGTTTGTGACAATACTACCACTCAGTCATTTTTGTCTAATCACAAGATTATAGGCTTTTTTCAAGTGCATACTTCCTGTGCCCCACTTTTATATGGCAGTTAGGAACACAGCCTTTGGAGGTTGATCGGCTGGGTTCAAACGCTGATCTTGTAGCTTTAGCTACCAGCACATGGAGCCTCTTGGAGCCTTGGTTTTCCCATCTGCACTTTGGGATCATTATTCCTGGCTCATGGATTTCTTAGGATTGAACTCGATGAATGTCACACGTTGCACCCATTGCTCAGGATATTGTACTTGTTCAGTAAATACTCAGCAGGTCCCATCCAGGTAGCAGCAGAGATGAGAACAAGACGGAAGGTATAGTGAGTAGAGGGTCTCCCCAGAGAGAACCTTGTTTTATGATTTTAAATACCTAATGTCCTCCCACCAGAAAAAGATTTGATGCAGTGGAGCCACACTGGTGTGAGAGGATTGACCCAGAGGGTTTGTAAGGCGGCTGCGTTTAGACGCAGGCCCTTTGTGGACATTGTTTCCTTTTCATCAACATTGGCAGCCATTTATGGAGGATAGGAGTAACTGCCATTTCTTGGCTTTCATTGGTGGTTGCTCATCTTCCAGACAGCCCTACAAGATTGGTGGAACCCTCCTTTACAAGGGGAGGAGACCGTAGGGAGGTAGCATACCTTCCCAGGATTATCTAGTGGAGGGTAGACTGAGGTTTACCCCTACATGGGTCCGACTCAGCTTATGCTTTCCCCACTGCACCCCTTAGTTTTAGTTCATGTAATTAATTTGTGTAGAAGTTCGGTATATTGAGCATATGGAGAGAAATCCATCCCCTTCCCTCCCCCCATACTATTAGGTTTTTCTCAAGGAAGCCTATCTCCCAGAACGAGAACACTGAACTGGGTGAGATGGTAGGAAGAGGAGGCTGGATGTTTAGAAGGCTTTTTGTCAGCCAGTAGTGAGTTGAGCCTGTCAGGTCTTTCCTCTGTAGCCCCCTTTTCCCTCCACCCCCACTCTTTGTCAGCCCCTTTCTTTGTAGCACAGATGTCTCTAATGACATCGATTCCTTTATTATAGCCCAGACCACCACCGCCACCACCACCGTGTTGCTGGGCAACCAGATGCTCACACTTTTGCCTTTTGTTTGTCCTCAGATGCCTAATTTGGGGGTGGGGCTTTAGGGCAGGGAGAAGGGAAAGAGCAACACCACAGCAGGCCCATCTGGTGCTGCAGGGTGTTAATTACCCCACCCCTGAAAAGCTGGGCATATGCTCCTAGTCGGAAACAGTAGCTTCTGCCCCTTCCCACAGGACACAGTCCTGTGTCTCACCCCTTACCTTCTACACCCTAATCTTGTCTGTCCCATTCCTGGAAACCTCCAAATGCAAAGTGAAGTTAGGATGTCTGCTCTAGTACATAAAAGGGAATTGCTTCTCGAAGTGTATGGTGAGGTATATCCAGAGCTGGTTAGAGGATACTGGGTCTGCTGCTTTGATGCTGGGTTTGATGCTGGTGTAGATGGAGAACATTCCATTGTGACGGAGAATTGAGGGTGAAAAGTAGGTCTGTCCTACTCCTGAGATCTCTAGGGGAGAATTACTGAAAACAGCCCATCTGTAAGGGAAGGCTTTGGGTTGTTTTCTTTTTCCATATAAGCCTAACTTTTCTGTTGTTATTGCTTACAATTCTAACCCATTTTCCTTTGCTCCATCTGTCTTTAGTCAGTCAGGAGACTCTGTCCCAAATCCTGTTCCCTATTGAAAAAACAATTTTTTCTATGTTTAACCAGCTTTGCTGAAGATAAATCCTTAGATATAAAGCTCTTATGTCATTCAAAATTTATTTTTAATCCCAGTCTATATTTTTACATGGTTTTTTAATGTTTCTAATATTTTTCATTCTATATTTTCTTTCTAAAACTTTGTAATTCATTGACTAAAGTACTAAATATCTGATATTGTATAATACAGCAGTGTTATCATTTGCCTAACATCAGTGGGTATTTTATGCATTAAATTAAATTAAAATTTTTAATTTTAAATTACACACTATATAAATATTTTTTTTAACTTCCTTGAGTAATGTTTCCTGTGCTGGTAGATCTCAAACGTGGTCTTAGGAACCCTCTTGCACTCTCAATAATGATTGAAGCCCCAAGTAGCTCTTGTTTGAGTCATACCTATCAGTGTTTACAATATTAGAAATTACAGCCAAAAAATTTAAATACACATTTATTCATTCATTTAAAAATGACAATAATAAGCTCATTATATGTTAACATAAATAAAAAAGTTTGTTATTTTCAAAAACAAAAAAGTAAGTGATAAGATTGACATTTGTTTTACATGGTTGCAGATCACTTTAATATCTGGCATAGAAGACAACTAGACTCTCATTTCTGCTTCTGTATTTAGTCTGTAAGTGATAATACTGTTTTTGTTAAAGGTTGTTGGAAAAGAGAGGAATAGTTTAATAAGCTTTTCAAATAATTGTGGATATTTTTTGCATTACACCAGAACTTGACATTTGATAGTTTCTTTAAGGGCTAGTTGTAATGTGGAATCTGAATCCAAATCAGTGAACTCTTTATACATTATTACATTGAAACCCACTGGTCTGTCATGCCTTTTGAATGGATCTTTTACCCGTGCATGATATTAGAAAATCATGTATCAGATGTTTGGAAAATATTGGTTCACTGAGATGTGCAGATCTGCTAAACGTTGACACCTTTATTGCACAATGTCAAAAAATCATTAATATTACCGATCTCATCAGCAGCAGTATTGGGAAGCCGTCAAGCTAGTGGTAAATACCTATTTCCAAATTGCTAATTTTCATTTAAAAGCTTGACTTTTATCATTGACAACATATACTGTCAGTTGTTTTTCTAAACTAACAAGTTCACATACAGGGCTGCTGCAAAAATGAAATAAGATAATGTACATAAGAAACTAGGCAAATTAATCTGTTTAAAAGGTAGGGGAGATACATATTTGCTCATAAAGGCAGAGTACCTTGGAAGGACAGACAAGAAACTGAAAACCTATTAGACTAGACAGAAAAGGTGAGAAGGAGGTTTTATACTTTTGCGAGTCCATAATCTCCTAATTGTAGTTCTGAAATCAAAAGAAATCTAAAAACCAATGTGTTTTGTTTTATTTACTTGTTTTCCTCAAAAATAAGAGTGGTCCCAAACCTTGTTTGGTAGCAAAACCTGACCTAAAGTGGCATGAAACTCCTTATGTTTTCCTTTATCTCATTTGTGACTACTCATTCATTTTGCAGAAATACTAGGGAATTGGGTACAGCATGCTGCTTGGGAGCGTTACACAATATATGTTAGATGTACTCAGCTGACCTTCCTAATATACGAAAAATTCCAAATTCCAGAACACAGCTGGCCTAAGATTATGGATCTGTGCATCCTTTTTACTCTTGAATTTTGAAACTGGTGAATGAATGTGTTACCTATTCAGAAAATTAAATTTAAAAATGTAATCTTTTAAAAACTAAATTTAGCATAGTGCCTGACACAAAGCAAAGCAAGCTCCCAGTAAATAGTGGTGCCTGGTATGTCTCACCATTTCAGCAGCCCCTGTGAGTGTTACCACTTAGGTTTACATCTTCAAAGACTGAGATGCAGAGGTTTGGGGAGAGACCCCTGCCAACCAGCTAGATAATTTCCCACCCAGAGTCCAGAGCCCATCTCTCAGTCCCAGTCCTAAGGCCGTCAGAGCACCTCAGCCGTTAGAATGGTGCCAACTGGAGTTGTCTCCAAGAGAGGAGTGTTGTTTTTATCTGCGAGGAGGGGGAGCACATAAGAAGGAAACTGTGGCCAGGCTCACCTCAGATCCCTTCGTGGGGCCCCCTTTTGGAGCTGGGACATACTGTCCTACGGGCCAGCCAAGAAGATGTGCCTGCAGGTTAGTATACAACACTTCCCTTCAGCTGATTACCAGATGAAGTAGTAGGGGCTTGATTTCAGAGCCCATGTGCAAAAACTACCTTCTTGTTTTATTTTATTTTTTAAATATTTCTTTCTTTATTGATTTTAGAGAGAGAGGAAGGGAGAGAGAGAGAGATGGAAACATTGATGAAAGAAAACATTTATTGGCCCCTTCCTGCATGCCCCTCACTGAGGATCAGGCCCACAACCTGGGCATGTGCCCTGACCGGGAATCGAACCGGCCACCTCTTGGTGCATGGATTGATGCTCAACTACTGAACCACACTGGCCAGGCTTACCTTCTTGTTTTAAACCCTAGAGTCTCAGTCAGCACATTCAGGACAGAGACAGTTTTATTTATTTTATTTTAATTAATTTATTTTTGTTATAGATGTTTCTCCTTTTCCCGTTGACACCTCATCCCAATCCCGCCCCCCACCCCCACCCCGCCCCCAGCATTGTTGTCTGTGTCTCTTGGCTATGCATATAAGTTCTTTGGTTTCTCTCTTCCCCGCCCTCCTCTGAGGTTTGTCAGTTCGAACCCTACTTCTATGTCTGACAGAGACTGTTTTAAAATGGGTTGTGTCCATGTGTTACAATGAGAATGTGTTAAGTATGAGAGCCTAAAGGATATGTTGTGACAGTTTCAAGTGCACAAATTATTGGGGTTGGCCTTGCAACCAGCTGCTTTTCTAGGCCCCATTGTCCTGTTTCTTCTCCCCTGCCCCCACCGTGGCCCAGGAGAGAAAAGTCGAGATGGCTGCATGTTTCCAGAGCCATCAAGGCTCTGTTCTCCCAGGCATTTTTATAGCCACGAGAAACCCCTCTGCTTGCTGCCCTCTGGCACCACCTGGTCTGACCAGTGAGGCAGGATGTTGGGAGGCCACCAGAGGCTTTGACAGCCAGCTCCATGAACCATGGCTTAGGAACAATAACCTTCCCTGGAAACCTAGTCCATCTAAATCACTCTACCTTTTCTAGCCCACGAGATAGGACTGACTGGAGAAGCACCTACTTTTGGATTTTTTTTTCCAGTTCTTTAATTAATGGCTTCTTACCTGTAAGCTTAGATTAGGGGCTGTTTACAAAGCTCTCCATGCTCAGCTGGTGTGGTTCAGTGGCTGAGCGTCGACCCATGCACCAAGAGGTCGCCAGTTGGATTTCTGATCCCGGCACATGCCCAGGTTGTGGAAGCTCTCCTGAGGTCTGGCAAGAACCTGCCCTACCCCAGAACTGTCAAAAAACAGGAAATAGAAGAAATTCGTTTATATTTTCAGTACGCTTCTTTCTAGTTTTATTTATACACACACACCCACACTCTTCACAGTTGATTTCCTAGGCTATTGATAATCTACTTTTCTTCCAGTTAACACTAGAGCATACACATTTGTACACATCATTTTAAATCAGTCTAACAACATTGTTTTCTTGGCTGCATTTAGAGATATGCCATAATGTACCTAACTGGTCCCCGTTTAGGCTGACCCAGTTCCCTTGATTAAAATTTTTATGGTAATCAGCTTAACAATAACCCACAATCTTCGGACCAGCTTAAAGTTTTTATGGTAATATTTTAATTTGAATTAAGTATTATTTTAGGAGTAATACCTATACATAAAATTGTTGGATCAAAGAACATAAAGATACATAAAACTTTTGAAGGAGAGATCTGTTTTGTGGACATATGTATTATATAATGTAGAATCTCCATTTATGCTCCTAGCTCATGCATTGTCAATGAGGGCACTGGGGGTATGCGGAAACATCTTGGCGGTTACAGTGGTGTGGCCCTCCAGTGAGCCACAGTGCAAAGGCAGATACACAGCACTTGTGGTGTGAAAATTTCACACAGGGGCCATAATGAAAGGAAAGGTTGCGAAGCACTGAGTTTGCTGTATGTACCATCTCACTCTACCCTTGGAAGCGTTTAAATCTGAGCTTTTGGGATTTGGTTTTAGAATAATTTTCTGATCTAAAATATCTTAGTTCTTTACCCGAAGTTGAGGCATTTGAGAAAGGTGTGATTGAAGTAAAATAAAATGTATGTGGAGGTTACCACTGCTAATATTTTTTTTTCTATAGAATTGGGATCCTTCATGTTTTGTAGCTTTGTATTCAGCCATTGTGATATTATCCGTGTCAGTCTGTGCCACTTTGAAATATCCCTTGCGTCATGGTCTCATGCAGGGGTTTCCCTGTCCCCAAGCCTGCGAGTGTATTTGTGACCCCTGTGGTGTCAAAGTCAGGTCCCTGGGAGCCCAGGTGCCCGTCTGCTCTGGGACTTATGGTAATTGTCCCTTGTTTGTTTCAGGTGTGATCCCCTGAGCCCATTTGCTGTCGGGGGAGAGGACCTAGACCCATTTGGGTGAGTACTGCTGGGGAGGGGCAGCAACACAACTTGCTCTCGTGGCTTTTCAGCCCCAGCTCATTTTCTAATTTTAGAGCTTTTCATCAGTCTTCCTTTGGGGTGAAGGAGACAGTTTGTGTTGCTGAGCAGCGGGAAGTCATTGCCACTCGTTATGCTTTGCCATGCTGAGTGTTGGAGAGGGCCTAAGCAATCCCAGCCGCAAGTCCTCTGTCATTTCTGGCCCCTCTTGCCACAGCAGCCTTCCCTTGGATGGCAGGATAGCATGCGGGTTTATCAAGTGCGTGGATTTATCAGGTGTGGACTGAAGAGCGCATGGTGGGCTACAGACCTTAGGGTATCTCAAGGCTATTCATAGGTCACCTCGCTTGATAAGGGGAGTCTCTAATCCCCATGAAGATATGGGTGGTTCTTGTCACACACACCCTAAAGTCAGCACAGCCCCAGCTATGCACTGTCTTCTCCAAATGATTCAAACTAGATTTTAACCTCTACTCAAGTGACCCAGTTTGACCATCTGATTTTTAGATAGTGGTGAAGTCACCTAAGTGTGCAGTTAAGCTTAAACAGTGACCTCAAAGTTTAGAGGCACATCAACTCATGTGTCCTAGTTGGAGCACATGAGTCAAGTCCATGGAATTCCGTGAGAGAGATGCTGTCGGGAGCCGGGCAGGAGACCCACAGCAGTCCATAGATTGCCCTGAGGTTCTTTAAGTGAACAGCAGAAAAAGCTGACAGCATGAATTGTCACTATGCTGTTATTTGGCCTTAGACCTAGAGTAGTGCCCTGCAGAGCCTTGTGGTGGTTCTACATGGACCTTGGTGAGTTCTGGCCCCTGTTTTTATCCATATGTCCCCCTTGGGTGTAGGGCATGGCAGGAATCTCAATTTTGTGGGCTTGAGAGCCTGGAAAGCTGAAGGTTCAGACCATGCTTGCTAGGGTGGGTGTACTCTTTGTGCTCTTGTCCACTTCCTGCGCTGCTCAGGTAGCCATCCCCGCATGTCTGCTTGAACCATCACTCAGAAGGAATACCCCAGGCATTCTTGGTCTGTTCTCACCTCCTTCGCCTCTTCTCCAATAGCTCCCTGCCACACCTACGGACCCATTTTTTCTTTCTTGCCTTAGGTATCGGAGAGGTGGCATGATTGTGGATCCCCTGAGATCCGGTTTCCCAAGAGTTCATATTGACCCATCCTCGGGCCTCCCTAACCGGCTTCCTCCAGGCGCTGTGCCTCCAGGAGCGCGCTTTGACCCTTTTGGACCCATTGGGACCAGCCCACCTGGGTAGGTATTCACTCAGGTATGCTGAGAGGTAAGACCTGATGACAGCTCAGCTCAGTGCTGCAGGAATGAAGGTGTCTTGATACCAGGCACAGAGGCCAGTAACTCTGTCCCCCACTGCCAAGAGAGCGGAGTCTCCTCCAGGCCCTGCCAGATGCCCCCTGGAACTTCTAGGAGCTCCCTTCCCCAGTTCCCCTCAGGGAAGACCCTGAGGAGGAGGAGGAGCAACTCATGCTCACTGGAAGTTTTAGCATGTATCAGGAACTCATTGGATCCTTATCAACACTCACATGTAGATACTACTGTCCACATTTTGTAGATACAGAAAGCGAGGCCTTGAAAGATGAAGTAACTTACCCAAAGTAGAGGAATCAGGATTCAGTCCCAGTCTGTCTGGCTCTGGAGTGCACGAACTCCACGAACCACCACGTCAGTCTGGAGTGCAGACCCATCAGCTCAGGGCCTCCGCCTGTGTGCCCCTGGCCCTCCATCTCTCACTCACCAGCCCCTCTTTCCATTCCAGACCTAACCCAGACCATCTCCCCCCGCCGGGCTACGATGACATGTACCTGTGAAAGCCTCAAGAATGTAACATCCCAGCCTTCCCTCCACTCTCCTGGAGCTGCCACCTCTGGCCCCGTCAGCAACCGTGTACTTGCGGTCTGGGGGCAAGGGACTCTGCCCATGTGTTTGCAGGCTGGCTGGGATTGCCTCCCTACCCCTTGTCCGAGCCACGGCACCTGCTGCAGCTCTCCACTTGGCTGCATATAGGTCCCAAGAGAAATCAGTGTCTCTCACCACCAGCTCCTCATTTCCAAGGGAAACTCCGGCAACATATGCCCTCGACCCAGTGCTGCGCTATAAGAACAGAACGCATTTTGGATGTTATTATTAAGAGCCAAATGTCAATACAAAAGTCATGTTGCCGTCTCCCACGTTTCTTTATGCACAGTTCCTTCCAGTTATGAGACTTCTGAGTTTGAATCTTTGTGGGGCTAAACGACTCTTCCTACCCAGGGCCCATTCTTACTTCTCAGGCACCTGCTCTTCATAAATTGCTGTTTGCTCCTGACATCACTAAGATGGGTCCCAGTGTGGCTGCATGGATGACTATGAGTGACTGGAAACCCCATAGGCCACAAGGATGGTTTTGCACGGGTAGGCCATTGCAGAAAAACTGCATGCTTCTGTGGAGGACAGATTCCTCCACTTCTGCCTGTCTGGCCCAGTCCTGTGTCCATCTGCACCTGGGCAATGGCAGCCTAGAAACAGGCGCAGGGAGAACAGACCTGTGCCCTAATCTCTTTTTACCACTAACGTACTAAGTGACCCTAAGTCCCTTCCCCTCCATGGCCTTTGTGCCCACCTACGGAATCTGAAGTGCCCTTTCTACTCTAAAACCTTCTGATGTCTGCTGCTGTGTGTGGCAACCCCTGGGAACTGGGGCAAGAGGAAAAGAATGAAGGTTCGAGGCTTCGTGTGGCACTTACCTACAGAGCCTGTAACTGTGCCGCTTACCTCGTGGGGCCCAGACGAGCACAGGCGCATGGGCTCCATCTGAGCTTGGTGAACTTCAGGAGGAGCAGGGAGGCCAGCATCGCAGCCAGTGGCTGGGGTGGATGGAAGAACTAGTCAAGCACGAAACTACCCAAGAAGGCCTTTCACCCACAGGGAGCCCCACCTCTGGAAGCCTGTGCCCTCTGCCCAGGCCCGCCTGACCTTTGGTGTTCTCCGGATCCTTTTCAGCCCGAGGCCTGGCAGACGTGGTCAGTGATGAACCTTGTGCTGGAGTGGAAAGAGCACCATAGAGCACCAGCCTCAGAGGCAAGAGATCAAAGCACTAGTCACTTTGGCTTCACAACTAGCATTTCAGCCATATTTGGAGCCTTTCAGTTCTCAGTTCCTTGGGTTCCTTCCCCTAAATTAGGACATATTATTTATCTGTGGACGGGGCTACCAGAGCCTTGTTGCAGTATCTGCTATAGCCTGGGACTGCCTGAGAGTGGGTTTGGGGTAAAATAAACTGGCACATAGGCCCAGGGTCAACCTAAATGGGGGCTGGGCCTGGATGGGGAGGCCAGCATGAGTGGGCTCGCTGGGCATTTCTGGCAGACTCATCTCAAGCACTGACCTAGTAAAAGACCACCTTGGATTCTTTAGAACATGTGTGCTCTGGAGCAAGACCCAGCTGTCAGGCAGAGCTACAAATGCAATTATCTGTCATAGTTTCCTTCCTCAAGGGCCAGCAAATGGGTGGAATGCTTTTGTTTTGAAATTGGGTCATAACTGCTACCAAAAGAACTTGGGGCAATTTGCTCATAAAAGCTTCCTCTACTATAAAAGGAAGCATTTAAAAGAGTTATCAGACCAGAGACCATCAGACAAGCAGGAAGGGGGTAGATCACTTTTAAGACCCCAATTAAAAAAAAAGACAAGATTGAAACAATAAATTTGCCACTTAGATTTTCTAGTAGCAAAAGTCAAAAGGATAGTCCTATACATAATTCTGTTTTCTGAAAACAGAAACTTCAGTGGTTCATCTGCAGAATCAGCCATTTTTATGTGTGTGTGTCTCCTTGTATCAGGGGCATTGAGGAACATAGATGATGTCTTAGTTGTTCCAGGGAGGCTTTTAGGAACTTCCAGGTCGAGCTTTCTGTGCTTGTAGTTGGGCCACATTCCTCCTTTCAGCCATGAGTGATCACCAAGCAGCAGATAAGAATGTTTCAGGTATAGGCTTTTTGGAATCCGAAATGTTGGAGCCTTAATAAATATCAGCACTTAATAACCTAGTTCTCTTTTTTAAATAACTTTGAGATATAATTCACACTCATAAAGTTCACTCTTTTAAAAGTGTGCATTTGTTTTTTAGTGTGTCCATAGTGTGTACATCCATCACTATATCTAATTCCTGAACATTTTCACCATCCCCAAAAAGAAGTTCCATATCCATTAGCAGTCACTCTCCATTCCCTCCTTCTTAGCCCCAGGCAACCACTAGTCTATTTTCTCTCTCCATTTGCCTATTCTCATAAGTGGAATCACATAGTATGTAGCCTTTTGCTTCAGGCTTCTTTCACTTAATGTTTTTAAGGTACATGTTGTAGCATGTATCAGTACGTCATTCCTTTTAATGGCTGAATAATATTCCATTGTAGGGATATACCACATTTTCTTTATCAGTTGATGGACATTTGAATTGTTTTCATTTTTTGGCTATTATGAATACTGTTACTGTGAACATTTGTGGACAAGGTTTTGTGTGGAGGTATGTTTTTAATTCTCTTGAGTATATACCTAGGAATGGAGTTGCTGGATCATATGGTAACTTGATGTTCAACTTTTTGAGGAACTGCCAGACACTTTTCCAGAGTGGCCATGCCATTTTACATTTCCAACAGCAAGATATGAGAGTTCTAATTTCTCCACACCCTTGCCAATACTTGTTAGTCTTCTTGCGTATAGTCCTGCTAGTCGGTGTGAAGTGGTATGTCATTGTGGATTTGTCCTCTGGTTTTTTTTAAAGAAGAATTTTGACCTAGGTCAAACAAGACAGAGACCAGAGCCAGTCCTCCCTGGGGAGCATAGCACGGCTTTGGTAATAACCACTTTCAGATGGCCGTGGCTGGTGAGCCACAGAGGAGTTGGGTCTGACTTTGGAGGAAGGTTCTGGGCTGGATGTATCAGACAGGTGCTGTCTGCAGGTAAGTTCCTGTGACCTCTCTAGGTCTAGTGAGATTCACGGCATGACTTTCATTTGGTTTGAAATGTCTTTGTTGCCCTGGCCAGTTTGGCTCAGCAGTTAGAGTATTGACCTGCAGGTTCAGAGAGACAAACTGCAACTGTACTTCAGTTGCAGTTTGTCCCCAGCCCTGGTTGGGTTGTGCGGGAGGCAGCCACTTGATGTGTCCCTTTCACTCTATCCGAACAAAAAATGGAAAAATGTCCTCGGGTGAGGATAAAAGAAAAAAAGAAATGTCTTTGTTTATCTGGTGGCTTACAAGTAAAATAAAGGTCTAATTTCAAATCCTGGCTTTGGGTGAAGTACCATGGACCACTTCTACTCCCCTGTCCGGCAGCCACATCCCCACCTTCTCTTCTTGCCTTGTCTCCCTCCCAGTTTCCGAGCTGGCTGTTTCTTATTGCACTTATCTCCTCATTCTCCTCTGTCAAACTTCATTATGAAGTCATGAGTCTCTTGGGACCCCGGCTCCAAGAATGTGTTATGCTCAAAATGGAGACTGTATTCCTGTGCTGGCCAGTCAGTACCTATTGACACACGATTAGAAAATGGGCAGCAAGCTGCACACACCCTCACTCTGGAACTCAGCCTCCCTCAGGGCTTCCCTTTCTACTGTGGTCATGACATTCTGTTACTGATCCCGCCTCTCTTCACAGAAGGAAAATTAGAATCTGCGGGACACTTAATATCCTCTGTGACCTTCTAATCTTGTCTACTTTGGCACAGTTCCAATAACGCAGTCCGTCCACCAAGGAGAGGAGAGATTCCCCCACGTGCATATCCGCAGCTCTCTGTCATAAAACATGCGTGCTTGCGGGCCACCACTGACTTTGCATCATAGGAGAGATTCAAAGGCAGGCAGCCAAGTCCCAGCTCTTGTCTCTGGGATATCACAAGGCACACACCTGAGTCACTCCAGCTGTGCTAGGCCCTGAACCTGACCGGGAAGGCAGATCAAAAGGCAGGAGTGGCAGGCAGTGAGGATGGTGGGCAATGGTGAGTGGCAAGTCCCAGGTGACTAAGGACAGACCCTAGAGTGCAAAGAGCAGCAATGATGAAATCTGAATACTCCACTAGTGGCTGGGCTGGGTAGGAGGTACCAAGTGGAAGGCCCAGTCTGCTGAGGCTAATGAGCAGATGCGATCTAACAGGAGGTTGATGACCACATGAAAGGCCGTGTTCTATATGAGCCACATAAAATAAGTGTTCTGAGAGTGACAGTGTGATGGGGGTTCAGAAGGAGAGAGTGGGGGGTCCTGCTGAAGTGTCAGTCCTGAGGTTCAGCTGCAGTAAACAGAAATAACAAGCTTTTTCTAAACAAAAATGGTTGGGATATAGAGATCAGCAAGATTACATCATCATTGTCATGATCTGGAGATAGGAAACTCCAGAGCCACACAACTGCATAGATCTGCAACAGAAGTGAATGCCCGTTATACTGCCACCTTGTCTCCCACTCAGCTCAGTTCACATTCAAGGCTCAGTTGAATGCATATGTAGCACCTACATCACCTCCCTAACCACTGCAAGAGAGCCTGGGAAAATCTTTGTTCCCTTTTCCCACCTCTCCATTCAGGAAGGCGCATTGGGACAGAGCTCTGGTGAGCTGGTCTCCTGTGCCTGCCTGCACCCCGGGCCACAGAACAAATAGGTGCCACAGCCATGCTTCCCCAGTTCCCCCAAGTTGAACAGTCTCCAATGCTTGCTTAAAGCACACCACACACCCCTCGGCCTGACCCAGACGGGACCCAGATCTCAGGAAAGGGCCTTTAAATCCATTTTTTAGGAGTTCCTCTGGTGACTCATCAGGCAAGTTTGAGAACTGAGAAGGGAGGGAAAGATTTTCTACGTTCTTGCTACTCAAATCAGCAGCAGCACCTGGGAACTTGTTAGAACTGACTCTCAGGCTGCATCTGAGGCTTATTAAGTGAGTCTGCATCTTAATAAGTTCCCCAGGTGGCTCACGTGCACATTAAAGTTTGAGACGCTGTAGTGTACAAACTACAACTTTTCCTTCACCTGTATATCAGGTGCAAAGAACTGAGTCAGTCTTGGTTCATGGCACACTGAGTAGTGCATGCAAGAGCCCTTCGTTTTGTTTTTCTACTTTCACCCCTATATCCATCCCATTCCCTTGCCCCTGTGACTCAAATGTGTTTCATTGGTACAATAGCAGACATTATATCTTCAAATAATAACTATGAGATACTATCCTCACTTTCTAGACCAGAAAAAGAGACTTTGGAAAGGTCCAGTAATTTGCTCAAAGCCAAGCAGGGGTCTCAGAATCAGGCAGGCATGGGTGTGACTCCCAGCCCTACCTTTGCTGATGTATGGCCTTATCTGCAAAATGAGCATCACAACCTTCAGGATTGCTGCGGGGTCGGGCCAGACAATGTGTTTTATAAACAGATGGTTGGAGCTCAGTGGCTGCCAGCTATTATTATTATTACTGAAGCTCTATGGGAAGATAAGCCTGGGGGCTCATGACAAAGGGGAGGGAAACTTAGGCTGCCCTCCAGTACTGGAAATGATCATTTATCTGGCACTCAGTGTGCTAGGCTTTTCCTAGTCTTGTGTAGTATCTTAGCCACGCTTGACAACATTGTTAGCAGCATTGGTTGAGGTGCTGGACTTGCCGTCCAGGGGTGATGGGGACCTGGGTCAGCCTGGTTCTAAATCCAGTGCACGCGCTCGCTCTCTCGCTCTCTCTCTCTTTTGATTTTTAGAGAGGGAGAGGGGGAGAGGGAGAGAGAGAGAGAGAGAGAGAGAGAGAACATTGATTGGCTGCCTCCTGCATGCCCCCCCCCCCACTGGGGATTTGGCCCATAACCAGGGCCTGTGTCCTGATCAGGAATCAAACCGGTGACCTCTTGGTGCATGGGTCGACGCTCAACCACTGAGCCACACCAGCTGGGCTAAAGCCAGTGCTCTTGCGTAGAACTGTTGTACCCTGTGCTGGTAAGGAGCATGGATCCCTGGACAAAACCCATTTTGGAAGCTGGGAAACGCTGTCAGGACTTGTGTGAGACAGGAACATAACCCCAGGATGGTTTAAGACTCCTAACTCAGTCCCATCTGTTAAGTGTATCTCATGTATCTGAGCACTTCCACATACAGCCACGGTGCCCGGGGCACCCAGGTTAGGGGCATCTGAAACCACCCAGCACAGGACCCATTTCACAGAGGAAGAAACAGGCCCATGAAGTCCCTCTGTTACAGTGAGATCTGAGTGCCTTCACTGGGCCCCAGAGATGGCCTTGGGCTATGCGCAGGGCTTTGTTACCAAATGATGCTCACCTCTGCCTCCTGAGTTTAGTAGGATGGGAGCTACTCTCCCCATTGAACAGATGAAAAAGCAGGCCCAGAACAGTTAAGTGACCTTTCCAAGACTATGAAGAACACAGAATTTCTAGTTCCATAGCTTTCCCACTGAAAATGTCCCAAAACAGGTTGGTCCCCAAGTGACCAAAATATAAGTCTCCTTCCCTTCCACCTCTCTCCCCTCAGCTAGTCTGAGCATTAAGAGGAAGGTACCATACAGGTTCAGCACCCTGGTCAGCACCCACCTCCCTTACCGCAGCCAGAGGAAGCTTTCAGGCCAGGTTAGGTCAGAGTCTACTACCTAATCCAGGATGGCCTACTCCTGGGACAGACAGGCATGGCCCTAGGTGTCTTGCCTCTAAGAGAGAGCCCTGTCCTCCCCTTCCTTAAGAGTAGAACCACAGGAGTGCAATTTCATCCTGTAGACTTCTCGGTTCACAGAACATAAATTCAAGTCAGAAGCCATTTGAAGAAGAAGACATGCAGAGGCCCTGAGCCATGGTGACCTTGGGCGAGTCCCGTCCACCACTGCAGCTTTTCCCATCTGTAAAGTGGGCTAAGGTGAGCCTGACTGTCGCCAAGATCCTGCCTATCTGTGAGATTCCATGATTCTAAGCGAGCCATGGACCTGACCAAGTTCAGTACTCCCCCCACAGAACTTTCCAGCTCACATTTAAACCATGGGCCTCCAAGGGGCAGCCCACAGCCAGATCTGTCTACAAACATGCTCTGACTGGCCTGCATGTTATTAACTTGATAAGATGCATGGTGGCATATTGTTAAACTTGAGTCTTGACTCTGCTATTTACTAGCTGTCATCTTGTGATCTTGGGGCAAGTCACTTAACCTGCCAGTTCCTCTGCTTCATCTATAAAATGGAATGATAGCATCCATTCTACAAGGTGGGCATGAGGTTTAAATAAGCTAGTAGATGTAGACTTAAAAGAGTGCCTGACACAGGACACTACATTTTGTTTAAAATTTTGATGATCTAATGTGTGATGTATGACTGGTTCACTGAAATGCAGAAACATGAAGTCTTGTCTTTTTATCCAACTGACCTCTGTCAAACCCCTTTCTTAGCTCAGCAGTGAGGGTCCAAACAATAACTGGTCATTTTGATTTTCAAAATCAGTCCAATTGAAAACTTTTCTACTCACATTCAGTTCTAAGATGTCTCCTCTGACCTCTTGAACCCTTGCTTCACTGTGGTTGGGTGGGGAGCAGGAAGGAAGAAAGATAAATGGTCTCTTCACTGGCCATCATAATGGGGATTGCGGGGAGAGGTGTTCTTACTGTGATTCATACTGAGTTTAGTGTGTTTTGGGGTATTTTGTTTGTTTGATGGATTTGTTTTTGATGCTGGGGTCTCCAGTAGACAACATGCATAATTTGGGGAATGGTTAGAGCCTTGTCCTAGACTCTCAGAGAGATCATCAGGGTCTAAGTCCAGTCCACCAGAGGCAGGGTCCCTCTGCTTCTTGAGGTACTATGCTGGCAGCTCCAGCCTTCCTTCACCTCCCTTCAGCAACACCTGAAGCCCTGGAACATTGGGAGGGGATGCAGGACTGCCCTTCTTCCTCCTCGATTATCAACACCCACATCCCTTCAAGCCAGCATGGCTGTTCCCATGGACCTCCCACATCAGAAATTCTGCAAGTCAAAAACAGACCTCACCTCCAGGTTTACAACTGCCCCTAAACTCAAGAAGACACCTTTCAAGCCCTCTCGAGAATACCTTCCTTATATTTTTCATCTGTTCCGTGCTATGCCTCCAAACTGGCACAGAGCTGGCACACAGATCTTTGTTGAAAGAATGAATGAATGATCTCGGATGAGCAGTACTCAAGTGGTTTGCAGGCCATGCAGTTCAGCAGGCCTCCAGCTGGGAGGCAGAGGCTAGTCCACTTCTTGAGGGCACCCCCACCTCTATGAGTGATTCAGTCAGCGCTGGGCAGGGGGAGGGAGGTGGGTGTCTGTGCCCAGCAGGTAACATCTCACTGAGTACTCCCTTGTCCTCAGTTCTGCCTGTCACAGTTTTCAGGCAGTGAGATAATCCTCTTCTCCATCCTTTTACCCACACAAAGGTCCAGATGTCCAGCTGCTTAAAAAAAAAAAATCAGAAGCTCTGGCAACCCTGAGCCCATCCATCATAAGGCATCAGCCAGCCAGAGCTGAAGCAGGTGCCCCTTTATTCCTTCCACTGCTGTCCACAGCCACCTGCGTCATTCATGAATGTCACCTACAGGCATTTGCGCTGGTCCCCTGCTTTTCTTTTTATGGGGGAGGGTGGAGACTCAGGATGAGAGTCAGATACATGGTTGTCGGGGAGTCAGCAATAATAGCAATTCACTCGTGGATGCTTAACCCCTAGGAGTGGCTTCAGTAAAAGGAGATGTGGACACAGAGGGAGGGATAAGAAAGAGAAGGATAGGGAGAGATTGGAGAGAGAACTGGGAGAGGGACAGGGACAGCCTTTTCTGAATGTCTGACCCTACACCAGTACTGGCTCAGATGCCCCACCACCGGCAAGAGGTTGGCATGGCAGCTGCCTTCTTCCTCTGCTGTCCCTGTTCCCCTGGGGCCAGCTTTCCTGCCAGGAGATCCTTCCACTCACTAGCCTTCCACCAGGCCCAGGAGAGTAGCAGGTGCCACCTCAACCGCGGCAGCTCTGAGGCTGAGAAGGGACAGGCTGCCGAGACTGAGTCCAGGAATCTGAGGTCAGTCCTCGGGCTGCAGCTGGAGACTGCGGTCCCATGGACTGGCCTCCCCAGTGCCAGTGTCACTCCTACAACACATTTGGCTTCAGAAGATGCTCTGCCACACACATCTGCAAGCAGTCATAATGGCTGACAGTGAGCCTCAGCACATGCCGGGCCCTGTGCTGTGCTGTACCAGCAAGAACTGGAGTTCTCATTACAACCCTGGGAGTTGAGGACTGGTCACCACATTCTACAGGTGATGAAATGCGAACTCCCACAGCTGGACACTCCAGCACAGAACCTGCAGGCCTCCCTCCCAGCCTGCTTCTCCCCTGTACACACCAGGCTGTCTTATGCCTCTGAGCCTCTGCTTATGCTGTTCCTCTGCCTAGAACACCTTTCCTGCTCTCCACTTCCCCACATCGGATACTGCCTCACTGCTTTAAGATTTCTGTTAGACATCATCCCTTCCACAAAAGCCTTTTCTGACCCCCAACTCAATCAGTAATCCTGTACCTCCTCTGTACCCCCTAACACACACACACACACACACACACACACACACACACACACACACCCTACTGGGCACCAGCAGGGGCCATTTGTCCCACAGAGTCTGGCCCAGGGAAGAATGCAGGTTAGGTGTGAATGAATGGACGAATGAATGTGAACAGCTACCATTACTGAGGGATTATGAAATGCCAGGCACCGTGCTAATGCTTTGCAGGTATCATCTCATCACTGCTCACCACATCTTCTGAGGAAGGCAGTTATGAGCACCCCATTTTATAGATGAGGAAACAGAGGCATCCAGGCAATCAGATTCTGGAGCCAGTGCCTTTGTACTCTTATCTGATGGACGGTCCCCCGTAAGGGGCCCTGCCCCCAGTCACTCTGAGACTTGAGTAGGGAGAAAGCTCAGAAGTGCCTGGCCTCCTAGGAGGAGGAGAACCCTGCCACCCTCTGCACCATTCAGCTACCCTGGGCCCTCCCACTAGCTGCTGATGGACAACCTGACTCAGGAAGAAGAATGTGGGGGAGAGGGTGTTCGAGCCAAAGACAAGAAGACACAGCATCTCCAGGGGTGCTACTGTCTCTAGCCAGGCTCTGGCCACTGGGGCATTGGGTTTTTTCAAAGGAGGGGAATTGGAAGCTTGGGGAGCCTCTTGACTAAATCGTGCCCAAATCCACTACACTCTACCCCTTAGGATACCCAACACTTGACCAGTAAATGCTAACATAACTCTACTGACAAGGAGCTTCCTGTCACTCCAACCCAGGCAAGATCTGCGCAAGCTGCTTCCCACAGCTAAAATGTACCTCCTCGGGGACATCAAGGGGAGCTCACTCTCTCCCAGAGAAACCAGTAGGTTCTGCTGGAGGGCATCTCCTTGACACAACTGATCAGCACAACTGATACCCCACTTTCCTCCCAAACAGAACCTCTAGACAGAAAACCGCCTCCTGTGGTTTCTTCATAATGCCTCCCTTCCTCCCCCTCCTCATGCCCCTCCAAAGGTCTCCAGACACAGGGTAACATGCTCTCAACTTTGAAAAGCCCCCTGCTTGGGTTTCCTGTTTCCCTCAGGCCCCAGAGAGGGCAGAGTGGAAGGTTTCCAATTTTATCTCGGAGGACGAGAGAGGTGAAATGATTTGCTCAGAGGCCCACAGGGAAGAGGTGACCTACAGGACCTCGCTCCCCTGGTTCCCAGCCCAGAACCACACAGAATTCCAGCTGGAAAATGCTCCCTGGACAACTCTCCGCTTCCACCAAAGTGGGGGAGCAGGAAGGATACAGAGAAGGTACCACCAGCTTAGCATGGAGAGGGGAAACTGTTGCTGCGAGGTCAGCCTCCCGGGAACTGCAAGGCCTGTGGCTTCTGGAGAAAAAGAAAATGCCATCAATAACCCAGAGGTTGCCCTGGCTTGGAGCTGGTTTGAGTATGTCCTTGGCTTCTGAGCCAGGTCAGACGAGAGCTGTGTGTGTGTGCACACGCGCGCGCACATTCATGCACCAGTGTGTGCTCCTGCATGTGTGTGTATTTGTAGGTGTGGACATGCAAGGAAGGGGACATTTTAAAGACAATCCCAGAGAAGGTGATGCTTATTACTGAGGAAGGGAGAGATAATAGTGGACTCAGGCAGCAGGTATTTTCAGCTGGGAGACACATAGGATGCCTGAGGTGAGCAGATGGATGATGGATACTGGGGCTCCAAAGGTCCGCCTGGGCACTTCCTTGAGGGAGAATCAGGCTGGTGTATCTCAGGTTCCTTAGCACCTTGCAAATGTCCCTCAAGACTAGCTAGGACCTGGCTGTCTCCTGACAAGGCTGGGGGAGAGGGGTCTTCTGCCATCAAGGATACCTCTCTACCTCTCCCACATAAAGTGGTGCCAGGCCCCTGAAAGAGGGAGGCAAGGTGAGTGTGCCGCTGTGGAGTAAGTCAAGAGGCAAGAGGCAGGAAGCAAGGTCAGGGAGGCCCAGGGGCCATATTGCTTAGGGTTTTATAGGCCACTGGGAGGGACGGACCCAGGGTAGGGGACCTAAAACCTATGCAATTTAGAGGGCCACCCTTTTAAAAAATCAAAATTATAAATAAAAACTGGACTCAGGGCCTTTGGAGCCTATGCAAGTGAGGAGCCCGCATGGTGAACCCTCTGGCCAGGGCAAGAATTTCTGCTTCTGCCTGGAGAGGGAGCCATTGACGGGTTTTGAGCAGAGGAGTGACCCGCTCCTGTTAACCTTTTAACAGGATGAATCTGGCTGTAGAATGGAGGATGGACCAGGAGCAGAGGGTGGGCAGTGGTCAGCCCTGGATCTGCCGATGGGTAGGAGAGGTGGGAGAGAAGACAGGCAGACAGCTAGCCCTGAGGTCTTAGGCCTAAGCCAGTTATCTCCAACTGAGGTGGGGAAGGAGAGCGGTCAGTGCCTGGACCTCATTCCATGCAGCTCTATCTTAGCTCTTCCCATCCCGAGCCTCAGTTCATTCACTTCACAGATAAGGAAAACTATATATTCAGGGAGGTGGAGTAATTTGCCTAATTGTCACAGTCAGTAAATAGCAGAGTCTGGATTCAAACCCAGGTTTCCCCAACTCCCCAATCGGTATCTGTTCTAATACACCAGGAAAAGCAAGATTTGGGACCGTAGCAGCATGTCTGGTGCGAGAGGCAGTTCCTGGAGGTGAGGCACGTTCCAGCGACCACAGGGCCATGGCATCTCTCCACACCCACCCCTAAAACACCTGCAAAGAAAGTTCTCGCACCCTCCACCACTCTCCTTCCTAACCTTGCTTCTCATCCACTGACTGGGAGCTTTCATCTGCAATCTGGGAGAAGTGTTTTTGGCATCTCTTAAGTTTCCTTAATTCACTGACAAGGTAATGACTGCCTCGACCCATTACACACACTTTCTGTGTTAGGATGGTAAGCAGGCGTCTCTGGCTTAGAGAAAACCTGAGATTCCTGGGACTTAATCTTCCAGTTGATTTAGCCCCCAAACACAATTCACTGAATTTAAACAGGAATTGATGGTCCCAGATGCATCCACTCAACAGGTTTGGTCTCCAAGTGAGCACCCCCACCCATCATGCAATCCACATGGCTTGGACTAGTATTTTTATATCATTATGAATTTGAAGGGCGTTAGCTCATCATTTGGGATGTTCGATTCTGCTGTAGTTCATCTAGAACAGCTCATGCCACTTTCTGCATCCACTCCTTGCTTGGAGCCAGGGAGACTGATACAGCGGTAGAAGCCCCGACTTGTGGTCTCTCACCATTTTGAAGCTTTGTTCTTCTCAAACCACATCCATCTTCAACAATAGGAACGGCACCTGGCAGGCCACGCTGAACAGCCTTGTCCCCTCCAGCCCTCCCCCGGCCCCCTGCTTCTGGCAAAACCTGCCAGCAGGAGCAGATATTTGATCTCTCCTAGAAGCTGTGATGTTAAACTGCCCAGATGTTCCCAACCAGACTGAAGGTTCAGGTTACAGCTATAATCAGGGCTGCTCTCCCCTTCAGACCCCATGCCCACCCCCAAGAGACAGTCAGGATCCATGGCCCACATGGCCAATTGTGATGGAGTCAGTAGGACCTGCATGGAGCCAGGGGGCTCACTGAAATGACCCCTTTAGGGTCTTCCCACCAGTGGCCTTGAAGGTACGTACCCTCAAAGCCTTCCAGGGCTACTCAGACTGGACGATGCCTCCCCCATCCTCAAACACCTGTATCTCCTTGCCCTCTAAAACCTACTTCCTTTCCTTGCCCAGAGTTTAGAAAGTCTGGACAGAGACTGGACACACACCACAAGAAAAACAGAACACACCGTGATCAATGTGGCTGGAGTTTCCAGGTCACCCGAATGCGCCTGATTTCTCCCCAAACATGTTAGCACTGCACTTGACTGCTAAGAAGTGGGGAGAAGGGGGAGGTTACAAATTCAGCACTAAGAAAAATTTCTTTTCTGCTATCAAAGTCAGGCCCAAGAGACATCCTCTGGAGGGGGAAGTAATGCAGGCCCACATCATGTCCATGGAAACACAACAAAGCCCTCACCCCTCTGGTAGAAAAGACCTCTCTTGTTCAGGGAGTTGGTGAAAACTGGGCACTTGACTTTGTGAAATGTGAGCTAAGATGTAGTCACTGCAGAAAATTCAATCCCAAAACAAGGCTGTAGCAAATTTTGGATTTAACCTGGCATTACTGGGAGGTGTAGGGGACTCTGGCAGGACTGTGCGAGCTCCTGGAGTTGCCCAGAAAATGGCACAAAGAACGGTCAGCACCCCCGACATCCTTCTTCCCTGAAGGAGTGGCCAGAGGCAGATACTGGGCGCTTATTCCTGGGGCAGAACCTGAGGGGCCCGAGGGATCGTCCAGTCCGACCCTCACTTTACAGTCAGGGGGCCTGGGGCCTGGGGCGGGGTCACTGCAGTGCTGACTTCTCCCCTCATTTAAAGCCAGCTCTCCCACCATAGATGGTCATAGCTGAAAGGGGTCCCTCAAAGTCACCAACACCCACACTTTGCTGATACGGACTACAGAGATCCTGGAATTTCCCCAGGCACAAAGAACAGGATGGGCAGCCTTTCAAACTGCTCTCAATCATCAGAAATGCCAAGAAACCTCATCCTCCAAGGGCAGCAGTTTCCAAACTTCTGTATTTTTAGCAGCAGAAGCCATCCTCCAAACAAAACCTAACGCAACACCTCAAGCTACAAAACAGATCAGGGGGCCAACCTCTACCATGGAGCCTGAGCCAGGCCCTGGGCTCCCCTTCCAGCACCCAGGACTCCTTCCCCAGGGCCTTGTGTGGAGCTCAGTCTAAAACCCAAGGCCTTGGGGGGCTTGTAGCCTTGGAGCTGAAGCAGCCAGAACAGGCTGCTTACTTAAGACCTCTGGAGGGTGTGGCTGGTCTCTGAGATCTGGACAACTTCGTTTTCCACCAGGCCCTGGCCCCCGTCCCCATTGAGCTGTCTCATGCGCAGGTTAATGGAGCCATAGGTCTTCCTGGAGCCCCTGCCAGTGACGAAGGTCGGCCGGCGGTAGAGCTCACCCTTGCACAGGGAGATCATCAGCAGCACCGACAAGAGCATGCCGCCCACTGTGAGCAGCCCCAGGCCTGCGATGATGCACTTGTCCAGGTGGGAGCCCAGGCGGGCATAGTACATCTCTAGTCGTTCCATCTCCCGTGCTGTCACTGAGTCCGGGTTGACGCGGGCCTCACGGGGAATGGCGTAAGCTGTCACCACCAGGAGGATCCCGCTCACCAGGAAAACCAGAGCAGAAACAAAGCCAAAGTCCACCGGGCGGCTCACGGGCTCCAGGCCTGGCCCCTCTTCTGAATGCAAGGACAGATCATCCCGCTGGGATCGGGGCCTCGAGGGGACACCCCCAGGAGGGCTGGGGGAGCTGCCCAGTCTGAGATCCCCAGGGTTCTGGAAATGGGTCTCATGCTCCTCTGAGGAGAAGCAGGCATTTTCCACACCCTCCCTGGATAGGGCCACCAGGCCTAGAGGAGCTGGTCTCCTTGGGGTGTGGGGACCATTGCTCAGTGTCTTCAGTTCCAGACCAGGGAGAGATGCCATTGGGAAGGAGGGCCCCAGCTCATCCCTTGGCCCCTTCGCAGCTGGAAGAGAAAACAGAAAGTTGGTCAAATTTAGCAAACCTCTACCCAAATCCTGGTGGTGTTGGATAGCACCCTGGGCCCCACGCGACGTGTAGATGAGCCAGGCACAGTTCCCACCTCGGGGCGCCTGCCAGATAGAGGGGCAGGTAGGGCATAAGACAGACAGCAGGGTCCATGCTAGGGTCCTGCTCCACCACTGGCTGGCACGTGGCTCTGGGCAATTCACTTATCCTCTTTGGGCCTCAGTTTCCCCATCTATTAAGTGACAGTACTACTACCACTCCCTACTTACCGGGGCTGATTTAGGGATTGAGATAATCCGTATAAAGCTCTCATAACAGTAAGTACTTAGTAAGTACCAGCGATGAGCTGTCGTTATGATGGAGAGACTTAGACACAGTGGATATCAGGTTTAAATCTCACCTTCACCACTTGAGCTCAGGCAAGGAATGCGACCTCTCCACTTTCAATTTTCTTATCCATTAAATGGGAATAAGCAAAATGCCTCCCTCATAGGGTTGATTTGATTTGAGGATTTCATAAGATGATGCATATAAGACTACAGCTGGTCCAATTAATGGACCCTGTTGTGTTGAAGTAAGAATGGCTGGGAGTGGGGGAGGGGTAGAGATGATGGAGGTGATGGGGGAACAAAGAGGAGAAAGTCAGGGGAGATTCTGGGAGTCGGTGGCATTTGAGCCAGATCTGAGAGGATGGGTGGGACCCCAGCAGTAAGAGCAGATGCAGGCATTCTGGACAGGGGGATGGGGTACCTCGGAGGTCAGCTGGACCAACTCTCAAAGAACTCTACAAGCCAAGCGAAGGAGCCAGGAGGTGAGGTGCTGGGGCCAGGAGTGCTGCCATCTGCCCAGGTTTCAGAAAGTTCTCTCTGGCTGCTGTGTGGAGGCCAGGGGTCCAGGGAAGAATCTGATGTGGTAAGGGGAGGCACAGATGGGAACTGAGAGGAAGGAGCATATTTGTGAGCCATGTCTGAAGTCAAAGCCAAATGCCTTTCTATAAGAAGATGGGGGAGGGGTTGGATGAGGACTACAGAAGGGGAGCTGGAGGGGAGAGGCTGGATGGGGACCACAGAAGGGGAGCTGCAGGGGAGGGGCTGGATGGGGACCACAGAAGGGGAGCTGCAGGGGAGGGGCTGGATGGGGACTAAAGAAGGGGAGCTGCAGGGGAGGGGGAGCTATCCCACCCAATACCTGAACACACACCTGCACAGGTAGGCAGGCAGCCAAAGGACACCAACGTAGAGCCCAGGGGCCGCCTTTGGCTCACAGAAGTTTTGTGGGGTGTTTTTGTTTGTTTCTGATCTGTTCATTTGTTTTGGGTGAAGTATTTGCCAATTTTTAAATAGCAAAATATTTTACATTTTAAGCTTTGGATTCCTGGCTTCTCTTACAAAACAGTAGGAATCTCGCCACCCTAGGCCCCCATTCTCTCACAATAAACTCAGCTGGAGTTGATGATGGAGTCCTCCCATTGGCAGAGCCGGTGCTGTCCCCCACAGGTCCCAGGGCAGCCCCCTTCCCCAGCTGGCATGCAAAATTCCTGGTCCCACAGCAGAACTACTGTTCCCCATACACACCGATGTCCTGGGAGTACGTACGCCCAGGGCAATTCACTTATCCTCTTTGGGCCTCAGCTTCCCCACTGACCCAAGTCCCCACACTGTACAGATCCCCAGTTGCAGAGTGGCTCACATACTCTGGTGTGTCTACATACACACATACACATGATTCTAGATGTTTCTCTGCACTCCCATGCCTGAGTTTATTTTCCAGTGCACTGATGTTCCGTGTGTGTGTGTATGTGTATGTGTGTGTAGTGTTTGTGCGTGTGTGGGGGGAGTATGAGTAAATGAATGAATGAACGAACAAACCTAAAAGAGCCTCAGTGCAGCAAGACACATTTTTCTATCTTTCTGATCTTTTTTCCAACATGGACTTGCACTGGACACACAGGGCCTTTCATCTGAGTACAAAGCCTGTTTCCACTTACAACCCATTTCTATCACCACATTCCTCTTTCCTGAGTTCTAATTTAACAATGTTTACTGAGCACCTACACTCCCTGTTGGGCCCTATAGTGGGCACTTTCTCGGTAGTATCTGATATAACTTTCACCAGCCGCCGCCGAGAGCAGGAATTACAATCTCCATTTGACAAAAACGTGGCCAAGATCCCATGGCAAGCATGCAGGCGCCTAAGAATTGTTATCACCTACAAACTGCAACCCCACACACTCCTGCACCAAGTGGAGGAGGCAGCGTTCCACTCTCCCTCCCTGGCTCTTCCAGCCCTCACTCCAGACTCTACTCTATCCCACTATTCAACAGCCACTCTGAGCGGCTTGAGGGCAGGGAAATGTGTGAATTCCATCTGCATCACTACCTCCCTGCACAGGGCTTAGAACACAGGCAGTCCCCAGGAAGGGCTTGGCAACCTGCCCATGGAGACAGTCTCTCCCACACAAGGGTGAGGGAGGCCTACTCAAGGCCAGGCCCTGCCCAGACTGCTCCCACTCCCAGTAAACCAAGAGAAAAGGTATGTTTGGCTTTTCTACTCTTGGCACCAAAAGCATTTTCCTGAGTGCCCAGCTACAAACAGGGACCGGCAGTGACGGCTGCTGCCCAGTGGGTGTCCAGATGTACCCACCCCACCCCACCCCACCCCACCCCCAGGTCTTCAACACTTTCCAGAGAACTCAGCTCCTGCCATGGCACAAGAACCACCTTCCCAGCGTGGCACACTGATGCCTCAGTATCCCTGAGAAAATTCAGGGCACCCACATTCTGGTGGCAGGGCTCTCTTTCACCAGCTGGAACTCGAAACTTTTTCCTTAGGATGCCAGAGTTAGGAAGAGGGCAGAGAAAAAGGAGACTCCCTCTCACACACAGGTTCAGAGATTCCCACATGCCCAATCAATTGCCCAAAACATAAGAAACAGGTAAATTGACAAACATGCTGGGGTCCAATGCTCACACCAGGCAACTATGTTGGTGACACTCTAATTTCATCTGTAGGACCTGAAAGGTACACCCCAGTTCTAAACTCACACCTCCAGGGGCCATTTCCACATGCAGCACCTACAGACATGGGAAGCCACAGTGTGACCCATAGATTCGTGGGCCACACTGGTACCCACACCCAGAAGGTATAAAGCTGGACACACACACACACACACACACACACACACACACAGGCAACTACCCCCAAGGCTGCTAAGATCTCAACCAGACCCACCAAGACTCACCCGGGGCCACACTTTTACCCACACTCCTAAGGGATAAGGCTGGTTACACACACACACACATTTACCCACAGTCATAAGGGATAAGGCTGGTTACACACACACACACACACACACACACACACACTTAACTACCCCCAGGGCTGCTAAGATCTCAGCCAAAGCCACCAAGACGCACCCGGGCCCAGCACCCCACGCACCGCGTGCACTAACACGCGGAAAGACAGACGTACAGCGGGCGTGGGTGAAGCTTCACAAAAACCAAATGACAGATACACGCACGAGTTGTACACAAAGCCTTGGGCGCGCACATACGCACAACGCCGGTCCACGCTGTTATACCCAAAGTTCCGCGCAGGAAGCGCCAACACCCGGCAGCCCGCCGCACCGCGCGCCCGCCCGCCCGTAGCTCACACCCCCTGCTTCTGCCCTTGACCACGAACGCGGCCGGGCCGGGCCAGGCTGAACCGGGCCGGGCAGCGCCAATGGCAGGGTTGCCAGGCGGCCCGGGAAGACCAGGCTCCGCGAGGGGCGGCGTGCGCCCGGGTCCCCTCGCCGCATGTCCTCTGGCCGGGCCGCGAGGTCAGGCGAGCTCCCTGTCGCCGCCCCTCCCCGCCTCGGGCCTCAGCCTCCCAACGCCCCCGCAGTCATCTCTCCGCGTGCCTACCTGCGCCGGGCCTCCCTCCCTGCCGCCCCACGCGGGCGAGGGCGCGTCCTCCCCGGCGCCCACCCGCTTCCCTGCAGCCGGCGCCCGACCGCCGGCGTCTCCGCTGCGGCGCAGCCCGGGAGGGCGCGGGCCCGGCCGCCACAGTCAGTCCCTCCCCAGCTCCTGCCCCGTTCCCGGCCCGCGCGGAGCCGCTGCCGAGGCGCACGTACCTGCTCGCGCCGCCCTGGGCTGCACGGCGGCGGCGGCGGCCGCGGGGGGCTCGGGGGAGGAGGGACAAGAGAAGGGGCGGGAGCCGGGGATCGCCGAGCGCAGCGGATCGTGCTCCGCCCGCGGCCGGCGAGGGCGCCCGGAGAGTTAGCGTGGGGAGGGACAGGGAGGCGGGTAACAGGCTGGAGTAAGGATGGGGGCACCAAGCTCCATCCTTCTCCTCCTCCCCTTAGGGGTTATCTGCTGGCTAGGGGGACAGAAGCTTCGAGCGCGAGTTGCCGGGGCGCAGGGGCGGGGCGGGGGGGTACTGAAGAAGACCCCTCCCCGCCGCTTGCCTGTCTCCCCCGCTGGGGAGCCCCGACTGCGTCAAGCTCAGATGCTGCTCCGGCCCCGACCCTGCCCTCTCTCGCCCAACACACCCGGCCCCAGGTAGGACCCAGGTCTTTAGGTCCGGACGGTCTTCACAGACTCGTGCGGCTCCGTGGCTCAAGGACGCCACCTGAAGGCTGAAAGAAAGCCTTTGACGAACCCCCCCTCCCCACACGCACACACACACCCACCACCACCTTTACCCCTACTCTTTTTTCTCAGTGGAACAGTGGGGTGCACAGCCCCGCTCTTGGTCCCCTGGACCCCCGAGTGGTGGGTGTGGGTGAACAGATGGTGAGTAGGGTGACTTTCACTGTTTCTTTCCATTACAGGGCCCAAATTAAGGTGAATTAAGTGAGGTGCCCAGAGCCCAGGCCAAGTTTAAAGAGTTTAGGCTGAAGATCGGTGGCCACCAGCGTGGCCTCAGTTAAGTCCTCTGGCTCTGTGAGCCTCCGTATTCACCCCTGCTGATGGGATTGTCAACGTAAGAAACGTTCAGTCCTGTAAAGAATTTTGTGAGTTTATTTGAGCCTAACTGTCCGCAAATGCTGGGAAGCAAAACCTCAACGAATTGAGATAATGCCTCTGAGAATGGCAGTTTTGCACCTTAATTTATACATTACAATCAAAAGAGAAGACATAAATCGGTTACAGGAAATCCATTGGTGATAGATTAGGGAGGTGGGAGAAAGCAAAGCGGGGAAATCGCTGAGATTGGGTAAAAAGTACAATGATAGACACATCCTTCTACATAGGTGGGTACAGGATAGTAGTTAACAGTCAACAATTAACATAATAATAACAGTGAGGGGATTTGTGGTTTCCGCCCTGGTGTATAGGTTGTGCCCTGAGGGTTCTGGAAAAAGGGAAGTTACCCCACATTCCAAAAGGTATGTTATCTTAGATGCAAACAACAACAAAGAAGAAAAAGAAGAAGAAGAAGCAGAAGAAGCAGCAGCAATAGGCTCAATTAAGGTGAAAATTACCTTTGTCAGGGAAGATGCTGGTCTAGGACATGACTACCTGCCATAAACTGCTTTTACTTAAAAAGTTTACATTTCAGACCATCCTTTGTGATTACTTTAGGTCTTTGAGTTTGCAAGGCTATCACGCAGGCTTTCTCCGAGATTGTCAGGTTAGCATGTGGTCCCTTTTCGTCCAGAGGATCATAAAAGTGCAGGCTCCCTGGGCTTTGAGAGGGTTAGCAGAGGTTGGCCATCTGGAAGGATAAGCAGAGGAGCCCTGTCCTGGCTCCTCAAGACACTTTATCGGAGCCTGACCTGTCCTGCTCCAAAGGCCTGTGTCGTTCTCAACAACCAGGAGAGCTGAGGTCATACTGGAATCCAGATATCTGGGCCTTCGAGGAGGTCAGACCTGGGCAGAACCTCCAGGGTTGGGAAGGCTTCAGTCTCTAGTGCCTTCCAGAGGCCTGGCCTGTTTTAGGGACTTCGAAAGGAAGCTAGCTGGGGCACCAGCTTCCCAGCTCTACCACTCAACAGCCTTGTGGCATACTGCAAAAGGCTCCTCTCTCAGAGCTCAGTTTTCTCATCTGTGAAGTGCGCTTAGTAAGGGTTATGGGGATTAGATGAGATGCTCTCTATATAGCACTTAAGTTCCCTCCCTCAGTCATGCACAGTCCTGCCTCAGAGCCATTGTCTTTGCTGTTCCTTCTGCCTAGGACACTTTTCTTTCTGATATCCCCTGAGGTCACTCTCTTACTTCTTCAAGTCCTTGCTCAAATGTCACCTTCCCAGAGATACTTTCCTAGACCATTCTTTTAAAAATAACAGTGACCCAGCACCCTTTACTCCTTAACTCTGAATTTTTCTCCCTAGCATTGATCAACTCCTGGACTAATCTTTGTTTAGTGTCACTCTTACTAAAAATAATTACAGGAGGCAGAGGCTTTACCTGTTTTCCTCCCTCCTGTATCCCTAGAGACTAAAAAAGGAACAATACATTGGAGGGCCTTGATAAATATTTATTGAATGGAGAATGGAGAAAACAAGCAAATCTTTATTGAGCATCTATTTTTCCCCTTTAAATCAGAGTCACTCATAGGCTGTGGTAAATAGCAAACACTTTTTTCACAGACAGCATACATTTGAGGTACAAATAAGAATAATCAGCCCACAGTCCCTTATTAGAGACCCTTGTATTTCAGAATTTAAAAGTTTTAAGAGTTTAAAAAGATGATATGATATGTATACTGCAATGTAAAGAACACTCCAATGCAGTCTAGGGTAGCCCTCCAAATGAATGCATAGTCACACTAAGCAGGCTAGATAAAGAATATACATAGCCTCTTATCAGTTCAGGAAAGGTTTTGCCACAAAATCTGTTGGGGGAGTTTTTAGAGGTTTTGGGGTTTTGGAGTTCTGGATAAGGAATTGTAGATATGTGGAAGAACAGAACACATTAAGATCGCCTCTTGACGTGCAATGGACATGTCTGTTACTGATATTATTTTCTTCTAAGAAAAGCTAGTCTAGAATGAATTACTAGTAATCATTGGAGCTTAAAAATACGGCATTTAAAAAGTACTTTATAATATCAAGTGTATATGGGTTGTCCAGTAAAATCTCTTTGGTTGATCTATTCGAGCAAATAACAAGTCAGAGTTATGCAAGGCTGCCCACTCATTTCCACACTCTCTCATTCCTGTTTTTTGTTTACCCCTTTCCTTTGCCCTGTTTTTTTTTTTTTTCAAGCTCCAGCTTAAATTATACCTTTCCTATCATCCCAGTTCCAGGTGTCTCAAACCACATTGATCTTCCCCTCCCTGACTGCCTCTTTTGCCTAAACTCCTATTGTCTATGTAACATGTCCATCATTGTTTTATGCGCATTTGTTTTATAAGAGTTGCTTCCCCAATAAGAGTATGTCCTTGTTAAAGGAAAGACATGACTTACATTATATGCTTCCTCTGTATCTTTCATCCACAGTGTTTCTGTAACTTCTATAAATGGAAAGGGAACTTTGTAAAGCATGAGTTTTGGGTTTAAGTGAATTTGAGAAATGCTGAATAATTTGTTCCCTAGCTGGAGATTTGCAGTGCACATTTGCCTCAAAGGCTCTGAGGAGTCCTCCTATAAAGAAACCTATTTTACTCTTGTCACCATGCATTTCCCATTCATGGTTGACCTTGGAACTCTTCTTTCCACTAGGGTATCCTACCAATCTTTTTTTTCTTTGTTTTGTTTTTTCAATGTATTTAAACTAAAAAAAATAAAAAAAAAACAGTTCTCTGTCAACCACTAATATGTTCTCTGTATCTATGAGCTTGGATTTATTTATTTATTTATTTATTTATTTATTTATTTATTTATTTATAGATTCCACATATAGGAGACATTGTAAGGTATTTGTATTTCACTATATAACTTATTTCACTTAGCATAATACTCTCAAAGTCCATCCATATTGTCACAGATGGCAAGATTTTATTCTTTCTTTTTTTTTCTTACCTTTTTAAAAAATCATTTTTTATTTTTCAATTATACTTGACATACAATATCAGTTTCAGGTGTACACCCCAGTGATTAGACATTATAAAACTTATTAAGTGATCATCTGAAAAATCTCATACCCATCTGACACCATACATAGTTATTAGAATATTACTGACTATATTCCCTGTGCTGTACTTTACATCCCCATGACTACACTATAACTACTAATTTGTACTTCTAAATCCCTTCACCTTTTTCTCCCCTCCCCTCCCATCTGTCTACCATCAAAATGTTATCTGTATCTATGAATCTGTTTCTATTTTGTTTGTTTATTTTGATTTTTATTGATAGATAGGTATTTATTGCCATTTTATTCATATTTTTTATCTTTTTTTTCCTTCTTCTTCTTAAAGAAGATGCTTTAACATTTCATAGTAATACTGGTTTGGTGGTAATGAACTCTTTTAGCTTTTTCTTGTCTGGGAAGCTCTTTATCTGACCTTCAAGTCTAAATTATAGCTTTGATGGGTAGAGTAATCTTGGTTGTAGGTCTTTTCATGACTTTGAATATTTCTTGCCACTCCCTTCTGGCCTGTAAAACTGACAGTCTTATGGGTGCTTCCTTGTAGGTAACAAACTAACTGCTTTTCTCTTGCTGCTTTTAAGATTCTCTCTTTGTCTTTAACCATTGGCATTTTAATTATGATGTGTCTTGGTGTGGGTCTCTTTTGGTTAGTCTTGCTTGGGACTCTCTGGGCTTTCTGGACTTGTATGTCTATTTCTTTCAAGGTAAGGGAAATTTTCTGTCATTCTTTTTCGTATTTTTTTTTTTTTCTTTATTGATTTTAGAGAGAGAGAGGAAGGGAGAGGGAGAGAGAGCTGGAAACATTGATGAGAGAGAACATTGATTTGGCCGCCTCCTGCATGCCCCACACTGGGGATTTGGCTCACAACCTTTGCATGTGCCTGACTGGGAATCGAATCGGCGACCTCTTAGTACATGGGTCGACACTCAACCACTGAGCCACACCAACTGGACTATAACTCAATTTCTTTATTCATTCATCCTCTCCTGGTCATTTAGGTTGTTTCCATGTCTTGACTATTGTAAATAATGCTGCAATAAACATAGGGGTGCAGCTGTCTTTTTGAGTTAGTTTTGTTTTCTTCAAATAAATACCCAGAAATGGAAACTGCTGGGTTATATGGTAGTACTACTTTTAATGCAATCTCCATACTGTTTTCCATAGTGGCTGCACCAATTTACATTCCCACCAGCTGTGCATAAGTGTTCCCTTTTCTCTACATCCTTACCAACACTTGTTATTTCTTGCCCTTTTTTGTAATAGCCATTCTAACAGGTGTGAGGTGATATCTCAATGTGGTTTTCATTTGCATTTCCCTGATGATGAATGATGTAGAGCATCTTTTCATGTATCTGTTGGTCATCTGTATGTCTTCTTTAGAAAAATATCTATTCAGATTTTCTGCCCATTTTTAAATTATATTGTTCGTTTTTTGCTACTGAATTGTAATTCTTTTATATATTTTGGATATTAGCCCCTTGTCAGATATATGATATGCAATTATTTTTCTCCCATTCAGTACCTTTTCATTTTGTTGATGGTTTCCTTTACTGTGCAGAAGCTTTTAGTTTGATATAGTCCCAGTTATTTATGTTTTGTTTTTGTTGCTTTTGCTTTTGGTGTCAGATTTTAAAAAATCATTGCCAAGGCCTATGTCAAGGAGCTTACTGCCTATATGTTCTTCTAGGAGTTTTATGGTTTCAGGTCTTATGTTCAAGTCTTTAATCCATTTTGAGTTAACTTTTGTGTGTGATGTAGCATAGTGATCTAGTTTCATTCTTTTGCATGTGGCTGCCCAGTTTTCCCAACACCATTTATTAAAGAAACTGTCCTTTCTTCATTGTGTATTCTTAGCTCCTTCATTGTAAATTAATTGATTATGTAGGCATGGGTTTATTTCTGGGCGCTCTATTCTGTGCCTTTGATCTATGTGTCTATTTTTATACCAATACCATACTGTTTTGAATAATATAGCTTTGTAATATAGTTTGAAATTAGAGTGTATGATACCCCCAGTGTTCTTCTTTCTCAAGATTGCTTTGGCTATTTAGGGTCTTTCATTATACCATATAAATTTTAGGATTGCTTGTTCTAGTTCTGCGAAAAATGTCATTGACATTTTGATAGGGATTGCATTAAATCTGCACATTGTTTTGGGTAGTATGGACATTTTATCAATATTAATTCTTCTAATCCATAAACATGGAATATCTTTCCATTTATTTGTGTCCTCTTCAATTTCTTTCTTTAATGTCATGTAGTTTTTAATATACAGGTCTTTCACCTCCTTGGTTAAATTTATTCCTAGTTATTTTATTCTTTTTGATGCAATTATAAATGGGATTGTTTTATTAATTTCTAATTTTGATAGTTCACTATTAGTATATAGAAACACAGGAGATTTTTGCATATTGATTTTGTATCCTCAACTTTATTGAATTCAATTTTTTCTAATAATTTTTTGATGGAATCTTTAGAGTTTTCTATGTACAGAGTGGAGCAAAAGTAGATTTAAGTTATTTCTATGGAAAATAATACAATAATTAATAAATAATACCATAATAAACTCTGTGTTTTGCATATTTACAACTGGAAACCTACTTTGCCCTATTCTGGATAATGTCATCTGCAGTTTCACTTTTTTCTTTCCAATTTGGATGTTTTTTATTGCCTCATCGCTCTGGCTAAAACTTCCAATAATGTTGAATAAAAGTGGTGAGAATGAGCCTTCTTGTCTTATTCCTGATCTCAAAGAAATGCTTTCAGCTTTTCACCATTGAGTGGGTTATTAGCTATAGGCTCTGATATATGGCCTTTATTATGTTGAGATACATTTTCTCTATATCCACTTTGTTGAGAGTTTTTATCAATAATGCATATTGAATTCTGTTAATTTTTTTCTGCATCTATTGAGATGATCAAATGATTTTTATCCTTCACTCAGTTGATATGGTGTATCATACTGACTGATTGTGGATGTTGAACCATCCTTGCATCCCTGGAATAAATTCCATTTGATAATGGTGCATGATTCTTTTAATGTTTTGTTGAACTTGTTTTGCTAATATTTTGTTGAGGATATTTGCATCTATGTTTATCAGGGGTATTAGCCTGTAATTTTTTTTTCTTGTGGTATTCTTGTCTGATTTTGGTATCAGGGTAATGCTGGTCTCTTAAAATGAATTAGGAAGAGTTTCCTCCTCTTCTATTTTTTGGAAGACTTTGAGAAGGGTCAGTATTAATTCTTTTTTGAATTTTTGGTAGAATTCACCAGTGAAGCCATTTGGTCCTAGACTTCAGTTTCGGAGATTTTTGATTACTGATTTAATCTCCTTACTAGTAATTGGTCTGTTCAGATCTTCTATTTCATCATGATTCAGTCTTGGTAGGTTGTATGTTTCTAGGAAGTTATCTATTTCTTCTAGGATGTCCAATTTGTTGACATATAATTGTTCACTAAGTAGCCTCTTGTGATCCTTTGTACTTGTGTGGTATCAGTTTTAATATCTCTTCTCTCCTTTTTTATTTTATTTATTTGATTCCTCTCTTTTTCTTCTTGGTGAATAGCTAACAGTTTGTTAATTTTGTTTACCTTTTCAAAGAACTAGCTCTTAGTTTTACTGACTCTTCTACCATCTTTTTAGTCTCTATTTCATTTATTTCTGCTCTAATCTTTGTTACTTCCTTCCTTCTGCTACTTTGGGTTTTGTTCTTTTTTGAATTCCTTGAGGTATAAAGTTAGGTTGTTTATTTCAGACTTTTCTTGTTTCTTGAGATAGGCGTTACTGCTCTGAGCTTAACTCTTAGAACTGTTTTTGCTGCACCCCATAAAATTTGATATGTTATATTTCTATTTTCATTTGTCTCAAGGTATTTTTTTATTTCTCTTTTGATTGGTTGTTTAGCAGCATGTTGTTTAATCTCCATAAACTTGTGAATTTTCCAGTTTTCTCTGTGTAATTATATCAGTTTGATTTCCTCGTTGACCCATTGGTTGTTCAGTAGCATGTTGTTAAATCCCCACGTATTTGTGAATTCTAGTTTTCTTTGTGCAGTTAATTTGTAATTTCATACCACTGTGGTCAGAAAAGATGCTTGATATGATTTCAATCCTCTTAAATTTATTAAGACTTATTTTGTGGCCTTACATATCATCTATCTTAGAGAATTTTCCATGTGCACTTGAGAAGAATGTATATTATGTTGCTTTTGGATGCAATAGTCTATAAATATCTGTTAACTCCATCTAATCTAAAGTGTCATTTAAGGCCATTGTTTTCTTATTGTTTTTCTGTTTGGATTATCTATTCATTGATGTAAATGAGTATTAAAGTCCCCTACTATTATTGTATGCTATTTCTCCCTTTGAGTCTGTTAATATTTACTTTATATATTTAGGCACTTCTATGTTGGGTGCATAAATATTTACAGATGTTATATCTTCTTGTTGGATTGACCTCTTTCTTCTGGTTTCCATTTGCATGAAATGTTTTTTTCTATCCTTTCACTTTCAGTCTGTGTGCGTCTTTAAATCTAAAGTGAGTCTCGTAGGCAGTACAGTCGGCCCTCATTTATCGCGGTTAATCAGTTCCAGACTCTACCGTGATAAATGAATTTCCACGAAGTAGGATTCTTTATTTGCTATACAGTCATCCCTCACCACTTCACGCTTCGACTTTCTTGGCTTCACTTTATCGCAGTTTTTTCAAATATAATAACGTGTTTGAAAAAACTGCGATAGAGTGAAGCTGCAAAAGTCAAAGCGTGAAGTGTCGAGGGACAACAGTATATAGATGGGTCTCATTTTTAATTTTTTTATCCTCACCCGAGGACATGTCTGCATTTATCTTTTTGTTGTTGTTGTTCAGATAGAGTGGGAGGGAGAGAGGGGAAGAGAGAGAGAAACATCGATGTGAAAGGGACACATCGAGTAGCTGCCACCAACCCACACAACCAACCAGGGCCGGGGACAAACTGCAACCAAGGTACATGCCCGCTAAAGGAACTGAACCCGGGTCTCTCTGGACCGCAGGCCAACACTCTAACCATTGAGCCAAACCGGCCAGGGCTGCATTTATCTTCAGATAGAGCAGAAGGGAGAGAGGAGGAAGAGAGAAAGAGAAACATTGACATGAGAGAGACACCTCAACTGGTTGCCACCCACACGACCCCACACGACCCCACACACACGACTCCCACTGGGGCAAGGACAGGGGCAGAGACAAACTGCAACTGAGGTACATGCCCTTAGAGGGAACTGAACCTGGGACTCTCTGGTCCGCAGGCTGACGCTCTAACCGCAGAGCCAAACCAGCCAGGGATAGACAGGTCTCATTTTTAATCCTTTCAACCACTCTGTCTTTTGATTGGAAGATGTGGTTCATTTACATTTATAGTAATTATTTATAGCCATGTTCTTATTGCTATTTTGTTAATTGTTTTCTGACTGTTTTGTAGTTCTTCTCTGTTCCTTTCTTTTTCTTGTGCTTTCTTCCTTTGTGGTTTAATGACTTTCTTTAGTGGTATGTTTTTATTCCTTTCTCTTTATCTTTTGTGTATTTATTATAGGTTTTGCTTTGTAGTTACCATGAGGTTACATATAACAACTTATATCTATAACAGTCTGTTTTAAGTTGATAACAATTTATGTTTGATCCCATAATAAAACTCAGCATTATTACTCTTCCTCACACATTTCATGTCACACTCTTTTTATCTTGTTTATCCCTTAAATAATTATTGTAATCATAATTAATTTTACTACTTTTGTCTTTTAACCTTCATACTAGATTTAAAGTGATTCAATCACTACTTTTACTATATATTTACCTTTCCAGTGAGATTTATTCTTTCATATATGTTCTTGTTACTAACAAGTGCCCTTTTTTTTTTAGCTTAAAGAAGTTCTTTTAACATTTTTTTGTAAGGCTGATTTAGTGGTGATGAATTCCTTTAGCTTTTGCCATTCTGGAAAATTCTTGATCTCTCCTTCACTTCTGAAAACTTTGGATAGAGTATTCTTAATTGAAAGCTTTATCTTTTTTTTTTTTAATCATCACCAAGGATATTTTTCCATTGATTCTTAGAGAGAGTGGAAGGCGGGGGAGAGAGAGAGAAAAACATCAATGTAAGAGAGACACATTGATTGGTTGCCTCCCACATGACTAAGATGGAAGCTACAACCCAAGTACATGCCCCTGAATGGGAATCGAACTTGCAACCCTTCAGTCTGCAGGCAGATGCTTTAACTGCTGAGCCAAACTGGCCAGGACAAGTTTTCTTCTTTTAGTAATTTGAATATATCATTGCCATCCCTTCTGGTATGTGAAGTTTTTGCTGAAAGATCTGCTTATAGTGTGATGGGAGTTCCCTTGTATATAACAAATTGTGTTTTTCTTGCTGCTTTTTTTTCATCTTCACCCGAGGACTTCTTTGCATTTATCTTCAGAGAGAGTGGGAGGTAGAGAGGGAGGAAGAGAGAAAGAGAAACATCGATGTGAGAGAGACACATCGAGTGGTTGCCACCCATACGACCCCAACCAGGGCCGGGGACAAACTGCAACCAAGGTACGTGCCCTTAGCGGGAAATGAACCCGGGACTCTCCAGTCCGCAGGCCAACACTCTAACTGCTGAGCCAAACCCTGTCCGGTTTGGCTCAGCAGTTAGAGTGTTGGCCTGCGGACAGGGTTCTTGCTGCTTTTAATATTCTCTCTTTATCTTTAAATTTTGACATTTTAATTATAATATGTCTTGGTGTGGATCTCTTTAGGTTCCTCTTATTTGGAATTCTCTGGGATTTCTGGATCTGGATGTGTTTTCTTCCCCAGATTAGGGATATTTTTAGCCATTGTTTCTTCAAATAATATTTCTGCCCCTTTTTCTTTCTCTTTTCCTCTGGGAGCCCTATGATTAGAATCTTAGGCTATTTGCTATTGTCCTATAAGTCCCTTAAGCTATCTTCGCTTTTATAAAATTATTTTTTTCTTTTTGCTGCTCTAATTGGGTGAGTTCCACTGCCTTGTCTTCGAGTTGACTGATCCTGTCTTCTGCTTCATCTAGGAGAGACTGAGAAACAATTCACCATAATAAACCCCACCCCTGGCATAACAATACAATGAGTGTAACTCAAAACCCAGAGCTTCTCTCTTAGAAGTAAAGGGTTTGAACCCCACATTGGGCATTTCAACTTTTAAGACATACTTTTGAGAGGAGCCCCCAAAATATCTGACTTTGAAAACCAATGCCAGGCTGTGGATACCATCTTGGCACTGTCCCTCGGCCTCGCTGCAGCTGCCCATTATCACCCAGAAAAGACGTTAAACACTCATTGGGAGCTCTCGCAATCTGAGACCCACAAGACTGATGTGGTTTGAGAAATTGCTCTTAAAGACTCATATGCTTAGACTTGGCCACCCCGGGGCCTAGCTCAGAGGCAGTGGATTGTGCCCAGACTTAAAGTGAAGAAGGCCCACCTGCTTGTTTTAAAGGCCCAGCCTGGGGGACAGGCATCTAATTTAACACACATATCTGAGAGCCTGACTCTCCAGGGATGGAAACTGGCAGGTGCCATCTTCACACTCTCCCTTTGCCGTGCTCCAGAGCACCAGATCTCTGTCTGATGTCCCAATTTTTATAGCTGCTGCCTAGGAGACAGCTCTTGTTGGTTGGCTCTGGAGGCCAGAGGAGCCATGGACTATAATAATTGGTGTCACCCAGAAAAGAGCTTATACTCTTGTCTGGTATCCCAATTTTTATGATTATTGCCAAGGGACATTTCTATATTGCCTGGCTCTGGCCAGTGTGGCTTATGCTTGTAGGTCCCACAGGACTATAGCCCCTGGAGGAAGAGTTGTGGTTTTTTTAAAAAAAATTTTCTTTATTGATTTTTAGAGAGAGAGTAAGGGGGAGGAAGAGAGATAGAAACATTGATGAGAGAGAGCACTGATTGGCCACCTCCTGCATGCTTCCCACTGGGGACGGGCCCACAACCTGGGCATGTGCTCTGACCAGGAGTCAAATTGGAGACCTCTTGGTGCATGGGTCTGCGCTCAACCAATGAGCCACACCAGCCACGAGAAAGAGTTTTTAACAGCTGCCCCAGCACACAACAAGAGGCAACAGGAGCTTGGTCTTTCTGTGAAGGACACGTTAGCTATTCATCATGACTGAGGCCTGAGGGTCAGGCTTCTAATTATGTATGCGTCTAGGTAGGGGTTGATTGTAACCCTTTCTAGAGACCTCACAGGGCAGGCACTGTCTGCAGTCACCCTCTGACATGTTCCAGAGCACCAGTGTCTCCCGAAGGAAGCTTTACATGAGTCTGATACACTGGTGTTTGCAGCTGCTTCCCAGGGGACAGCCCTTGATTGCCTGGATCTGGTGGCCAGGGGGACTTGCATTTTGAGACCATGGCAATTGGAAAGAAGGTCTTGGCAAGCTGCCACCCTCAGGCCCTTGCACAGACAGTGGACTGAGGCAGACCCCCAGTCTGTGCGGGAGTTCTCTTTGCTTGTCCTGGAGCTTTGGTCTGAGGAGCAGGCATCAGGTCTGGCACATGGTTAGTGGCCTAGAGAGCTCTTCTCAAGGAATGCAGGCTGTGGATGCCATCTTGGCACTCTCCCTCGGCCTCGCTGCAGCTGCCCAGTATCACCCAGAATAGACATTAAACACTCATCGGGAGCCCTGATTTTTACAACTGCCACCTGGGTGACACCTCCAGATCACCTGGCTCTGGTGGCCTGTAGGACTTATATTTGCATACTTTTGTTTTTTTAATTATTTTTCTTTATTGATTTTAGAGAGAGGGGAAGTGAGAGGGAGAGAGATAGAAACATTGATGAGAGAGAACATCAAATGGCTACCTCCTGCATGCCCCCCACTGGAGACTGAGCCCACAACCTGGGCATGTGTCTTGACCAAGAATCAAACCGGCAACCTTTTGGTGCATGGATCGACACTCAACCACTGAGCCATACCGACTGGACTATATTTGCATTCTTTTTTTTTTTTATCCTTACCCGAGGACATTTTTTCATTTTTTGTTCAGATAGAGTGGGAGGGAGAGAGAAGAAGAGAGAGAAAGAGAGAAACATCGACGTGAAAGGGACACATTGAGTGGCTGCCACCCGCATGACCCAACCAGGGCCGGGGACAAACTGCAACCAAGGTGCATGCACTTAGCAGGAACCAAACCTGGGTCTCTCTGGACCTCAGGCTGACGCTCTAACTGCTGAGCCAAACCGGCCAGGGCTATTTGCATACTTTTAAAAGCCGATGCCTGAGGATCTGGCTTCCAGTCAGCTTGCTTCTAGTTGCCGAGATCCTCCCCGTTAGGACACTGGCAGGACTTGGCACAGCCTCAACTACTGGGAGCTATGAAGAATATACTAGGCTGCTGGACAACTACAAAGGGTTGAGAGACAACCAAGAGCTGAGGCAGGACTGAATAACAAAGGTTCATCTCTGACCCAGGCCACTCCTTTAAGGCTGGGAGAGGTGGTGGTTTCATATACTATATAGAAAGCAACACAGAGAGTCAAGCAGAATGAAGAAACATAGGAATATGTTCCAAATGAAAGAAAATGATAAAACCCTCAGGAAAAAAAACCTTCGTGAAATAGTGATAAGTAATTTACCTGATGACTTTAAGGTAATGGTTATAAAGACGCTCACTGAACTGGAGAGAATGGATGAACACAGTGAGAACTTCAACAAAGAGAATAGGAGCATCTGTTATATACTGGTTAACTAGGTAGACGTCATCCCTACCCTCAAGAAGCGTGTATTCTAGTGGGAGAAAGGGAAAAGTAAATGTAACATGGCTACTGTGGTAAGTGCTACAAAGCAAAGGCGCATAGGCTGTGTGAGCCCTAACAAAGTGCTGACCTGGCCTGGGAGATGGGGATGGCTCCCCAGCAGATGCAAAGATTGAGCTGAGATCGGAAGGATGAATAGGAGGCAGCCAGGTAAAGAGGGGCCCAGCAGAGAGACTGGCATGGGCAAAGGCCTTAGGAGAGGAGGGAGCATGGTGAGTGTGAGGTTTGAAAGAGACTCAGAAAGGAACATGGGAGAGGAAAAGGCTGGACTGTCAGCAGGCCAGGTCACTGCAGAGCCTTGTTGGTCTAAGTGTAAGTTCTTCATCCTCAGAGCAGTGAGTAGCCACTGATCAGTGAGAGTGAAGAGTTAAAATCTTTTCCTCTTTCGCATGAGAATGATACCTTTAGTTTACTGTCTAGCACTGTTTCCTTGGAAACGAATAAACATATGTCCACTATGTTTCTAGGCAACATTGCTGTGATAAAAATGACCCCTCAGGAGGAGGCTGGAATGATCCATGTGGTAACAGATTAGATTGGAGATGTCAGTATGAACTCATGCTTGGCTTAATATAGATGCAGATGATTGCATATAAAAATATTTATAGATGTGTATATACACCCAGGTTAGTATACATACATCGATTTTCTTTCTGTCAGCCAATAGGTCCCAGAAGCAACAATACTGCGTAACAATGAGCACACCTAGTGCCCAGATCTTGGTTTCTAATACCATTCTCCAATAAAAGGCACCAAGGAGAAATGGCTGATTCTAGGGCTGGCAGGAAATATACAAGATGAGCCTGGAGCTTCATATAGTGCCAGAAAGTAAGGAAGGTGCTTAAATAAACAAACAAAAAATACACACAAAGGTTGGGGTATGTCAAAGGACACAGGGGCCAAACCTGGAAAAATCTGATCAACAAAATAAATAAAGGAGTATTGGATTATAACCCAAAGTATGATAAATGAAAAAAATGGGGAGAAAAGATGCGTCTCCCACACAGATTTCTAAATACGTAGCTACTCCATCCTCGAGGGGAGAGAACATAACTGCCCAGTTTTTTCAGTGTGGGCTAAGCATAGTGTCTTTCAGAGAATCCAGTATGAAAAGGAGTTGGGTTGGGGGGCAGAGTAACTTTACAGGGGAGAAACCTGACAATCCTGATGATCTCAGGCAGGTGATCAAGGTCAATGTCAACAGTCAATTCATGTTGATAGTACGTACCCCTGATGTGGTGTGATGAGAACGCCACTTTACCCCGGTGGTAGTCCTCCCCAAATCCATAATCCTGGTCTAACCATGAGATAAATCCCAATTGAGGGACATTTCTCAAAATACCTGAGCAGCACTCCTCAAAACTATCAAAGTCATCAAAAACTAGGAAAATCTGAGAAACTGTCAGCCAAGTGGAGTCTAAAGACACATGACGACTAAATGTATGTTATCTTCAATGTAATTGTGGAACAGAAAAAAGACACTAGGTAAACACTAAAGAAAGCTGAAGAAAGGACTTTAGCAAATAATGTATCAATATTAGTTTATTAATTATAATAAATGTATCCTACAGATATAAGGTGTTAATAATAGAGCAGACAGCCCTGGCTGGTTTGGCTCAGCGGTTGGAGCATTGGCCTGCGGACCAGAGAGTCCCGGGTTCGGTTTCTGCTCGGGGCATGTACCAATAAATAAATTAATTAATTAATTAATAGAGCAGACAGAGTGTGGGCTATATGGAACTCTCTGTTCTATCTTCCCATTTTTGCTGTAATGTATAATTGTTCTAAAAAATAAAGTTATTATTTTTTTTGTCAAGACCTCTGACTGGTAAATTACATCTGGGCTGGGAAGAATTATAAATGCATGGCAAGAAATTATACTTTGGGCTTCATGAGCATGGCAACTCGTGTAATGGGGCAGTCCAAAGATGTTCCGTAGGACGTGAAACTTTTAAGCGAGGATGGCAGCTGCACTGGATGGGGATCTCATCCCTTGCACCCAGACTGTCCTGCTGTGCTGGATGGCAGCAAGGACTGCCACTGGGAGAGGAGGCTGATGCTAAGTGCCACGCTAGCAAGCTGAGGTTCCTGTCCTGTGTCCTCATTGCGTAGGTCAATGCCAAGTGTGGCTTGAGATCATCTGTTGAGTCTGAGGGTGTAGTTGAACCTAATGAGACCCTGTGTGGACATTGCAGTGGGTAATGATGAGCAGGAGAGAGATTTGCATTTTGAAAACATTCTCCCTCTCTCTCTCTGCTCATTCTCCCTCAGATACAAGGGGTCAAGAGAGAAAACAGAGACCATTTGGGAAGTTATTGTGGTCATGTTAGAGTGCGTTAAGTCCTTAATCAATTCACTGCAGTTATGTATCTGTGAAGTGTGTGGGTCTGTGAGAGAGAGAACAGAGACCTCTTGTAGAACATTAGAACATCACTTAATCCAGAATTTTCCAACGGGTAGTGGTATGTAACATGATTTTAGATGTTATATAGATAAATGTATTTTGGTTATCTGTTGTTGGATAATTACCCCAAAACATAGCAGCTTAAAAAAAAATCATCATTCATTTGCTCAGTTTTGCAGTTTGGGCTGGATCTGGTGGACACAGCTTCATTCTGCTCTTCCTGGTGTCCATGGGGGGTACAAACAGCTAGGAGCTGACTGGCAATGTTCAGGCTTGCCCCTGTATCTGGGGACTTAGTTCTCACTGTCAACAGGGTTTTTCTCTTCTCTTCCACACCATTTCTCAGGTGCTAGCTTGGGCTTCCTCGCACAAGGATGGTCTCAAGGTAGTCAGAGTTCTTATATGGTACTCAATTCTCCTAAGGGAAAAAAAGAAGCTATCGGAGCTTCTTAAAGTTAAGGGTTAGAGCAGACACAGGTCACTTCTGCTGCAGTCTGTTGGTTTACTGCAGGTCAGAGGCCAGCCCAGATTCAAGGGAAAGGGTCTATATATGGATATAAATACCAAGAGGCATGGATCACTGGGAGCAGTAACAGTCTACAACTGTCTACACTTTATCTATATTTATACACACACACTCATGTATGTATGTATGTATTCATTTTAGTGGCTAGGCATTTTCAAATATGTTCTAGAAAAAATATATAGCTAGCTCATGAAACTAAAGATATCATGGATAATAGTACTTAGAGTGAGGGTAGAAAGTTGGGACAACATATAATCTGCTGGTTTCTCCCAATAGCCACTTTCCCTTTCTCCCACTGGGATATAATCCTTGATCAATAGCTAGCACAGTACACTCAACATAAGAATTCCATTTCCGCCCTGGCCGGTTTTGCTCAACAGAGCGTTGGCCTGCGGTCCAGAGAGACCCAGGTTCGGTTCCCGCTAAGGGCATGTACCTCAGTTGCAGTTTGTCCCCAGCCCTGGTTGGGTCGTGTGGGTGGCAACCACTTGATGTGTCCCTTTGACATCGAGTTTCTCTCTCTCTCTCTTCCTCACTCTCCCTCCCACTCTGTCTGAACAAAAAATGGAAAAAATGTCCTTGGATGAGGATAAAAAAAAAATTTATTTCCCAGCCTCCCTTGCAGTTAGGTCTGACCAAGTGGACAACAAGCTATTAGAATATCAGAGTAGGTGGTGTGGGCAAAATATGTTAAGTGTTCTTTAACCCCTTTAGTCATTCCTGCTGACAGGATGCAGATGTGATGGCTGAAACTGATGCAGCCATCTTGGACCATGAGGTGGAAGGATGTTAGGTTGGTGAGCAACATGGAAACACCACCCTGAGATAGTTTCCCATACTTTTATTTGTTAGAGAAATAAACTCCTGTCTTGTATGAGCTACTGTTACTTCAGATGTTCTGTCACTCAGAAAAAAACTATTCCTATCTGAATGATTGATTTAAAGACAAATATAAGTAAATCAAGGCAGAGATGATAGGTAACAATTGAGGAGGAGGTATATGAGTAGCTGAAGTTTAAAAAATGCAGATCAGCCCTGGCCGGTTTGGCTCAGCGGTTAGAGCATCGGCCTGCGGTCCTGAGAGGCCCCGGGTTCGGTTCCCGCTAAGGGCGCGTACCTCGGCTGCAGTTTGTCCCCGGCCCTGGTCGGTTGTCCGGGTGGCAGCCACTCGATGTGTTCCTTTCACATCGATGTTTCTCTCTCTCTCTCTGTTCCTCTCTCTCCCTCCCACTCTACCTGAACAGAAAATGGAAAAATTTCCTCGGGTGAGGATAAAAAAAAAAAAAAATGCAGATCAAATATGACCCCCCTGTGTTCCAGGTGAAAAACTCTGAAAACAGCTGCAGGGTGTCCAGGAGGGTGATAACAAAAGAATAGCCCAGGTAAGATGGAAATTTCTCTAGGTGAAGGAAGGGGGAGAAAGGAGAAATATTCCTGGAAGAGGGAACAACACTTAACAGGCTCAGAGATGAAGTAATAGTAACCAATTACATGTGTGTTTATTTTAGTTGACAACCACTTAAATGGGCCTCCCTGTAGGCCAGGCACTGTTCTAAGTGCTTTGCAAATATTAACTCACGTAATCCTCTTAACCACCTTATCATGTAGGTACTATTATTGTCTCTATTTTGTAATGAGGAAACAGAAACACAGAGTGGTTGAAAACTAGCCCAAGGTCACACAGCTGGTATACACTAGATCCAGGATTCAAATCCAGTTCCCAGCCCAGTGCTCATAACCTCTGTACTGGGTTCCATCATAATTTTCAAAGCACGTGCAAAATTCCTGATTGTTTTTTTATTTTTTTCCCTTTATTAATTTTAGAGAGAGAGGAAGGAAGAGGGAAAGAGAGAGAGAAACATTGATAAGAGAGAACATCGATTGGCTGCCTCCTGCATGTCTCCCACTGGGGATCTGGCCCACAACCCGGGCATGTGTCCTGACTGGGAATCGAACCGGTGACCTCTTGGTGCATGGGTCGATGCTCAACCACTGAGCCACACCGGCTGGACAAAATTCCTGATTGTTAATACGATCCCCAATTTTACATTTGAGAAAATGGAGTAACAAGAAGAAGAAATCGTCCTATGGCCACACTGAGGGTTAATACAAGTATAAGCTGAACCAAAAGGCCCTGATTTCCACATTGATTTGGGGACTTCAGCTAGACCTAGAGTCCCAGAGCTGATCAGCCACATGCACCCTCTCCCCACCCCATTCAGTGTCATCTGTCTCTGAGCGCCTTGCTGAATCTGGTGTCTGTTTACTTGTTTAATATTCACCCTCTGGCACCAGCCCGGCTCATCTGGTTTCCCTGGAACTCTGATGCTTTCATGGAGCAGTCCTGATATCACGGTGATGGGACCTAGTTCAGGGATTTGAGGTAAGGAATTGGTGGCCATGGCCCAGTCCTGTAGGGAGTGACCACTCACATGCACATCTGTAGCCAGCCCAGCTGACATTCCCTTCCTCTCCATCTGGTCTGTCTGAAGCCCTCAGCCTTGGGGAATGAAAAACCTGGGTGCTGAGATCTCTCCCTACCCTGGAAAGAGAAAGAGGGAAGCCGAGATCCACTTTCCCAGCCCATGGAAGAGCAAGCGCCTCCTCCTGGCAGTTCCATGAGCACGGGGGCCTTGTCTTCTCTCATCCATGTGCCCTCCCCAGGCCAGCACAGAGCCCTTGCACTGGAGGCATTGGGGTAGCTGGATCTAAAGCCATTCCCTTGGGAGAGGGTGAGCCCAAGAAGAGGGGAGGAGGGGCCTTGCTGGGGCACCTCTTGTGGTCCAGACCCTTGCTGGGCTTCATGTGTGTTATCTACCTGGCCCCCCCACCCCAACTCTGACAGCTGGCTAATTTGGAGTTCACCTGGAGAGGGAATTGTGGCTGAAATCAACTAGGAAACTTGCCAAGGGACACTCTTCCCACTTTCCCATTCTGCTTCACCGGAGTCTCTACCACCTCAGCGGGGTCAGAGGCCATGCTTCCCTGACTTAAGGACATGGGGCTATGTACTGGGCATAGAACTGATATGTGTGGGACACATGTACACAGGGAACCTGTGTACAGAACAGAAGGTCCGAATACCCATACACAGGACACTCATGTCCAGCACAGGTGTGCTCTTAAAGAGGTACTCCAGACTCGTGTACAAGGCACATGTGGATAGGACGTGTCATAGGTTGAGTTCTCCCAGAATTAGAACTGAGACAAGAATTTGAGGGCAAGGGGTTTCTTTGGGAGGTGGTCCCGGGAAGCACAGTAGAAGACTGGGGAAGTGAGGCAGGAAGGGAAGGTTCCCATGCACTGCAGGTGTGTTGATGAGCACGTGACCGCAGTGGACAACTGGAGGTCAATCCTGCTGGACTGAGTATTGTCCTACCTAGGAGCCAAGGGAAGGGAGGTGTTTATCTGCAACACCTGACTGTCACTGTGAAGGGCTGTTCCCAGCATTTCCAGCCTCTCCTCTGCACAGGTCAAGCATGTTCCTTAAGCAGAGAGTCGTGTGTTGTGCAGTGGGAAGCCTTGGGCACATATGGAGAAGGTGAGTGTTGAGGGGTGCGGATGGGGCCCTGGCAGCATTTTCTATAGAATACAGAAGTACAGAGCACGTGCTCAGGGCCCGTGAGTACACAGGTACAGAACAAAGGCAGAAGACACGTGATTGGCTTACTGGCTTTGCTTGTCTAGGTCAAAGGGGGAACCCACTGGAAGGGGATAAACAGCTACAGAAGAAGAGGCAGTGTGGGGACCCCCAAGACAACTGCACTCCTTCCCCACACTCCTGGTTGGCACGATGGCATATGCTCACATGGGAGGAAGGGAGCAGGGGAGGGTTTGAGGACTCTAACATGTGGAAGCTTCTCTCTGCTAAACATCTACCTCATTTTTATTTTACTAAATAGGGGAGAGGGCTAAGGTGCCTAGAATAGGAGAGGGGTCAGCCCCAAGGGTGGGTAGAGCCCTAGACTGGGAGTAAGAAATGGAGGCAGAGCTAGATGACCAGTCTGAGTCCACTTGCCCCATCCATGAAACGAGGGGAACTCTGCCCATGTGCCTCAGGGCAGGTCACCTACAACTCACGCCTCAGGTTTCCTGTCTGCGCTGTAAGCATCATGGAAGTCCTCTCTCTGCTATGAACTTCACAGAGCTGTTGTGAGGAGCAGATCAGGTCATGAATAAGAAAAGCCTTGGAAGAAAATAAAATAGACAGGTGGGAGGGTTATAGAACGGGCCTGAGTCGGGGAGGTCAAGGGACCTGACTTCTGCTGCCACATTTTTAGGACATTGGTTTGATTTCTGTATTAAAGGGATGAAAAAAATCGTGTTTTAATAAAACAGAACTTAATCTGTCTCTTGTAAAAGTATACTTGGAAGTTAAGCCTGGCATGGTGGCTTCACCTGTCTCAAGAGACCTGAGGTCCTTCTATCTTGTTGCTCTGCCATCAAGATGGCTGCACCACCTCCAGCCCTTATGGCTACATTCCAGTCAGCAGGAGGACAGGGGAAGAGGCAGGAACCCTTCTCCTTCCTTTAAGGGCACAACCCAGAAATGGCACAAATCACTCCCATTCATATCCCATTGGCCAGGGTTTAATCACATGGCCACACTTACCTGCAAGGGAGACTGGGAACAGTGTCTTTTGCTGTGATTCGGAGAAGGGGTATCGAAAGACAACCTATTTCTGCTACAGCTACTCAATTGCTTGGGCAACTCATATATTCATCTGAGCCATAGTTTCTTCATTTGCAAATTCATTTCTTCAGTCATATATTCATTTTACACATATATGTGCCAGGCTTGTGGTATAAAGTACAATTTTTGATCCATTGTACAAATGAATTGTCTCACTAGCTGGACCATAAGCCCACGAGGTCAGGTGTAAGGACTTTCTTGCTCACCGCTGTACCCCCAGCATCCCTGTACCCCCAGCATCCAGTGCAGGGTCAGATGCACATGAGCTATAGTATTAGCTGCCCCTGGATGGTGAATAGGTGGCAATTCTGGCTTTTGTATTTGGTGAAGACATTTTTTATTATTTAGAGTTTAAGTTCTTTTCCTTTCCAGCCCTCTTGGCTCCACCTTCCCATATGCCCATGTGCCAAGCCTTTCTAAGCCTACGAAATAAAATGTGCTCTGAGCCAGGATCCTAAGAGTGGGATTAAAAATAAATGAAAGTGCATCAAAACAAGTTAACCACGAGAAATGGCTTTCCCGGGTAAATAGGTGGCTGCCCTGGTGGCCAAGGATAGAGCACCGACTCTAACTGCCACGCTTTCCTATCAACCCCACTGCTGTGTTGGGCAGAGAACCCACTGGGCCTGCCCGGGAGGTCAGCAGGTGGCTGACTTGAGCCCCCACTTGGCTGTCTATCACTTCAAGGCAACAAAGCAAGACCTCCCACAGAAGTCAGGGAGAAGAGGTTCTAATTCCACACCTGTTGCTTATCTTCAGGGTGATCCTCTGAAAATCCGTGCTTCTTTGAGCATCAGTTTCCTCATCTGTAAAAAGGGCTAATAATTGGATCTATCTGTAATCAACTATAAAATGTAGATAACAATGGTAGCTCCATCTTGGTCAGAGGTTCCTAAACTTTCTCAGTTCATAGCACCCTTAGCATTTCAGTAATTTTTTGACAGTGCACGAGGCCCAAAGAAATGCCTGGCAGTTATTTAGTTATTTAATCATTGTAGTGTGCACAGTACCCAACAGATGTTATTGTGTTTCTCTTGAAATTTTAAAATATTTTGCAGTGACTCCGTGAGATTTCTGTCATGCCTCAGGATGCCTTGGCACATGGTCTGGGAATTGCAGCCATAAGATTTTTAAGATGGCCCTGGCCAGTTTGACTCAGCCGTCACAGCATTGGCCCACGAACCAAAGAGTATTGGGTTCAATTCCGGTCAAGGGCACATACCTTGGTTGCAGTTCGGTGTCCGGCCCTGGTCAGGGTTGTGCAGGAGGCAATCTCTCACATTGATGTTTCTCTCTTTCTCTCTCTACTCTCTCTGAAGATAAGTGGAAAAATATCCTCGGGTGAGGATTAAAAAAAAAAAGATTTTGAAGATGAAATGAAGTTATGTATGGCAAGGGCTTAGTATGATACCTGGTCTGCAGTAAGAGATCAATAAATGTTAATTATCCTACATTATCTGTCAAGTCTCTGAATCTTTCTGGGTCTCCTGCTACTGCCGCCCAGCCATGCTTCCCGTCTCCAGCTCCTGCCACCTGCTGATTTCTGCTTGCCACCTTCCCTCTGGGCCCCTCCAGGCCTCGGGCCCACTTCTGAACTAACTCCCTTCCTGGTGTAGAATCGTTGGTCTCACTTCTTCACCCCTTCCCAACGCCACACATTTTTTTAAAAATGTATTTTTATTGTTGAAAGTATTACAAATGTTCCCCTTACCTCCCTTGACATCTTCCTCCCCGCTCCCATCCCCCTCCCCTGCCCCGCCTTCACCACACAGTTGTCTGTGTCCATTGATTGTACATATATGCATATAAGTTCTTTGGTTTATCTCTTCCTAACCTCCCTTCCCTCTGAGGTTTGTCAGTCTGTTCCCTACTTCTATGTCTCTGGATCTATTTTGTTTGTCAGCTTATTTTGTTCATTATATTCCACAAATAAGTGAGATTTGTCTTTGATGATTGGCTTATTTCACTTAGCATAATGTTCTCCAGGTCTCTCCATGTCATCTCAAAGGGTAAGAGATCTTTCTTTCTTACAGCTGCATTGTATTCCATTGTGTAAATGTACTACAGCTTTTTTTTTTATCCATTCATCTACTGATGGACACTTGAGCTATTTCCAGATCTTAGCTTTGTAAATAGTGCTGCTATGAACATAGGGCATATATTCTTCCTGAATGGTGTTTCAGGCTTCTTAGGATACATTCCAAGAAGTGGAATCGCTGGTCAAATGGCAGTTCCATTTTTAATTTTTTGAGGAAACACCATATTGTTTTCCACAGTGGCTGCACCAGTCTGCATTCCCACCAGCAGTGTGCTAGGGTGCCCTTTTCTCCACACCCTCGCCAGCACTTGTTGTTTGATGATTTGTTGATGGCGGCCATTTTTCCAGGTGTGAGGTGATACCTCAGAGTTTTAATTTGCATCTCTCTGATGATTAGTGACATTGAGCATTTCTTCATATGTCTCTTGGCCATTTGTATGTCCTCTTTGGAGAAGTGTCTATTCAGGTCTTCTGCCCATTTTTTACTTGGATTGTTTGTCTTCCTTTTGTTGAGCTGTATGAGCACTTTATTCAACTCCACACACTTGATGTGACCTCTTCCTAGGTAGAGTGCACATTCCTGCCCCCTAACTTTGGGCTTGGCCAAGTGATTCACTTGGCTCAATGGTATGTGGTGAAAGTGACAGTTGACAGTTCTAAGCTTTGGCCCTCAGAGGCCTCACGTGGTTCCACTTGCTCTCTTCTCCTTTGCCATTGAGAAGGGAAGAACACGCCCCAGTGGCCCAGCGATTCCTGGAGGAGGACAAGAGACCCATGAAGCAGGCTCCAATCTGCAGCTATGAAGTCTGATGCAGACCATCCCACCAACCCATAAGCTCAAAAGCAAAATTAAACTATTGTTGTTTGAAAGAATGGAGTTCTGGAGAGATTTGTGACAGTGTCCTTGTGACAATCCAACCTCTGTACCTGTGGTAAATTCTCCTTCTCCAAGAGATCTGATTTGGTCACCAGCCGGAACACAGCTCCTTTCACACCAGTCAGCCACAAGCCGAGGGTCTCCTTCCTTCTAGTCTGTAGATGATTTCCTCGGGCAGGGCCTCCATCTCTGATCCAGGCAGTTGCCCCATAATTACAGGGTAATGTGGCACAAAGCATGGTGACCTGCCGAGAAGAAATGATTTCTGGCCCCTGTGTTCAGAAGGGTTGTGAATATGGCAGGCAAGAGTCTCTCAGATCCTCTTTGGTTCTAAAGGGTGACAACTGGACAAGGAGAAATTGGATATACAATTTTCTCTGCATGTGGTCATCAGCATGCATCTCAGACTGTAAACCCTAATGTACAAGGAATGTGACATTTCTTACAACTCAATTTAGTAACTCCTTTGAGTCTCATTATGCCAAAGATGGAAAAGATGTGGTCTAAGTTCACAAAGAAAGTTTGGTAGAGCTGGGTTAGAACCCAGGTGTCCTGACTTCCTATCCAACACCCCTTCTCATGCCCAGTCCATCTTAGACTGGGAAGGAGGCCCAGGTCCCACTGCTGAGCAGTGAAGCCCCTTCTCCAGCCTCCCTGACCATCTGGGCTGTGCTTCCATGCTCCACTGAGTGCCTACTGCTTGGAAGGATTCCAAGCAATGCTTTCCTCCTACTGAGTCCCAATCTGCCTCCCTGCGTCCTGTACCCACTGCCCTAGCTCTATATTCCAAAGCTGCACTAAATATGCACTTTTTTCTTTAATTTATAAATATTGGCTATAACTTTTACTTCTATAAATTCTTTTAATTTCTTTTTCAAGTCTGCCTTTTTATTGAGGTATAATTGATATACAACACTGTATTAGTTTCAAGTATACAACATAATGATTTAATATTTGTATGTATTATAAAATGACCACCACAATAAGTCTAGTTAACATGCATCACCATACATAGTTATAGAATATTTTGTCTTGTGATGAAAGCTTTAAGATTTGCTCTCTTAACAACTTCAAATATGCAACCCAGTATTGTTAACTATAGTCACCATGCTGTATATTACATCCCATGACTTATTTCTTTTATAACTGGAAGTTTGTACCTTTGACGACCTTTACCCATTTTGCTCCCCTCCCCCCCAACTCTGGCAACTACCAATCTGTCAAATCTGCCTTTTAAAAAAATAGTGTCTTGCCCTGGCCGGTTTGGCTCAGCGGTTAGAGCGTCGGCCTGCAGTCCCGAGAGACCCAGGTTCAGTTCCCGCTAAGGGCATGTACCTCGGTTGCAGTTTGTCCCCGGCCCTGGTTGGGTCGTGCAGGTGGCAGCCACTCGATGTGTCCCTTTCACATCGATGTTTCTCTCTCTCTTCCTCTCTTTCCCTTCCACTCTATCGGAACCAAAAAATTGAAAAATGTCCTCGGGTGAGGATAAACAAACAAACCACAACAAAAAATAAATAGTGTCTTGCCCTGGCTGGTTTGGGTCAGTGGTTAGAGGATCAGCCCTCAGACCAAAGAGCCGCAGGTTCGATTCTGGTCAAAGGCACATACCTCAGTTGCAGTTGGGTCCCGGCCCTGGTTAGGGTTGTACGGGAGGCAACCAATAGATGTGTTCCTCTCACATCAATGTTTCTCCCTCTCTCTCTCTCTCCCACTCCATCTGAAGATAAATGAAAAAATATCTGTGGGTGAGGATAAAAAAATAAAAAAAATAAATAGTGTCTTGCCTAGCTGGTGTGGCTCAGTGGTTTGAGCATCGTCCCATGGACTGAGAGGTCCTGGTTTGATTCCCGGTTAGGGTACATGCCCGGGTTTCGGGCTCAATCCCCAGCAGGGGGTGCACAGAAGGCAGCTGGTCGATATTTCTCTCTCACTTTGATGTTTCTACCTGTCTCTCCCTTCCTCTCTCTCTAAGAAAATCGAAAACATACTTTTTAAAATAAAATTTAAAAAGTGTTTTTTTTCTTATTTTTTTATTCCTTCCTGTATGACTTTAATTCTTTTGGAAATACTTTTTCATTATCTTCATTATCTTCATTAGGGGAGGAAGGGTCCAATCTTGCTGTTGAAGGTGTCTGCTGACTCTCACTTATGGTGGCTTGTTTCCTTGTGTGTTTTGTAATTTTGGGTTATAAGTTCAAGTTCATCTTTAGGGGAGTTTTATCTATGGACAGCTTGTGTAGCCTGGGTTGAGGGTGTTCCCTCCAAAATGGGTTGAGTTTGTTTTGTGAGTTACCTCAGCTGTTTATCTGGGATCACTATGTTAATTATTAGTTTGGGTTCCTAGCTCATGTGGATAGGATAAAAAATGGTTAAAAACCCTACATGAGAATAGGTCCTAATTGTTTTCATCATAGTATGAATTTGATTATTGTTTGTCCCTTTTTGTCCACTCTGATGCCAGCTCCAGGCAAGCAGGACCTTAGTCTCTGATTTTGAGTAATATCCCCAGCATCTGCAGCCGAACTTGGTACACAGTAGGCACTCGGTAAGTGTTTTCTGAAAGAGGATTAAATGATATATACTTCATAGCATGTTGAGAAGAACAAATGGTGTGTTGATTAGGACTGTGTTTGCCCAGTTAAAAATGGGGTTCACTGTCTCACAAAACAGGTAGATGCCGATGGTGATTCTGTGACTCGGTGACTTCAAAGCCTATGAAGTTTACTGGCCTTTGTCTTAGGGTTGCAAGAGGGTTACTGTATTTCCAGGCACCACATCCCATTCAAGTCAGAAAGAAGGGGAAGAAAGTAGGAATAAAGGAGGAGCGTTGTTGACATTTTTCCTTTTATCAACTAGGTAAAAGTTTTCCTAGAAGTCTAACAGCAAATTTCTGTTTTGATCTCATTTGCTGCAAATGGGACATTTGGACATCCCAGAAGCAAGCGGACTTGGAGAGTGAGCATTTCCCTTTATCTAGACTCTATGGATAGGTGAGAAATGGAGGGAGGGGATGGGGGACACAGATGGAGTGTGTGTATATATATATATATATATATATATATATGTATGTGTATATATATATGGATGTATATATATATAACATCTATTGTATATAGTACATATTATATAATATATAACAAATGAGGTTTTATTTATAAATAATAGAAATATATATTTTACAGAGAGAGATTACAGATGTATATATGTGTCACTTAGAGCCCTCAGCAGGGGACACCTTTTCCCATAATAATTATTGTTTTTATCACGTAAAGCTTTACAGTCTCTGGGATCCTACTGGCATCAGATCTTGGATTCTGGAACTCGCAGGCATGAGGCACCGTTGCCCAATGGTCTCCCTTCTGCCCTCCCTCCTTTTTCTCTTCAGAGCACCGAAGCCCTTTAAAAAAAAAAAACGCTAAATTTTCCAATGTGAGCCACTTCCTGGTCTCATTAACTTCATCCTCAGTGACTTGGCCAGATTCTGCTTTCAGCCTGGAGCAGGCAGGAGACTGTATGAGTCAAAGGTTTGTCAGGCCCATCACCAGATAGATCAGCGTCAAGGTCTCTCCCAAGGGTACTGAGATGAAAACAGAAGAGCCAACCCCGAATCTTGGACAGACCCTGGAGTGGCTGAGGAAGGAGCTGGTAAGGCTTTGCATTTCTTTTTACCTGACGCCTTCACCCCATATATTCCAAGATTTGCTGGTCCCCCTTCCCAGATGCCCCATCAGCTGGACAGAGGCTGCAAGCTGGGGTGCAGGCCCCGCAGGCACCCCTCTGGGACCAGCCACGCAGTGCACAATCGCGTCTCAGGTGCACGGATAAGTAGGTCACGGCCTACATAGGCGGCTCTGGGTGCACTGCTTGCCAGACTGGTTTTAGAAATTACGCTGAGGCCTGGGTATGTGCCCAACTCTGCTGCTGTGTGCCTTCTAGAAGTGGCTTTACCTCTTTGAGCCTCAGTTTACTTATCATAAGACGGGGAGAACAATAGTACCGACACTGCAGGGGTTACTCTAAGAATTCGGTGAGGAGATGGTATAATCCACTCAGTGTCTGCTTGGCACATGTACTTGGCCATCACGATCCTGACCAAGGTGGACGTGGAGTGCACGCACTGTCTTAGCCAGGGTGAACTATGTCCACCTGGGTCAGGATTGTAATAAAGCAGAGGCTTGCACGAAGATTGGAGTACTAATGACTTATTTGGAGGTGCAAGCCCAGAGCAGTGAGAGTGAAGAACGCAGGGAGTGGAGGCAAAAGCCATCACTCTGCCAGAGAGGCGAGGCGATGCCCGGCCTTACCGAGCTGACTGCCACTGCAGGAGTCCTAAGGAGGCCCTGTGGCTCTCTCAGCAGCTGACTAATCTGGCTGCAGGGTTTCTCTGCAAGGGTTGAAGGGGGATCTGCACCCTGGGGGAGGGAGAAAGAAAGGAAATGTATCTGCCCTGCTCATTCTTGTCTCCCATTGCCTGTTGGTAAAGGTCCACCCAGGGAGCACTGCCGCTCCTGAACTGAGCTAACTCTCCTGAGTTATGTTTCTTAGTTTCGTGGTGGCTGCTAGGCTGTATGCCTCTCCCTGCGGTGTTTTCTCCAAGTTCAAAACCAGAAAGGGTGCCTGAGGATATCAGTTAAGTGTATGAGGATAACAGTTAAGATCAAGAAGGAGGTGGTTTAGGGAGCCTCAGAAGGAACCCAAAGTTTATGTCCCAATACGCCAGATTCTCCTTCTGGGGAAAGATACACAGGATTGTCCAAAAATTACCTTTCTGGATTGCCACACAACAGATTAGCTGGGATTCAACCCCATCCTCACCCAGGGTGGGCGGCAGCAGGGGGGCTGCCTCAGTAGGGCTTCTCTTGGGATCAGGGGATTCCAGCAGCAGGAACTGGTGCTTTTTATAATCCTCGGGCTCCCAGAGACTGGCCTGTGGGCCTTCCCATGCTTCCCTAAATACTGGGCACCCATGCTGAGACTGTTTGGTGCCTGAACCCAAAATGCCACTTTCCAGCTGATAAAGTACCTCTCTCTCACACCCCATAGAGAGGAGGAGCAAGGCAGGTGGGGGAAGCCTATGTGGGGCACAGCGCCCCCAGGCTCAGGCATCTCCCTGCACATGATGCCAAAAGATGGGGGCCTTGAGTATCCTCTTGCTAATTCCTGACTTGTGAACTGCCCAGTCACATGCAGTTTACATAACTCCATAAGGTCCCCTTGGAGCCCAGCCAAGGAGCCCCACTTGACTGTCAGGGAAGGACCAACACTAGACAGTCACTTCGTGCAGCAGAAGGAAAAAAATCAGTAACACCAACAACTACCATGGACCAAAGTCCAGTGCTCACCCTCCTTGCCCGGGATCATATAAGCCCCCAAGTCCTGGTGAGATCTAAAAGAGGGGAGCGAACAAACCAGCTGATGACTAAGGGGCGTTCATCAGGACAGAGCTGCACACTGCAAAGCTTGAGCAAGCCGAGCCCGGAGCTGGCCTCCGCACCGCACCTCTGCATTGTGAGAAAGGACACTTCCCTGCTGGTGGAGCCAGTTTAGCCTGGGTTTGGGGCCCTCAAAGCCAAAGACAGAGAGTCCACCACGTCCCTTAACACTGCTTCCGTGCCTCATCGGGTCCTCACGGACACATACCCAGAGCTGGTGCTAAGAGCTGGATGAAAAAAAAATGTGTAAGTGTGGGAGGAAAACCCCAAAGAGAAAACACAGACAACATTTTCCCAGGAATTAGAAAGGGATGGCTGCGTGGTCTCAGGGGTGGTCACCTTCAAGTTTCCTCTTTTTAGCTGTCTACTCTCTTGGTGGTATTACTGCTACTGGGGTGGAAGAAATGGGCTTTATCTTCTTATTTGTAAAGTAATTAGTTTGTCATGAAAGTAAAATTTAAGCCCTGGCCAGGTGGCTTAGTTGGTTGGAGCATTGTCCTGTGCACCAAAAAGTTGTGGGTTTGATTCCCTGTCAGGACATATACCTAGGTTGCAGGTTTGATCCCCAGTTGGGGTACATACGGGCAGCAACCAACCAATGTTTCTCTCTCTCCCTCTCTACTCCTCCCTTCCTCTCTCTACAGTCAATAGAACATAGCCTCTGGTGAGGATTAAAAAGTAATAATAAAAATCTTTAAAAATTCTATTTTTAATGGAGAAATGTTAGTAACGATCTTTTAGAGAGGAACAGAGAGAGGAGGGGACAGAGACAGAAAGACAGAGAGACAGGTTGAGAATGCACATACCTGATCTGCTGAGTCTCAGGCAGCTTCAGAAGGGAAACCTATTCCCAGTGGTCACCTCTGCGGGAGGAGACCGAGTGGTCACATGGAGTGGGATGAGGTGGGGGACACTTGACACTGTATGCTTCTTTGTAGCTTTATATCATGTGTAAGAATTACCTAGTCAGAAAGATAATTTTAGCATCTTAAAAGAGGAAGCATAAGAGAAAACAATGTGTGGGGGAACCATTCCCAGGGGAAAATGGGAGGAATGGAGATGGGTGAGTGAGGGTAGAGTCCTAAAGCAGCAGTTCTTCAAGTTTCGGTCTTAGAACCCCTTTGCACTCTTTTTTTTAAAAATACGTTTTTATTGATTTTTTTTTTTTTTTAGAGAGAGATAGAAACATCTATGTGAGAGAGAAACATCGATTGGCTGCCTCCTGCTCACACCCTACTGGGGATTGTGCCTGCAACCCAGGCATGTGCCCTGACCGGGAATCAAACTGGGACCTCTCAGTTCATGGGACGATGCTCAGTCCACTGAGCCACACTGGCCAGGCCTCCTCTGCACTCTTAAAAATGATTAAGGACACCAAAAAACTCTTGCTTGTGTGAGTTATAGCTATATTGATTGAATTAGACATCGAAACTGAGAAAGTTTTAGCATTTATTTATTTATTTATGCATTTAAAAATAACAGTAGTAAACTCATATGTTAATAAAATATTTTGTCTAAAATATCTACATTTTTCAAAGAGAACATCTACTGAGAAGAGTGGCACTGATTTACCACATTGCAAATCTCCTTAGTGTTTCCCTTAATAGAACACAGCTGGAGTCTACCTGCTTCTGCGCTCAGTCTGATGCCATCTCACATATCGGAGCTTCTGGGAAACTTCAGTGTGTCCATAGGGTGAACCTAAAAGGGCAATAATATCTTAGTATTGTAATGAAAGTAGCATTGACTTCGCTGACCCCCTGAAAGGGTTTTTGGGACCCAAGGATTCCCCAGACCTGGTGCTGAGAAGCAGTACTCGAAAGGGCTCCTGCCTGCCCACAGGGTATCCTTCACTTTCACATGAAGTCACTATCCCCTTAATACCTGTAAAACCATTTGTTACAGTGAGGGCAATAGCATATAAGTGGGGTTGTAAATAAGGAGAAGAATATTTGATGATGATGATGATGAAGACAATCACAGACCTTGGTAGTTCAGCATGTCATCTTCTAGAGGGGGAACTAATTCATTCAGTCTTCATAATGTTACTGGACCAAAGTCAGCATGCCCAATGCTTCAAAAGGCCAAAACTCAAAACGTCAGGGTTGAGTAAGGAAAGGTTTGTTGATCAAGAAGGCACCAACTGAGAAGATGGGAGACCTAGGGGTGCCCCAGATCCATCTTGCTCTCTGGATGAGGCCAAGGATTTCAGGGCACCATGGGAAAGGGTTGGTGCTGGTGGGGCACATTTTAATTAGAGGACCTTGGAACCTGGCTGTTTATGGTAAAGGGGCATCAATACCAAATCTTCCTGGACAATGGACCCTTGACTTCTGAAAGGGTTCCAGTGTTCAAGTTCCAGTTATGTTCTGGTCCTTTGGTTTCATGGGGCGTTTTGGTGATAGTGACGGTGGTGAGACTGGTTTTGGGTGCAGCTGCAGGGCAAAGATCTCTCCTCTGTACCATGCCCTGGATGCATGACTGTGGTCTTGGTCTGTTGTGTCTGAAAAGCAAGTCAGCATCTCATAGAACAGAATAGAACCATTTTGAGCTGGCTACAATAAGAACCTTGAAAGGTGAGTAATTTGGTTTCCACTTTGCAGATGAAGAAACTGAGGCTTTGGTGGAAACGGCTTCTTTGAGGTTGTGGGTTTTCTGATGAGACTATAATGCGAATGGGCTTTCTGGGGGAATATCCAGTGCCCACCTCCTCACAGACTTGTTCTCTTTCCTAGGCTGAGATGCAGATCCAAGACCAGAAGCTCCTGGTCACACTGACGCATCTTCACAGCATCCTAGAGGAGCTGCGTTCTGAGAGTGCCCACTGGGAGGATGCCATGTCCAGCAGAGGGGCCTCACCCATCAGAGCTCGAGCAGGCTCTGAAGGCCAGGGTCACAAGCCCATGTCATCCAGGCGGCTGGCCCAGCTCCTCCAAGGTGTAGACAGCAGACGAAGCTCCCTTCCTTAACTGTCTAGAAAGGAGCATAGGTTTGAACCCCCACCATCACCACTAGTGTAAGTTTGTGATGTTACTGGGAGGGAGCACTGGAATGGGAGTCAAGAAGTCTCTATGTTCATCTCTGCCTTCATCCACTTAGTGTCCCTGACCCATCACTCAGCTTCTCTGTGTTGCTGGTTCTTTTTCTGTCACTTATACAGCATTTTTAATGAGGCACAAATAAGATATTGGATATGAACATGCTTTGAAAACACCGATATGTTATATGGCGTCTGAAAAACACTGTAAAATAATCCTATCCTTGGGAATGTCTCAAAAAGTGATTGTTAAAACAAAGAACTCAGTGTACAAGGTTGTTTATCGAGTCTTGCCATGGTGAAAAACAGAATCTTTTGTAATGGCTCCATGGTTGCTTTCTGACTTCCCAGCAGGACTTCTCATTCCCCTTTATCTGAAAGCAACAGACCCTGTCACCACTCTGGCCACAAGGATGGACGTGTGATCAGGCCTGCCCAATTATAATGCATGGTTAACATGATTGGCCCAGTGAGTTGGCTTGTGACTCAACACAGCCAATCACAGCCCTTCTCTGGGGTTGCTACCTGGATGCTTGTTCTATAGCAGTTGCAAAGCTGAGGCTGCCAGAGGCCATGTTCCCTGCCAGATGAGGACGACCTGTCTGTGCTAGGAAAGAAAGAGGCTAATCTTAAAAAGGAAGTAGAGAGCTAGGCTGAGAGGTAGAGCGCTTGCTCCTTTTAGTCCCTGGTTTCAGGTCCTAGTTCTATGAGTTACTCCTGCATTCTTTCCAGTGGCTGAAACTAGTTAATTCCACCATCACCACGCACACCAATTTGTTTTTGCTTAAAGTGATTTGAGTAGGGTTTCCCTCATTTGCAACCAAAACAGTCCTGAGGGATACAATCCAAATGTTCATAGAAGCAAAGGAGGGAGGTGATGAAGAAAACAGCATTTCACTCATTCGAGTTGGCAAGAACAACCCTGTATTAGCAGGCAACAAGGTTTGTGATGCGGCAGAACACTCACCTGAATGGGGTGCTGCAGTTACAACTTTGAAAAAAATGGAAGAGGTGGAAATAAAAGGTCTTTTAGATTCTGATTATTGGTAGGCCTTTTTATTTTTGAAAATCAACTTGCACGTTGTTAGAATATTATTTTTATGGTTTTGAAAAAGTGAACCCATTGCATATAGGCATGAAGTGTGGGGGTTTGCATTATATGCACAATATTTATAGTCAGACTAACCTGGAATTTTTAATATCATGTTTGATAATATAAAAATACTTCTCTGTTGACAGCTGAATGGATAAACAAAATGTGATATAAACATAAAACAGAATTTCATTCAGCCATTTAAAAAGGAAGAAAATTCTGGCACATGCTATAAAATGGATGACCTTTGAAGACATTATGCTAAGTGAAATAAGCCAGTCAGTCACAAAAGGACAAATATTGTATGGTTCTGTTTATATGATGTGCCTAGAGTAGTCAAATCCATAAAGACACAGAGTAGAATGGCGGTTTCCTGGAGCTTGGAGAGTGGGGGGTGGGAAGTTGTTTAATGGGTACAGAGTTTCAGATCTGCGAGATGAAAAATACTCTGGATGGATGGTGGTGATGGTGGCATAACAGTGTGAATGTTGATGCCACTGAGCTGTATGCTTACAAATGTGAAAAGGGTAATATTTGTGTTATATTTTAAAACAGTTAAAAATAAATACTTCAAAAAACCTGCACTGTGATACTGGGGCTGGGGCTGGGGCTGGGGCTGGGGCTGGGGCCGGGGCTCCATGAACCACATTTCTGAGTTACCAGTACTCCAAGTTAGAGTTTGTTTAATTTTATCAATGATCAGGGTGGGGCTAGAGGGACACCCCAGGCCTGGAGGAGGGGGAAAGAACTTGCTTCTTCATCTTTGTTCTCTGTAGCTTCCTGTCCCTATGAGCACCACCAGCAATGCTTCTTCACCTCACAGCAGCAATTCCTCCCCATGGTACCAGCCAGCATCCCCTTCTCAAGGCTCCCAGAACCAACAGATGCCACAGCAAGGAAGATACATTTGTAGAGTCACACACTGGTTCTGTGACGGTTAGACAAGAAGTGATATAGGTCCCTTCCTCCCACAGCCCATTGGATAGAATAAGTCATGCCTGTCTCAGGAGGCAGCTGGGCAATGTGGAGAAGAGAGGGAGGGTCTGGTGAGTGCCAGGGTGTCAGACACATGCTCCGTTCTCTCTCAACAGACCAGCTTCCTTGTCCTCAGAGCACTAGGAGCACCTCTTGTTCTAATATTTGTCTTTGACCCTGACACAGGGCTTCTAAAACGCTTGTAAATTCCTAAGTTATATTGACTCTGGGTGGGCTCCTGGATAGGGGTTGGTCACCAGAAAGAACAAGCCATGATTAGGAGTTTAGAATTTTCAGCCCCATCCTCCAGGGAGAAGAGAGGGGCTGGAAATGGAGGTAATAATTGTTCATGCCTACATGAGGTAGCCACCATAAAATCCAACTAGTAGGGAATTTGGGGAGCTTCCAGTTTGGGAAACATCCACATAGCAGGAGGATGTAGATGTTCTCCTGCACTGAGGACCCTCCCAGACCTTGTCCTGTGTATCTCTTTATCTAGCTGTTCATCTGTATTCCTTAATAAACTGGAAAAGGTTAAGTAAGTGTTTCTCTGAATTCTGTGAGCCATTCTAGCAAATCAGTTGAACCAAGAAGGGAGTCAAGGAAACCTCTGATTTGTAGCCAAGTTGGATGGAAGTTGTAGGTAACCTGGGGACCTACTACTACTGATTGGATCTGAAGTGGGGTGTGAACAGTCTTGTGGGACTGAGCCCTTAACCTGTGGGGTCTCCAAATAGATGTCAGAACTGTGTTAAATTGAAGGACACCCAGCTGTTGCCATAGAGGATTGCTTGGGTTGAGGAAAAACACCCACACATTGGGTGACCAGAAGAAGTGACACATTCCGTGTAAAAGTAAAGGAAAACTACACAGGAGGTGGAGAACTGGGTTTTTCCCTTAGGAGGGAAAGACTAGATTTTTCTAATCCAGGCCCCCCAAAAAATCAATGGCCAAGGAAGCAAAAGCAGGATAGTTGAGAGCAAATTAAACTGGCAGTTCAAAGTTTGGTGTTTGACAAATGTTTTTGTGTCTCTTAACCAAATACTATTAGACTAGGAACTACTCTGTGGATGGGCGCCACCTGCTGTTCATGCACAGCAAGTCTTCCGGGATACGGCTTGCTCCGGGTTGAAGGACTGGCTCGCTCTTTCACCAATTGCTTTCTTATTGTGGGGCATATTATGGGAGGGCCAAGACAGCTAAGGATTTCTGGCCCTTGAGATCTGCGCTTAAATTTCAACTCTGCCCCCGAGTGACCTGGGGCAAGTCACTTCTCTGAGCCTCCACTTAACCTTAACTCTAAAATGAAAATGACACCTCTTAAATCTGTGAGGAGGATCTAGGGGAAATGCTTTGAAAACTGGGACTAACCGCAGGCAATGGAAAGAAGCATTGTTTGTAGTTTAACAGGCCTGGATTTATTTTTAAAAATACTTATTGTGCACCAGCTGTATGCCAGCCACTATTCTACATGTGGGAATGTAGCAACGAATAAAGCAGACAAAACTTGTTTTCATGTAGTTAACATTCTAGTATTCCAGTTTTTGAGTCATTCATTTACAAATATTTTTCTGGTATTGCTATGTGTCAGGCACTTTCCTAAGCAATGGGCATAGAGGAACTCCAATACGGCTAGAGCACAGGGCGCGAAAGGAACAGGGTTGGGCAAGGACAGAACCAGGTTTTGTAGCGATTGAAGCTTTTAAAATGTAGGGTATTCTTTTCTCAAGGAAGATAAATACAGAGTCATAAATACAGAATTCGATTAGAAAGAAAAAAATTTAGAATAACATAATACATAACAAATTACAAAGTTTAAAAAGCTGACAAATATTACAAACATACAATCTAGAAACAGTGTATTTTAATTAGCTGCATAATAAAGGACTATAATAATTTTTCTTCACATATTTTTGCTGTATATTCTTTGATCATCTCATAAGACATGGTTTTGTTATCTTTCTATAAATAAAGAAGAGAATTCAGTTTTTACAAGATTGACTAACTTTTCATGGATAGTTTAAACAATGTTCTTTAAGTTGTAAAGCTTTTATTGAATGTATTGGGTAAGTGGAAAAGCCTGATACCATGTTAATTTTTAGGGTTCTTGTCAAATTTGGGAAAGACCTGTAAATCTTCAGGTGTAGTGACTAATTTTATTCTATTTTAAATATGTTTCTATTGGTTTCAGAGAGAGGAAGGGAGGAGAGAGAGATACAAACATCCATTGGCTGCCTCCTGCATGCCCTGTATTGGAAATCGGGCCCACAACCCAGGCATGTGCCCTGACCCGGAGCCGGACACAGAACCAGTAACCTCCTGGTGCATGGGAGGACCTCAACCAACTGAGCCACACCTGTCAGGCTATAGTGACTAATTCTAAGTACGCGGCACTTAGACTGAAGGGCCTCGCCCCCGCCCTTTCCCCTCCCTTTCCCCGCCCCACTCCCGCCCTATCCCCGCCCCAAACCTCTGTCCTGCCCCTCGCCCCGCCCCCTCCCGGTCTTCGTCCGCCCCGCCCCTCCCACTCACCCCGCCCCGGTCTTCGCCCGCCCCGCCCCTCCCACTCGCCCCGCCCCGGTCTTCGCCCGCCCCGCCCACTCGCCCCTCCGCCAACTCGCGGACGCCCAGCCTCTCTGGGAGCGAAGCGCCTCAGACCTGACGCGCTGACCCAGCCAGTCTTCTTCCCACGCCCTGCTCGGCTGCAGCTCCTCGGCTGCAGCTCCTCAGATCCCGCGCTAAAAGTAGGACTCAGCCCGGGGCCGGGCGACCTGCTGCTGAAAGCCGGCCGAGTGATGGGGGCCGCGGCCGCCCGCATCCCCGGCGCGAGCCCCGAGGCTCGCTTGAGGGAGAAACTCCCGGGGCCGCAGGCGCGTTCTCCTCCCTGCACGCGGGAGGGGTGCTTGCGGTGGACCCTCTGGGAGCACCCGCCCTGCGCTCGGAGGAGCCGTCTGCGGGAGGGGCCCTCGGCGTCCCTGCGCTCGGCGCCCGCGGTCTCCTCCTCACAGCGCTGCACCGGCGGCACTGCCCTTCCCCGCCCCGCGCCCCGCGCCCCGCGCCCCGCGCCCCGCGCCCCGCGCCCCGCGCCCCGCGCCCCGCGCCCCGCGCCCCGCGCCCCGCGCCCCGCGCCCCGCGCCCCGCGCCCCGCGGGCTTCCACGAGCATCCCGCCCGCGCGGCCCCTTCCGGCCCCGCTCCCGCGCCTGCCGCGCGGCCCCTCCGTCCTTGGTGTTCTCTGGAGCCCCCCATTCCCTGGCTCCGGGGTCCTGCGTTCGCTTTACTTTTCCTGCAGCAAAACCAATCCCGAAATCACCCTCAGGACTTGTTGGGGTTTCGTGGGGGGTTTTGTTTGGCGCGAGGGGTACGAGCTCAGGAAAATCTGTGTCAGGAATAGTAAATCACAGGGTTGGTTTGTGTTTTTTAATACATCCGTAATCATACCTCTGGGAGCGGTTTTAAAAGATGACCTGGCCCGGGCCGGCGTGGTCAGTGGTTAGCGCACCCTCCCGCGCACCGAAGGGTCGCAGGTTCCGCTCCCCCAGGGCACACCGCAGGCTTCCAGGTCACTGACCGCCGGCGGCCCGGCGAGGCCTCGCCCCACCGACTGATTCTCCCTCCGTGCAATCAGCACCCTCTGGTGAAAGTGCTGAGTGAGCGGTGTTCAGCCAGGGAGACAGTTACCACACAGCAGCCGGGATTATTCCAAGACGACCAAACAGACCAGAAAGAATAGGGAACCGAGGCAGACACCGGCCGTACACAGTGAAATGTCCGGCTGCCCACTCGGGGCTGTGGCTCAGTGGATTGCGTGGCCTCTCCTTGGGGCCCGGCCATTTGATGCTTGGGGTGCAAATGGGCAAGTTCAGCTAAATTTTTAATTCTGTGGCTGATTTTGTTTTTGTGTTCGTTTTGGCTCGATTTGCCCTTTTCTCAAAACTTGAAGTAGAGAAGAAACAAGGGAGGTTTTATAGTGGCAGCTTAAGATTCCTGTATGGGAGCCACACATTTGACCCTCCTCGGCAAGCCCGGCCACGGATTGTCACATTCCTCTGCTTAATAGTGGAGCCTGTGATGTAACTGGGAATAGCGCAACGTGTGGAAATATGCATAAATTCTTTGTCTTTGTCTTACGTGGTTTACTTTTACCACTCTTATCTCAAAAAATGACTGATTTTTAGAGAGAGAGGAAGAGAAAGAGAGAGAAAAACATCAGCGTGGGAGCAAAACCTCAGTTGGAACCGGCAACCTTTTGGTGCATGGGAGGACACCCAGCCACCTGGCCACCTGGCCAGGGCTCTCAAAACATTTCGATTTGACTTATGTCCTTTCTTGCCTTCTTATTTTTTTTCTTATAGTTTCTTATTTTATTTTGTTTTCCATTGTATGGTCCCTTGGAGTTTCCTTATTTCAACTTCAAAACATAATATATTGTTGAATAAACCAGAGCATCTTGCAAAGAACCAAGAAATTCAGCTTCTGGATATAAATCAATAATCCAACACTTCTCAAATTCTGAAGTTTTAGAAAAGAAGTGACCTGTGTTCTCTTTACTTAGTTTGGCCCACCCTTTCCAATTCATTGTTTGTTTTTTTCCTATTTCTATATCCTATTTTTTTCCAGGCTTCCTCCTCTATTTATTTGACCATATTAATAAGAGAACTCAAACTTTTTATAGGATTAAATAAATAAAATGTAAAAATCGATCAGTGATCAGGATATACTTACATCAAGTGTGATTCACTATCTAATAGAGCTCTGTCATTAGTTTATTATTTTATATTTTAAATAAGGGTTTCTTCTTTACAAAAAATAATTTGAATTGAACACTACATTGAACTAGCAGATAATCTGAGTGTTATTTTATAGAACTAATGAAAAGTGTTTTTGCTTGCTGTAAATTAGCACTAAAAATATTTTGTAATCAAATTTTAAATATCTTTCAATATTCTCTCCCATTTGTTAAATACAACGAAGGAATACAGGCAATATGTTCTACACACATGTACTTATGAGTAAGCGAGGGCCATTGGCCAAAATCTGGCTTGCAGCTCACTGGGAGAAGAAACTCACAAAGACCCATGTGTCTGAATGTAATCTAGAGATAACCATTGAAAAAATTATTTCACCTAAGGTATGTTATTACTTAAATTATAGTATGTATTTGCCATGACTTATGAAGAGGAAAGGAATTAAAAATACATTATATCATGAAACACATTTCCAGGGATGTTTTACTTCTCAAATTGTCTCTCTTTTAGTTCCTATAGCATTTATTGTCTGACATATACATATATTTGTGTCTGTTAGTAATTAATTATTTTTTGTTTATCATAAATAGGTTGGACCTGGAAGGATAAAGGCCATGTTTTATACCTATTTTATAGTCCTTTCTTATTCCGTATCAAATTACTATGTACATAGTAGTACCAAATAAGTATTTCTTTAAAAAAATAATGGGTGAATAAATAGGTAGAGTAGAAAAAAGTATTGAGTATAAATGAAAATATATATGAAAACACTTCATAAACAATAAAGTATTATGTTTATTATAAAAACTATACCAAACTATTAGAATTTACATTAAAATAATTTTAATATTTTATAAGTTAAGTTTTCTGTTTGAGAGAACAAATTATAATTGAAAACCAACTGCATGTAAAGCAGTGGACTAGACTTTATGTTCTTTAGTTTTTTAATGTTCACAACAATCCTCAGTCAAGTGTGGAACTTAAGAGTATGAACTTTTGAGTTGGTCAAATTTAAATTTAATTCCTGTTCCATCACTTAATAGTTGGGTTACTTTGGGCATTACATACTTAATATAACTGAGTCTCAGTTTTTTCTTCTGTAAATAGAGGTTATTGTCAAAATTAAATTAATGAATCATAAGCCCTTAGGACAGTACCTGGCACAGAATAAGTATATGGTAAATTGCAGCTATTATTAATAAATTGAAATTCAGGAAGGTTAAATGACTCAGCCTCAGCAGTTGAGCCAAGGCTTGAACCCAAGTTTGCCTGACTGCAGACTGTATTCTTCCCTTAAAGCCAATAATAGCATACTTCACTTAAATGCCACGTTAGATTATTTACATTGAAAAAGAAAAGTTAACTATTTTACTAAGTAAGATAAAAGTTAAGTGATTGAGTTTAAATAAGAATACAAAATGTCTGCTTTTAAAAGAGAAGAAATTCTTATAATTTTGTAATTTTCAAAGGACAGAGTTTATGGATCTAATTTTTAATATTCTAATACTTTAAAAATTATTGAAAGGTGAAAATTGCACTTCGAACTTCAGGACACCTTCTTTTGGGAGTTGTTCGAATCTATAATAGGAAGGCAAAATATCTTTTGGCAGATTGCAATGAAGCATTGCTTAAAATGAAGATGACATTTCGCCCAGGTATACATCTTGGTTCCCTTTTGTATTTTTATTTTGGGTGGGCTCTTTTAATTGGTGGCACTCTATAATTACAGGGTGAGTATAGTGAAAGTAATCTTGTTGCCGTTAACCCTCACCCAAGGATATTTTTTCCATTTATTTTTATTTTATTTTATTTTTTAAAATTTTATTTTATTATTTATTTATTTTATCCTCACAAGGGGATATTTTTCTATTTATCTTCAGGTAGAGAGAGAGGGAGAGAAAGGGAGAGAGAGAGAAACATCGATGTGAGAGGGACACACTGACTGGTTGCCTCCTGCACGACCCTGACCAGGGCCGGGGACAAACTGCAACCGAGGTACATGCCCTTGATCGGAAATCGAACCTGGGACTCATTGGTCAGTGGGCCGACACTCTACCATTGAGCCAAACCGGCCAGGGATTCCATTTATTTTTAGAGAACATACCTGTATGTTCCCTTGACCAGGAATCCAACCAAAGACACTTTGTGCATGGGCTAATGCTCTAACTAGTGAGCGACACTGGCCAGGGCTCTGAATTTCTTATAGTACTTTTCTCAGTGCCTTGTACATATTATTCCCTCAATTAATATTTGTTGAATCAGGATTGACAGGGTGCTTTTTTAATTTAAAATATTTATATAATCTCTGGGTAGAATTATAATGATATCAAATGTGGTTCATTTGTTCATTATTTCATTTATCTATTCCACAAATATTTATTGACCCTATACTTTATGTGAAACACTATGCTAGGCTCTAGGATACAAGGACAAACAAGACAGATAAGGTCCCTTTTGGTCTGGTGAGGAAATCAGATGATGAAAAAGGTTTTTTAATTATTACAATAATTATAGATTGTGATTATGCTGTGAAGGAATATAAAAAGATTAATACAACAAAAACTTATACTTTAGTTAAACTAGTCAGGAAGAACATTTCTGAGAGGATAGAATTTAAGCTCAAACTTGAAGAATGAGAAATACCCAGTCATCTAAAAAGTCCCTGAGGGAATAGCATTCTGGGCAGAGGGAACTGCAAGAGCAAAGGTCTTGAGGTGAAAAAGTGCTTAACTTGTTCAGGGAACAAAAAGACCAGTATGGTTGGAGTATAGTAAGTGAGGGAAAGAGTGTAGTTAGATGATGCTGATAGGTTTGTAGGGCTGAAGAGGCCCTGATTAGAAATTTTAAGCATGGGAGTGATCTGATCTGTTTTTATATTTAAAATATCACTCTGGCTGCTTTGTAAAGAATGGACTGAAGAGGGGTAGGAGTGGACACAGAGAACCCAGTTAGGAGACTAAGCAGTAGTACAGTGAGAGAAAGTCTTGCTTAAAAAAAAAAAAGATTTAGTTGGGCATTTCTTATTTTATACAGTAGCATTGCTTACTGAATGTGTTTTTTTTATTCTTTTCAGGACTAGTTGACCTTCCAAAAGAGAGTTTTGAGGCCGCTTACAGTGCTATCACACTGCCAGAAGAATTTCATGATTTTGAAATCCAGAATGTGAAGTACATTATTTTATTTATTTTCCTTCAGTGTGACTTTCTTGATATTTTATTGTTTTCATCTTCAGATATGAAAGCAAATGAAGTAAACATGCAGTTGACAAAGACCTAAATTTAGTGTGAAATTTCAAAGTACACCAAAAATGTATCATTATATTTGCTAAATGTAGTCTGCAATATTGACAGTCTATTCATCCATTCATTCAGTAAATATTTATTGGGTGTCTTTCATATACCAGACACTGTTCTAGGCACTGGGGAGATAGCAATGAATAAAACACAGCCCCTGGCAGCATGAATCTTACATTTTAGTCGGAGTAGACAGACAATAAACAAATAAACGAGTAAATATACATTATGACAGGAGATGCTCATCATTATGAAGAGAAATAGAAACTAAAATAAGTAATAGAATGGTCAGGCAAGACTTCTCTAATAAGATCAGAACAGAAACCTGAAGGAGGTAAAGGAGCAAATAAATTGTTCAGTAAGGGAGGAAGAATGTTTCAGGTAGAGCAAATGGAGAGAAAGGTGTTACAGCAGAGTACACTGGACATTTTCAAGGAACAGCAAAGAGGCGAGTGAGACTGGAGTAGAGTAAATGAGGATCTGAATGGTAAGAAATGAGGTCAGAGAGATAGCCAGGAATGCAGATGTAGGGTGTTGTAGGCTACAATGAGGACTTTTATTTTAGTTGGGGAGCACAGGAGGGTTTTAAATAAGAGAGTGACTGGATTTGATTCGATTTCAATGTGTTCCCTTTTGCTACTTACTGTAAGAGGAAAAGGGAAGAAGCAGAGAGCCTATGAGAAAATTATTGCAGTAAGAAGTCCAGGTGAGGGATGACAGTATATATCATTGGTTCTGTCTTCATTTTATCAATGTGGTAGAAGTCAAATTATGACTATATTTTGAAGTCAGAGCCAACAGAATTTGCTGATTGAATATGGCCTTGAGAGAAGTGAAGGATGACTATATGATTTTTGGCATGAGAATGGAGTTACCACTTGGTGTAATTAGGGTCACTATGGAATGGCAGGTTTAAGAGGGGCAGGGTGAAGGAAGTAAATTAGATTTTGGATATAAGTTTTGAGGTGACTCTTATAAATCCAAGGGGAGCAGGTAAGTAGGTTTAATATCTGAGGCTGTGATTCAGGAAAGAGGTCTGGATTGGATATATAAATTTGGGAGTTGTGAGTATATAGATGGAACTTCAACCATGAATCATAGGAGAGCCTCAAGGGAGTAGGTGTAGATTTAAAAGGGAGAGAAGGGAGTAAGGGAAAGAATGAGATTGAGATCTACAAACTGAGTGTGGGGTCATTCCTGAAATGTAATAATAGTCTGGGAGATGAAGAAGAACTAATAAAGGAAATGGAAAAGGAGCAGCCAATGAGGTAGAAAGAAAATCCAGAGAGAGTGGTATCCCAGAGGCCAAAAGTAGAAAGTATTCCATAGGAAGGAAGTTAACCCCTATTTCAAATGCTATTGATTAGAGTAGGTAAGATAGGACTGAGAGTTGACCATTGGATTTGGCATCCTGGAGATAATATGCATGTATAAGAAACTAGTATTTATAAAAAATACTACTAAGGAAATAAAAATCTCCTTTATTTTTATAATAAATATTTTTTGTTTTAGGGATTTTTTTTATTGTTTTGCAATATACTACAAAACATGTTCTTGTACATGTTTTCTTCAATCTTATATTTCCCCATAGTGCTATTGATGTTTTAGAAAAATTTACTCAGAACCAAAGCAGACCAGAAGAAATCACACTTAGAGAAGATTATCACAGTGATCTACTTTTCCAAGCTGGGAACTTTGGTGAGAATATTTAGAAATCAAAATTATATCATAATCAGTTATATTTGCATTTTTGTTTAAAACAATACCAACAGAAATAGCTATTTCTATGACAGAAATATTTTTAGAATGAATTTTTTGATGTATAAATGTAACCCCCCAATAATTTTGTCGTTGCCTTTTTCTAGTATATGTGGGAAGAATATGTTCTTAATAGACCAACAGACCTGGGATTGAATCTGGATTTTCTCTATTGACTTGCTATGTGTGATACAGGGCAAAAATTATCTAACTTCTCTGAGCCTTACTCCCCTATCCTTTATTGCTTTACTCCCCTAAATTGGGATACTACCAGCAACATCACAGGGTCATTTTCCTTCTTTTTTTTTTTTTATCCTCACCCGAGGATATTTTTTTCCATTTTTTGTACAGATAGAGTGGGAGGGAGAGAGAGGAAGGGAGAGAGAGAGAGAAACATCGACGTGAAGGGACACATCGAGCGGCTGCCACCCGTACGACCAGCCAGGGCTGGGGACAAACTGCAACCGAGGTACGTGCCCTTAGCGGGAACCGAACCCAGGTCTCTCCGGACCGCAGGCCGACGCTCTAACCGCTGAGCCAAACTGGCCAGGGCTATACCCTTCTTTAATCCTTTCCACCAATAGGTGACTTTTCTCTTCTTCAAAAACTAACTCAAACCTAATGTCCTTCAAGAAATGTTTAATATTAATCCATCCTATTTTAGATTACAATATAAGATTGAAGGCAATGATTATTTTATTAATTGCTCTGTGTAATCTCAGGTTCTTGTGATGCTCAGTGTGAAGAATATAGTGTCTCTTCATAAATGTTATCTTATTGACCAAAGCTGATTTGGGGGGGGGGGGAGCAATCAAACTACACCTGGAAGATGTGAACATATTTTTAGTTGTTTTTTTTGTTGTTGTTGCTGCTGTTTTGAAAAGTTAGTGTTTTCTCTTGAGCAAATTTTTTTTTTTTTAATCCTCACCCAAGGACACTTCTCCATTTTTTGTTCAGATAGAGTGGGAGGGAGAGGAAGAGGGAGAGAGAGAGAGAGAGAAACATTGATGTGAAAGGGACACATCGAGTGGCTGCCACCCGCACAACCACCCAGGGCCGGGGGCAAACTGCAACCGAGGTACATGCCCTTAGCGGGAACCGAACCTGGGTCTCTCTGGATCGCAGGCCGACGCTCCAGCCACTGAGCCAAACCGGCCAGGGCTCTTGAGCAAATTTTTAGTCTAGCCTTTTTAAACTCTTACTTTCTGAAGTATGTGTGCTTATAGAAGAATTTTCAATATGAGTGGTACTTTATGAGTTTCTTTACTGACTTGCACTAACATGGGTTGTTAAAGGGCAGGGAGGGAAGATCAAATGCTGACCCTCCAGGATTTCAGACTCCTGGACCTAGAGATCCAAATCCAAGAAAGGAAGGAATATACCTTCTCAGCCAATCTGGAAGCAAGTCAGTTTAAAGCAGGGAGTTTATTTTATCTGCCTCTGTAAGTGTCTTAGGAATTTTCTGTCATAAATTTTCATTTGGCAAAATATTTTACCAGTCAGAATTCTAACACTGATACTGCTCTACCACTGTCTCTGCTGGGTCCAGATCCTGGCTTTGTCATTTATTAGAGTGTGACTGTGTGCACATTACAAAACCTTTCTGTGGATGTGTTTCCTTGTCTGTACAATGAGGATTATAACAGTATCTTCTATTGCATAATATAATGCACATAATAGGCACTCAGTTAGCGTTAACCTACCAGTTTTTGTCTTTTTTACTGCTGTATCTCCAATCCCTAGTTTATTACTTAATACCCATTCTTTACCCACCTTTCCATTCCTAAAAGGCAAACATGTTTCTTATTTTCCAAACCCCCATTATGGATAAACAACACAAGCAGTTATCCTTGAAATAATATGAAATAACACTTGGTCAAGCAGAACATGACCTACCTAATGTAGAAGAATCATTCCACGGCCAATAATAACCTGGGGAATTATTAAACTGTACTAAAACTAAAAACTCTATCCTGATGTTTTGGCTTTTTTTTTTTTTTTAATTGTACTGGAAAAAGCTTTAGACTAGAAATCCAGTGTACACTGATTAACTGAGTGACTTTAGTTTAATAATTCAAGTAAGTTTTTTAGCTTTCATTTTCCTTATCTGTAAATTTGGGGTGGGGTTATGGCTAGAGAAGATAATACCTGAATTGTCTTCTAACCCTAAAATTCTGTGTTCTTCTGACTCAGTATTAATGATATATATTTATTTAGGGGAGGAATCTGAAATTTTCAGAAGCCAAAGCTTTTTCGATGACAACATCTTGCTGAATTCCAGTGGTCCTTTAGCTGAACACAGTTCTGGAAGCCTCAGTGGACAAAAGTCTCTGCTCTGTGAGAGTGGAGATGGATTTGGTGATGAAGGGGCTGCAGGAGAAATGATTGGTATGCTGTCTGGTTCTACAGAAATTGGATATTTATTTCTATGAAATTACTAATATATTAGTAGATTTATTAGCTCAAACTAAAATTTTAGGTATGCTTCTATATCATGTAAATCACATTTTTTGCACACATTTTTAAAGTTTGTAGTATTTTTAAACAATTAGGTCAAAGTAAATAGCCATCTGTTTAAACACACTTTCTATATAGATTGGAATATTGCTTGTTTTTATTTTTTTTAATTTCTCAATTTTAGAAGGGAAAGAATGAGGTTAACCTATTCTTCACAAAACATACTAGGTCATAGACCAAAAAACATTCTTTTCTTTAACAGAAATTATGGGAGAGCTATTCTAAAGGATCTGTCCAGCATTTTATATTATTATTTTATTTTTATACTATAATATATGAAAGTAATCATAGAAATAGGGTAGATAAAAACTAGAAAATCCAAATGCACATATTTTAAAGATACTGATATTATACATCAAATATTTTTTTAATTTTTTAGTTTACATTAAAAGGCTGATTATGGGAAACTTCTGGAATTTTGAAAATATGAAAAAACTGTAGCTCTACTGTAGATCTCTACCAAAGGATTTTGAACACTTTTACTTCTTGATATGTAACTAAACATGGCTTTGTAACAAGGCTACTATCTTGGTATCAGTTTAGTAAAATATTTCCTGAAATTAACCATCTAAAAATAGATTTTTAATAAAGGAAAGAAAGTTAAATATATAAAATTCTATGTCATCCTGCATGAAATGTGATAGTCTGTGTATCCAATCAAATCTAGTTAAGTAGGGTTCATTCATTTTTGTATCCTTTCACAGTTCCTTGCTTACAGTAATGTCAATCAAGATTCAGTGAACAAATGATAGACTCAACTCTGTATGACAAAAGTATTTATTGTGTTTTTCAAGACAGCCTATTCCAAGATGATGAGAATATCCTGTTAGAAGACATGCATTTGAACAGAGAAATTTCCCTGCCTCCCGAGCCTCCCAATACTGTAGTGGGTATGTTGAAATTTTCCTTTGTGTAGAAAGTGAACAGTTGCTAATGTTCAAATTAAGCCTCAGGATTTCTGAGTTTAAGTAACAGTATAATATATTGAAAGACAATAAAAAATATCCGACAAAACCTTACTCTGACTCAAGACAATGTAGAATAGGAAACTGGGTTCTGAGAAAGGTACAGTAATGTTTATTTAACCAGGATTGGGTTTATTTGGTATGAGAGCACATTAAAACATTCTGCCAAAACATTGTGCTTTTGAATCATTAACATAACATATGTTACATGATAAAAATATCATTAATGTTTGATGTTAATATGGTTATTAATTAAATTAATGCTATATTAATGTTAATATTAATATTAATATGGCATTTTGAGAGAAATTACATACAATTTGAGAGAAATTACAAATGAGGGGGGGATATTTTCTACTTGAAATTTATATATGTGGAGGTACCTCAAATGACTTGAGGTCTTTTAGTCTAATTTTTTAAGAATTAAAAGTATGGCCCTGGCGTATTTAACATAGTGGTTAGAATGTTGACCCACAGACCAAAGGGTCTCAGGTTCTATTTGGGTCCAGGGCACATACCTGGGTTGTAGGTTGGATCCCCGGCCCCAGTCGGGGTCATATGGGAGGCAACCAATCAATGTGTATCTTTCACATTGATGATTTTCTCTCTTTCTCTCCCTCCCTCCCTCGCCCCTCCCTCCCTTCTTCCCTCCCTTCTACTCTCTCTAAAAATCAATGGAAAAATATCCTCGAGTGAGGATTAACTACAAGAACAAACAAAACAAATGAAAAGTATGATTAGCTTCATTTTGATTCTTTACTATTTTTTATTTTACATTTGCTTTCTAACCCAATAGTAGAAATTTAAAATGTGAAAAGAGCCCTGGCTGGTTTGGCTCAGTGGGTAGAGCGTTGGCCTGCGGTCCTGAGAGACCCGGGTTCGGTTCCCGCTAAGGGCATGTACCTCGGTTGCAGTTTGTCCCCGGCCCTGGTTGGTCGTGCGGGTGGCAGCCACTCGATGTGGCCCTTTCACATCGATGTTTCCCTCTCTCTCTCTTCCTCTCTCTCCCTCCCACTCTGTCTGTACAAAAAATGGAAAAATGTCCTCGGATGAGAATAAAATGTGAAAAGAGATAGGAAATTAAAATTTAGTTATGGTTTTTTATGGGTCAACTAATAATTAAATGATTTAACAGAATACAAAATTTTTAGCAGATATATAATCAAATTTAAATCAGTCATTTATTACAGTTGGTACCACTGTTTTACTTTCACTGAGACTATAGTCACAGTGACATCTAAGTCCATGTACAAAATAGAGTAATGATACCCGACTCACCTGTGGGTCCCAGACCATATAATAGCAGAGCCTCTTCAACTCTATTAAATACATGATTCTAAGAATGCAGATGTAGCTCCAGTTACCAATACAGATCTTCAATTAGTTTATCTTTCACTTTAATTATCATATAGTTATCCTTTAATTATCTAACTATTATTTTTTATAATTCCTTTTATGGTGATGTTGATTAGTAGAACCAGATAATCCAGAGTGTATACATCTGCCGGAAAATGAAAAAATGTATGAAACCACATTATCAAATGAAGAGGAAGGATTTATCCTCGATCCAATTGATGTGTCAGGTCAGAGTCATTCATGTTTATATTTTTATTTTTGACACCTACTATCTTATTTACTGTTAGATATAATCTATGAAATATTGTAAGAGGTAGTCAATCTAGTAATAACATTTTTAATACAATGGGGAAGAGTGTGAAGGAAATTTGAGATGTTTCTTTCATTATATTCAGTTTTGGTCAAACCACATTTCCAGTTTGGGAAACTGAAAAATTTTAAACTGAGTTCAATTCCAGTAGTTATTGAGTCATTACTCTGTATTGGGCACAAATGAAGAAAACATAGTTTCTTTTAAGAAACTTACAATTGTGTGTGTGTGTATATATATATATGTATATAATACACAGATACAGACAACAATGTGGTGATAGCCAGAGTGAAAGGGGAGTGAGAGGAGGTAGAAGAGGGCAAAGAGAAGATAAATGGGGATAGAAAGAGACTTTATTTGGGGTAGGGATACATGATGCACACTTGTTGAGTTGTATACTTGAAACCTGTATGGTTCTGTTAATCAATGTCACCCCAATAATCTCCATAAATAAGGAAATTTACAATCTCATCAGGAAATAAACAAACACGTAAATGAATATCAAATAAGGCAGAATAAAAGAACCAGCGGAGAGGCACTATCCTAACGTTTAATCTCAAGCATGTTTTTAGGAATAACAATAAATATGAATCTAATATATAACTAGACCTTTTAAGAATGCACTTGTTTTAAGTAGTATAATTGGTATGGACTTCAGTTTATAAACTCAGGCATGCAAAGAATAAAGCATTCAATTTTTCTTCTTTACCAAATTTAATTCCAAGCCTCTATTCCACTGGGCTGGCAAGAATTTCAGTCTGCGTAACTCCCTTATCTGTCCTGAGCCATGTAGTATCAAAATTTGGGAGAAATGTGTGGCAGGTGGAAGAGAACCATCAACCACACCAGTTTGTAGAGCCCACTATCCCAGCCTAAATAGCCTTTGGAGTCATCACACAGCCCGGCCCTCTGGGATCTTATGTTCCCAGGATTTTACTGATGCACATTAACAAGCCGGTTCCTGTTCTTTCTGGCTCCATCTGATCTCAGATCTTCACCCAGTTGGGGACATCAAACCCTCCCACCCCTTTTGCACCTTTACTAAGGAAAAACTTGACTTTTGCTTTCTACCTAGTAAAATTTCCTATAGGAAAGAAATCCCAAGGGCTACCCACTTGGACTTTGTGTATGAATTTTAGTGGGGGAGAGAAAATATACTGGACAAATACAAATTAATGTTTCAAAAAGTTATTCTGTTATGTAGATATTTTAAGGAACCTCAGAATTGAATGACATCCTTTTCAATATTCTCTCTGCTGCACATTCTCTCAGTTGTCCACTAAATAGGTCAACAGAGTCCTCCTCAGAACCTTTGAGCAACACCTCAAAGTGTGTGAACCCTTGGCTGCATAGACACTCTAGTTATGCAGAAACTTTGCAAAGCATAATTTTCAATAAAGAGAAGGGGATTTTCTTCTCTATATAACTCTGTAGATTGTATTGTGGTAGATATTTCTTAGATATGCAGTGCCTAGAATATCATTTTATAAAACTGTACAACCAATCACATTTGTGCCTATTTCTCTTATTTATTTATTTTTATTTTTGTTACAGATGTTTCTCCTTTTCCCCCATTGACACTCTCCTCCCAGTCCCACCCCCTTCCCCGAGCATTGTCTGTGTCCATGGTTATGCGTAAATGCATATAAGTTCTGTGATTTATCTCTTCCCCCTTCCCTATCCTCCTCTTCTGAGGTTTGTCAGTCTGAACCTACTTCTATGTCTCTGGGTCTGTTTTGTTCATCAGCTTGTTTTGTTCATTATATTCCACAAATAAGTGAGATCATGTGATATTTGTCTTTCTCTGATTGGCTTGTTTTGCTTAGTATAATACTCTCCAGGTCCCTCCATGTTGTCTCAAAGAATAAGACATATGTCTTTCTTATAGCTGCATAGATGTTCCGTTGTGTAAATGTACCACAGCTTTTTTATCCACTCATCTATGGATGGACACTTGGGCTGTTTCCAGGTCTTAGAGATTGTAAATAGTGCTGCTATAAACATAGGGATGCATATATTCTTTCTGATTGATGTTTCAGGCTTTTTAGGGTGTATTCCTAGAAGTGGGATCACTGGGTCAAATGTGAGCCTATTTTTTATATTTAGACATTGCTTGGAAAAGGAAGAGCAAAAAGAGGAAATTGCTCATAGATCCAGTCAAGGAGATCAGTAGCAAAAGTATGCATAAACAGCTGACTTCCTTTGCTGACACTCTCATGATTTTGGAACTTGCACCTCCTACCCAAAGATTGATGATGTGGAAAAAGAGAGGAGGAGTGGATACACTTCTGTCAACTGCTACCCAGGATTTGACTCATACTGAACTGAAAATGGTAACAGTTTCTATCCTTTTACCTGGGTGCAACATTGGTTATAAATAAATAAATACATATTTACACTCATATATTCAAGAATTTAAACTTGTGACAAATACCTCCTTATTTTGAATTAATTTGTTGGATATGTGTGCATGAATTATAATTTTGACTTTTTAGCATATGTGCTTGTATTTTATTGAATTGCTTTATTTGCACAAAATCTAGAAACAAAAACGTGTATTTTTACAGTTGTTTACAAAATGCTTTCTGTCCTCTGGCTTTAAACTTGGAAGAAAATTGATACAGAAGGAATCAATAAGGGAAGAAATGGGAGGCACAAACATAGTAGGTAAGACATCCTAATTCTATTGATGTTGAGGGGAATGTTGTAGAAACAAAATTTTCATTTTACATTTCAAAATGAGGATGGGATCTATTTTTATATTCCCAACTATAAATGCTATCTCTAGAAGAATATTTGAACTTAAAATAAGTTGTTACATCAGCACTGTATTTTTCTGATCTGTGGATAAATTTTTGTCCACCAAGCTACATAAAAAGTTAACGGTTATACAATGTGTACTATTCTTTTTTTTCTTGTATCCTCACCCGAGGACATTTTTGCATTTATCTTCAGACAGAGCTGGAGGGAGAGAGGGAAAAATAGAGAGAGAAACATCAATGTGAGAGTGACACATCGAGTAGTTGCCACTATACAACCCCAACTGGTGCTGGGGACAAAGTACGTTCCCCTAGCGGGAACTGAACCCAGGACTCTCTGGTCCGTGGGCCAATGCTCTAACCGCTGAGCCAAACCGGCCAGGGCCAATGTGTACTATTCTTAACCTCATGCTTTCCCACCTGCCCCACCCCCAAAGGCAGTATTCACAAACCTTTAACAAAGAAAATTTTTGTATCTAGTAAGATAATGTTTTACTTTAAAACAACTAACATGAAAAGTCACCTAGTGATAAGAATACCATTTAAACAATACAGTTAACCTCAGACAGGTATTTCTATACACCCAGAGTATATATACATGGAGTATTAATAATTGCTAATTATTATTGTGACTATTATAAATGAATAATTGAACCAACTTATGTGGTGAGTGAGCCTCTGCTTCCTGATCACTCTTCTTGAAATCATTAAAATCTGTTGAACAATATACTAAGGTGGGCTTAAACTATCCATGTTGTCTTGTGAGTAAATGTATGGGGGTGAGTGCCAAGGAAATAGTAGGCGAAGGATGGGGAGTGGAGGTGAAAAAGAGGTAAATGTGGGAAAAGGAAAGATAAATATGTGACACTTGGGAGCCATAGAAAGTTTGTACACACTTTGCTTAAATGGATTCCAATGTCAGAAGTTTTCTTTTGTAACAATCATATTTCAATTTAAGTTGGAAAGATATTTGGGGGAAATCTTTTTAAAAAAATTTAATTTAATTTTTTTTTTTATCCTCACCCGAGGATATTTTTGATATTTTGTTCAGATAGAGTGGGAGGGAGAGAGAGAAACATCAACGTGAAAGGGACACATTGAGTGGTTGCCACCCACACGACCCAACCAGGGCCAGTGACAAACTGCAACCGATGTACGTGCCCTTAGCGGGAACCAAACCTGGGTCTCTCCAGACCCCAGGCCAAAGCTCTAACCGCTGAGCCAAACTGGCCAGGGCTAATTTAATTTAATTTTTTATCTTTATTGTTGAACATACTATAGATATTCCTCATTTTCCCCCCATTGACCTCCTCCTCCCACTCCCGTCCCCCTCCTGCCTTTTCCCACACTGTTGTCTGTGTCCATTGGTTATGCATATAAGTTCTTTGGTTTATTTCTTCCCACCCCCCAACCCCCTTCCCTTTGAGGTTTGTCAATCTAGCAACCAATTTGTACTTCTTAATCCCTTCACCTTTTTCACCCATTCACCCAACCCTCCTCCCATCTGGCAACCAAAAAAATGTTCTCTGTATCTATGAGAATGTTTCTGTTCTGCCTGTTCATTTTGTTTGTAGATTCAATTGTCGATAGATATGTATTCATTGCCATTTTGTTTGTTCATATATTTTATCTTTTTCTTCAAAAAGACCCTTCAACATTTCATATAATAATGGTTTGGTGGTGATGAACTCCTTTAACTTTTTCTTCTCTGGGAAACTCTTTATATGGCCATCGATTCTAAATGACAGCTTTGCAGGATAGAGTAATCTTGGTTGTAGGTTCTTGCTTTTCATCACTCTGAATATTTCTTGCCACTCCCTTCTGGCCTGCAAAGTTTTTTTTGAGAAATCAGATGACAGTTTTATGGGAACTCCCTTGCAGGTAACTAACTGCTTTTCTCTTGCTGCTTTTAAGATTCTCTCTTTGTCTTGAACCTTTTGTATTTTGATGATGATGTGTCTTGGTGTGGGCCTCTTGGGGTTCCTCTTGTTTGGGACTCTCTGTGCTTCCTGGACTTGTATGTCTGTTTCCTTCACAAAGTTAGGGAAGTTTTCTGCCATTATTGTTTCAAATAGGTTTTCAATTTCTTGTTCTCTCTCTTCTCCTTCTGGCACCCCCAAGATGCAAATGTTGGCACGCTTGAAGTTGTCCCAGAGGCTCCTTACGCTATCCTGATTTTTTTGGATTCTTTGTTCTTTTTGCTGTTCTGATTGGGTGTTTTTTGCTTCCTTATATTCCAAATCAATGGTTTGCTTCTTTTTTTTTTTTTTTTTTTTTTTTATGAATTTTTATTTATTTTTTTGTTACAGATATTTTACCTTTTTACCCCATTGGCACCCCCCATCCCACCCCCCCTCCACCCTGTCCCCGGCTTAGTTGTCCATGTCCATTGGTCATGCATACATGCATATAAGTTCTGTGGTTTATCTCTTTCCACCCCCAACCCCCATCCCCTCTTCTGAGGGATGTCAGTCTGTGCCCTACTTCCATGTGTCTGGGTCTACTGTATTCCTCAGACAGTTATGTTCATTATATTCCGTATATAAGTGAGATCATGTGGTATTTGTCTTTTTCTGCTTGGCTTCTTTCACTTAGGATAATACTTTCCAGGTCCCTCCATGTCGTCTCAAAGGATAAGACATCTTTCTTTCTTACCGCTGCATAGTACTCCATTGTGTATATGTACCACTGCTTTTTTATCCATTCGTCTACTGGTGGACACTGGGCTGTTTCCAGATCTTAGCTATTGTAAATAGTGCTGCTATGAACATGGGGGTACATATATTCTTCCTGATTGGTGTTTCAGGCTTCTTAGGGTATATTCCCAGCAGTGGGATCACTGGGTCAAATGGAAGTTCAATTTTTAATTTTTTGAGGTAGCACCATATTGTTTTCCATAGCGGCTGCACCAGTCTGCATTCCCACCAGCAGTGTATTAGAGTAATGGTTTGCTTCTTGGCTTTACCTACTCTACTATTGAATCTGTGTAAATTATTCTTTTTTTAAAAAATTAATTAATTTATTTTTGTTACAGATGTTTCTCTTCCCCCCCCCCACTGGTTCCCCCTCCCCCTCCCTCCTTGCCCTGTCCCCAGCTTTGTTGTCCATGCACACATGCATATAAGTTCTGTGGTTTATCTCTTCCCCACCACCCCCTCTTCTGGGGATTGTCAGTCTGTACCCCACTTCCACGTCTCTGGGACTACCCCATTCCTCAGACTGTTATGTTCATTATATTCCACAAATAAGTGAGATCATATGATACTTGTCTTTCTCTGTTTGGCTTGTTTTGCTTAGGATAATACTTTCCAGGTCCCTCCATGTAGTCTCAAAGGATAAGAGATCTTTCTTTCTTACAGCTGCATAGTACTCCATTGTGTATATGTACCACTGCTTTTTTATCCATTCGTCTCCTGATGGACACTTGGGCTGTTTCCAGATCTTAGCTATTGTAAATAGTGCTGCTACAAACATGGGGGTACATATATTCTTTCTGATTGGTATTTAAGGCTTCTTAGGGTATATTGCTAGAAGTGGGATCACTGGGTCAAATAGAAGTTCAATTTTTAATTTTTTTTTTGAGGTTAACACCATATTGTTTTCCATAGTGGCTGCATCAGTCTGCATTCCCACCAGCAGTGCACTAGAGTCCCCTTTTCTCCACACCCTCACCAACACTTGTAGTTTGATGATTTGTTGATGGCGGCCATTCTGACAGGTGTGAGGTGATATCTCATTGTTCTTTTAATTTGCATCTCTCTGATGATTAGTGATATTGAGCATTTCTTCATATGTCTCTTAGCCATTTGTATGTCCTGTTTGGAGAGGTGTCTATTTAGTTCCTCTGCCCATTTTTTAATGAAAGAGGAGAAATAACAACTGACACCACAGAAATACAAAAGATCATTAACAACTACTATGAACAATTATATGGCAACAAATTCGACAATCTAAGTGAAATGGACAAATTTTTAGAAACACATAGTCTCCCAAAACTGGACCAGGAAGAGATAGAAAACTTGAACAGACCAATAACAACAGAAGAAATTGAAGATGTAATCAAGACTCTCCCAGCAAACAAAAGCCCAGGCCCAGATGGCTTCACGGGGGAGTTTTACCAAACATTCAAAGAAGAACTAACACCCATTCTCCTCAAACTATTTCAAAAAATTCAAGAAGGAAAACTTCCAAACTTGTTTTATGAAGCCTGCATAATTCTAATTCTAAAACCAGAAAAAGACACTACAAAGAAAGAAAATTACAGGCCAATATCCCTGATGAACATAGATGCCAAAATCCTGAACAAAATAATAGCAAATCGGATCCAGCAATACACCAAAAAAATTATTCACCATGACCAAGTAGGATTCATCCCAGGGATGCAGGGCTGGTACAATATTTGCAAATCAATAAACGTGATACACCACATAAATAAAATGAAGAATAAAAACCACATGATCATATCAATAGATGCTGAAAAAGCCTTCGACAAAATCCATTTCTGATAAAAACACTCAGCAATGAGGGAATAGAGGGATCATATCTTGACATACTAAAGGCCATATATGAAAGACCTACAGCCAACATCATACTCAATGGGCAAAAACTAAAAGCATTTCCCTTAAGAACAGGAACAAGGCAAGGATGCCCACTTTTGCCACTCTTATTTAACATAGTACTGGAAGTCTTAGCCACAGCAATCAGACAGGAAGAAAAAATAAAAGGGATCCAAATTGGAAAGGAGGAAATGAAACTGTCATTATTCGCAGATGACATGATACTATACGTAGAAAACCCCAAAGACTCCATCAAAAATTTTCTAGACTTAATAAATGAATTTGGAAAAGTAGCAGTATACAAAATTAACATCAAGAAATCGATGGCATTCTTATACACCAATGATGAACTCACAGAAAGAGAAACTAAAAAAAAATCCCATTTACCATTGCGGCAAAAAAATTAAGATACCTAGGAATAAACTTAACCAAAGAAATAAAGGACCTGTTTGCAGAAAACTACAAGTCATTGAAAAAAGAAATAGAGGAAGATATGAAAAAGTGGAAACACATATCCTGTTCATGGATTGGAAGAATTAACATCATTAAAATGTCCATACTACCCAAAGCAATCCAATCCCCATCAAAATACCAACGACATACTTCACAGAATTAGAACAAATACTTCAAAAGTTCATATGGAACCAAAAAAGACCTCGAATAGCCACAGCAATCTTGAAAAAGAAGAACAAAGTTGGAGAGATCACATTACCAGATTTCAGGTTATACTACAAAGCTTCTGTAATCAAAACAGCCTGGTACTGGCACAAGAACAGGCATATAGACCAGTGGAACAGAACAGAGAACCCAGAAATGGACCCAAGGCAATATGCTCAATTAATATTTGACAAAGGTGGCAAGAGCATGCAGTGGAGTAAGAACAGCCTCTTTAATAAATGGTGCTGGTAAAATTGGACAGCCACATGCAGAAAAATGAAGCTAGACCATCAACTTACACCCTACACAAGAATAAACTCAAAATGGATAAAAGACTTAAATGTGACTCATGAATTCATAAAAATCCTAGAAGAAACTGTAGGCAACAAAATTTCAGACATCATACGCAGCAGAATTTTCACTGATACATCACCTAAGGCAATAGAAACAAAGGAGAAAATGAACACATGGGACTACATCAAACTCAAAAGCTTCTGCACAACGAAAGATACAATCATCAAAACGGAAAGGCTACCCACTGTATGCGAGAGCATAATTGCCAATGATATTTCAGATAAGGGCTTAATTTCCAATATATATAGAGTGCTCATACAACTCAAAAGGGAGACAAAGAACCCAATTAAAAAATGAGCAGAGGAACTAAATAAATTATTCTTTATTTCAGTTAGTGCCTCCTTCATTTCTGACTGTGCATCCTTCATTTCTGACTGGTCCTTTTTATGCTCTTGAGGCCCTCACTAGGTTTGCTGAGGTTCTCACTAAGTTCATTGAGCATCCTTATAAGCAGTGTTTTGAACTCAACATCTGTTAGGTTGCTTATCTCCATTTTGCTTAGTTCTTTTCCTGGGGTTTTGTTCTGTTCTTTCATTTGGGACCTGTTTCTTTGTCTCCTCATTTTGGCTGCCTCCCTGTTTGTTTCTATGTATTACTTAATGAGAGGTATGGGGCTCGCTGAGACCAGGCTTGTTTGAAAGAATTTAGGAAAACCTGAAGCAGGATCCAAGACAGGCCAATCCTATGGTTAAGTAACTGGCAACAGCTTGGGTGGGCCTGAAAGTTGGGTGGGGCGGGGCCTCAGGGAATCACCAAGGCTGGGAAACCAGTGTGAGCCAGGTTGCTGGAAGATATGGCGGCTGTCTGCCACCCCAGGGAAGGGCTCACCAAAGGAACAAAGGCCTCTGACAGCACATTTGTCCCAGAGAAAGCCCCCTCTCCAGCCCTCGCTCCAATGCCGAACAATTCAGTTCTTCCCTGTATGTCTCTGGCACCCCTCGAGCTGCCTCCCCTCCAAGCTTAGAAGGAGTGAGTTCGATAAGTCCATGGGCGGGCCCTTTAAGAGGAGCTGCCTTGCCCTGGCTGGTTTGGCTCAGCAGTTAGAGCACTGGCCTGCGGTCCAGAGAGATCTGGGTTCAGTTCCCACTAAGGGGCGCGTACCTCGGCTGCAGTTTGTTCCCGGCCCTGGTTGGTTGTGCACTCAATGTGTCCCTTTCACGTTGATGTTTCTCTCTGTCTCTCTCTCTCCTCCTCCTCTCTTTCCCTCCCACTCTATCTGAATAAAAAATGGAAAAATGTCCTCAGGTGAGGACAAAAAAAAAAAAGAGGAGTTGCCTGGGGCTCCAGCCGCCTCAGCTTCCCTGAGCCTCAGTTCCTGCTGGTTTTTCCAGCCAGAAGTTATGGGGACTTCTCTTCTTGGCACTGGAACCCTGTGCGGGGCACCTGGTGTGGGTTGGGGACCCCTCAGTCCTCAGGGAGGACCTCCCCAGCCAAGGTATCCTCCTGATTTTTATCCCCCAAACGTGGGTGTGGGACCAGCCCATCGCGCCTCCGCCCCTCCTACCAGTCTTGATGTGGCTGCTTCTTTAATTCCATAGTTGTAGGACTTCCATTTAGCTTGATTTCAGGTGGTTTTGAATGATGGTTGTTCTATAGTTTAGTTGTAACTTTGATGTGGTTGTGGGAGGACGCGATACCGCGCTTCTGGTGAAATCTTCTTTACTTCCTTAATAATTCAGAGACCTCCATTATGAAAGATCCAAATTCCCAGCAAGAAATCAGTCAACCCAAAACTTGGAATGATATAATTGATGGATCTAATTGTAGTTCTCATGAGGATACCAATAAAAATATTAGCTCTGAGGTAAGTTAACCAAAGAGAATCAAAGAAATATTATTTTTCTGACACAGATATGTTGAAGGAACATTGAGACTCTGATTAGTATCTTCTTACATTTACATTTTATATTTTATCTCTTATTATCCTATAATTTTGTTTAGTAAGAAGTACTACAGGATAAAACATGATTGTATTTTCATCTACAGAACAGTATTTTCTAGAAGTTTAGGGTAGTAAATCACAAGATAAGTAGTTTCATACTGAAATAATATTTTGTGTGTTGCATTAAATAAGTGATTGTACTTGAATCTGGTTATATAGACTCCACATTCAATTTGTCATGGCATCTTTTAGGACTCTAGACAATACACCTATGTTTTGATTTTTATCATAAATTCACCCTTCCCGCCTTTAAGAATAGTATGTTTTAGACCCACCAGTCACCTTAGCCTTGAATCTGAAAGACTACCTAAAAATCTATGACCAAAATAAAATTTTAAAAAATGTTTTTATTTGGAGATAAAACTTTTATTTGAAAAACATAGTTATTTGGAAACAGTATACTTTAAAATATTTTCTCAATTGTCACTTTATTGGTGGTACAAATGTAAATATTATAGCCACACCAGATAAAAATAAACCAGTGCTTTTCTACTCTGTTCCATCATCACTGTACTTTGATAACCACTCTGGGAATTCAGAGTCAACCCACACTGAAACTGAATGCCCTTGGAAGGAAAGACAGTTTTATAATGCATTAAAAGAGAATGTGTTTTACTAAATATTTGATAACATACTGGATATTGACATACTGGGTTGCCAATACTACTCTTCTTTACTTGGGCTCGGGCATTTCTTAGAGACAACTTCTGAAAATTATGATTGAGCAAGCTTGTTTAGTTTATGACTTTTTAACATATTAACAAAATTGATTTTCCCAAGTGTTTGAAGTGAAGGAAAGAAATTGATGCACTGGTTCTTTTGAACCTTTTACACCTTTAGCCTATGCTTATGCTTTAACCTTCAATTCCATTCTTATTCTGTTTTCAAAACGGAGACCAGATGTGAAATATAGTTAGGAATGGGAGCACAATCAGTTTGAATGGATAGGAAATGTTGATTCTGATTAATCATTTACAAATCTTCATAAAACAGAATCTTTATGTAAAGTAACTGAAAAATTGAGAGTACCTAAAATGTAGAATATTCACAAAAATTAAGAGAAAAACATAAGTTACCACAAATATTTATATTTAAAATGAAAATTCTTATATTCACTAAAATTTTTAAAAGCTTAAGTGAAAAATCAAGTAAACTGTTGTAGGAAGCTCCTCACTTAACCAGATGACAGGTGGGGTGTGAAGCTTGGCAACAGGTCGAAGGTGAAAGGGGGACTGACAGCTTCTATAGCAATGAAGAGGGGAGAGGATAGGGAATGGAAAATTTCTGGCTTTCTCTTTTTCCTGCTTCCTTTATGTCTTTGCTCCCCTTCCAGAGAACACATTTTCTTCCCCTTTGCCAGTGACAGCTCCAGTAGTGGTGGCAAGAATCCTATCATGGCCCTAGGTAGGGATATTATATCCTTTTCCTCGTTCTCACTCCCTCTCTCTGCAGATCTCCTCCTCCTGCCCCCTGGTACTGGCATGAGAACAGAGGTAGGGGACTAGGGTTAGATAAAATGCTTCAAAGGAAAGTGGCCTCAGCCACACAGCAGCAGAGACTTTTGATATGAGATCTGCAGTGGCAAGAGAAGTAGGAATGACAAGGATAGGAAGCACGGGGGGAATGGGCATCCACGTTCTTTACTTGTAGAAGGCCTACGGAAAACAGAAATGTTTACGTCAGAGGCTGCCTACCTGGGATATATAGTATGTAAAATTAGTTCTATAAATGACCACTCATGTGATTAAAGCATTACCAAAATGAGATTATTCCTGTGATTACTACTACTGTGATAACTTACATATTGTTTTCAAATATGCTTTAGCAGGATATTGTTTCTTTGGCTGCTGAAGAATCCTCTTTAATGAATGTCATCTTGGCACAAGAAATTGAAAATTGTCCAGTTGAATTGGTAAATATATGTATAGTCTTGGAAATGTTCTTAAAAACATTGTTCCTAAATGTTTAACACCTTATGTACCTAAATATTGTCTTTTAGAGCTGCCATGTTACTTTCTAAAATCATTTATATTAGAGATCTCAACAGAATGTGTGTGAGTGGTTTGATAATACATATTCAGAATTGCTTTGACCTCTTTATTTTGAAACTTCATATAATTTTAAAGGAAGGTATAAGATTTTTATGCTTATCAAAAATAGTCACAGATTAAAAAGGTTGAGAATCACTGTTTTAAGTTACTCTTATAACATCTCTAGAGAAACAAAGCTATATTAGAGGTATGGCCTAGGGCATTTGAAATTTTATTTTCGGAGACTTCTGGTCAAGATGGTGGCATAGGTAAACAGAGTACTCACATCCTCCCACAACTACATCAAAATTACAACTAAACTACAGAATAACCACCATTTAGAACTGCCTGAAATTGGCTGAATGGAAGTCCAACAACTAGGAAATTAAAAAAGAAGCCACGCTGAGACATAGGAGAGGCAGAGACATGGAACAAGTTGGTCCCACAACCACTTGTGGCAGATAAAAATTGGGAGGGATATCTCTGCTGCATAGGTCACCCCTGAGGAGCAAGGAGTCCCAGCCCACACCAGGCCCCCCTATCCCAGGGTTCCAGTTCCAGGAGGAGAAGTTTCCATAAATTCTGGCTGTAAAAGCAAGCAGGGATTAAGGCTAAGGGAAACAGAGGGCTTCTGGAGTCCCAGGCAGTTCCTCTTAAAGGGCTTGTGCACTGACTTACTCAGACTTGCTCACTCTAAGCTCCAATGATGGGATAGCAGCTCAAACGGCACCAGGGACATATGTGGAGGAACTGAATTTTCTGGCATGAGGCTAGAGCTGGGGTGCAGCTTTCTCCCAGACAGAAGTGCTGGCAGAGGCCACTGTTCCTCTGATGAACCCTCCCCTAACAGAGCTGACAGGCAGGCACCATATCTGAGACACCATCAACCTGGCTCACACTGTTTTCCCCATCCTAGTGATTCCCTGAGGCCCTGCCCCACCCAAACTTCGGGCCTCCCCAAGCTGTTTCCAGTGGTTTTTCCATACAAATGTCCTGTCTTGACTCTCTCAAATAAGCAGCATCTGGGCTCAGCATGCTCTATACCTCTCAATAAGTGGCCCCAGGCCTGGCACTAACAGCAGCTGGTCTTGGTTCACAGCTTGGCCTCACTTGGGCACCTCCAAGCCCGACACAAGTAGCAGCAATCTGCAGTTCACTTTATAGTTCATTCTGGTGGCCTGGGCAGAACACAAGTGGTGGCTGACCTTGGCCTGCACCTCCTAGGAGACCCCAGAGCCGGAACACCAGGGACAGCTTCAGACCACATCAAAGCACCACCTCCACAAGCAACACACTCAAAGGGCAGACTCAGCAGGCATCAGAGTCCCACTGAAGTAAATCCTGCTCAATGAGGTGAGCCCCAGCACAGCTGATCCTCCACAGTGGTCAGTGGTCAGAGCCAGTCCTTGCAGCTGATCAGCCTGGGGGGTAAATTCAACCCATTGATGGGCCAACAGCAATCAAGACTCACCTACATAGGAGGGTATACATAGCCCACATGGGGGACACACCTAGAATGCCTAACTTGAGTGATCAGGGAGGTCGTGCCACTGGACCGTACAGGACACCTACGATATGAGGACACTCTACCAAGCCCAGGAAACATAGCAGCTCTCTACCTAATACATAGAAACAAACACAGAGAGGCAGCCAAAATGAGGAGACAAAGAAACATTTGCCAAAGGAAAGAACAGAACAAACTCCAGAAAAAGAACTAAACAAAATGTAGATAAGCAACCCACTAGATGCAGAGTTCAAAACACTGGTTATAAGGATGCTTAATGAATTTAGGAGAAGAGTAGATAAACTTAGTGAGAACTTCAACAAAGAGATAGGAAACATAAAAATGTAGATAGAAAACAAACAAAAAATTAGAAATGGAGACTATATTAACTGAAATGAATATATTACAGGGAATCAGCAGTAGAATAGATAGAGGCAAGAATCAGATCAGCTATTTGGAATATAAGGAAGCAAAATATACCCAATCAGAACAGCAAAAAGAAAAATCCAAAAAAATGAAGATAGTCTAAGGAACCTCTGGGACAACTTCAAGCATACCAACATTTGCATCATGAGGTGCTTGAAGGAGAAGACAGAGAGCAAGAAATTGATAACCCATTTGAAAAAAAATAATGACAGAAGATTTCCCTAACTTGATGAAGGAAATAGACATATAAGGCCAGAAAGCTCTGAGAGCCCTAAACAAGATGAACCCAAAGAGACTCACACCAAGACACATTATAATTAAAATGCAAAAAGTTAAGGACAGAGAGAGAATCTTAAAAGAAACAAGAAAAAAGCAGTAAGTTACCTACAAGGGAGATCCCATAGACTGTCAGCTGATTTCTCAAGAAATATTCAGTGATGAAAAGCAAGGGACCTGCAACCAAGGTTACTCTACCCAGCAAAGCTATCATTTAGAATTAAAGGACTAAAGAGCTTCCCAGACAAGAAAAAGCTAAAGGAGTTCACCACCAAACAAGTACTGTATGAAGTGTTAAAGTGTCTTCTTTAAAAAGAAGAGCTCTGGCTGGTTTGGCTCAGCAGTTAGAGCCTTGGCCTGAGAACCAGGTTTGGTTCCTACTAAGGGCACGTACCTCGGTTGCAGTTTGTCCCCGGCTCTGGTTGGGGTCGTGTGGGTGGCGACCACTCAATGTGTCTCTGTCATGTTGATGTTTCTCTCTCTCTCTCTTCCTTCTTCTCTCCCTCCGGCTCTATCTGAAGATAAATGCAAAAATGTCCTCAGGTGAGGATAAAAAAAAAAAAATAGCAAAGCTAGAAGTGACATCTGACCCACCTAATTCCATATATATTATTATCTTATTTCTCTAGTTTTTGTCCCAGAGTGCTGAAGGCATTTTTAAGATTGTAATTAATATTAGCAGAAGTTTCTTAGTAAATAATACAAACATTTCTGTGCCTGATATTAATTTTCAATAAATTATTATTAAGATGAGTTCCAAAACTATGAGATTGTTTCTTCCATATGTGGAAAACAGACTGAATTCTCTGAATAATCTAAGACAGAATAAATATCTAAACTTTTACCTGAAACATTTGAACAGTTGAACCAGAAGTGGGTTGATTCATTTTTGCCTTTCTTGTTGCCTCTATAGCCACAGGTTATTTTCATACAGGGTCAAATTAACCACAACACAGCACAAGTTCAGCTGTTTTAATAATCCACTGGGCTTTCCACACAATGGATTCAGCTGTAGGGTGTCCAGATAGATCAAGTGGACATGCTTCAGCAAAGCACACAGAATTGAAAAGTACTTTTAGGAAGTGTCCAGGCTGTAGAGGTATACACAAAAGCGGGACAGTGAACCTATGATAAGGGTGACACAGGTGCTGTTGGGTTGCTTGGTCAGAGCTAGCCTAGGAAAAATTATAAAGTAGGTCAGATTTGTGCCACTTTCTTTCCTCCAATCCTTTATAGGCCTGCTCTTTCATCAGACTCATCGGCACCTTTCCTGTGCCCAGTTCTGTTCTCAGCTCAGGTGTTGGTAAGGGTTTAGAGTGAGTTCCTGTGAATAGATTTTAACTTTACAACTTTTCAATACTGAGGTGTTTCTGAAGGTTTAACTATGGGGGGAAAATGAATATATTCAGATAACACGACAGGCTGTTGGTTGACCTTTTTTTGGATAAAGCACCCTCAAAATCAGAAAGGTTTGTAACCCAATTGTACACAAACTATTAAACATCAGTTATTGTTAGAGCTTCTATATCACCAAGTTCAGATAAAGGCCTTTATGAGACAGTTTTTATATAGCTTTATGTTTACTCTTGTTAACTGAGTTCAGATTGCCCAGAGCTGGGATAAGTCCTAGCCAAAAGTGGTGGTCTTTACTGACTACTTTTCAAAGTAAGGGCCTAATGCCCTGGGATGCATTACCAGTAAAGACTGCAGAATCTCCTACTCTGGAGATATCCCTATCAGATGACATGATACTATTTACACAGGGCCCTAAAGTTCCACCAAAAAACTACTACAACGGATAAATGAATTCAATAAAATATCAAGATACAAAATAAATATCCAGAAATCATTGCATTTATATACACCAATAATGAACTATCAGAAAGGGAAACTAAGAAGACAATCCCATTTACAATTGCATAAAAATAAAATACCTAGGAATAAATTTAAACAAGAATGTAAAAGTCCTATACTCAGAAAATTATAAGATACTGAAGAAAGAAATTGAAGAAGATACAAATAAGTGGAAGCATATATTATGTTCATGGACAGGAAGAATTAACATCATTAAAATGTCCATACTACCCAAAGTAACCTATAGATTCAATGAAATTGCTAAGATACCAATGGCGGCCTGGCCGGTGTGGCTGAATGGGTTGAGTGTTGCTTCACTGAGAGGTCCTAGTTCAATTCCCAGTCAGGGCACATGCCTGATCCCCAGCCGAGGGCATGCAAGAGGTAGTCAATTGGTGTATCTCTCTCACATCAATGTTTCTATCTCTCCCCTCTTTCTCTAAAAAATCAATAAAAACATTTTTTTTAAAGATACCAGTGGAGCATTTCATAGAACTAGAAGAATATTCCAAAAATTTATTTGGAAACACAAAAGACCTAAAATAGCCACAGCAATCTTGAAATAGAACAAAGTTCTTAGTAATCAAAACAGCATGGTGCTGGCATAAAAACAGACATAGAAATCAATGGAACAAAATAGAGAGCCCAGAAATAAATTATGGTTAATTAATATCTGACAAAGAAGGCAAGAACATACAATGGGGTAAAGAGTCTTATTCAATAAATGGTGTGGGGAGAATTGAACAGATACTTGCAAAAAAATGAAACTAGACCACCTTCTTACACCATACACAAGAATAAACTCAAAATGGATAAAAGACTTCAATGTTAGACTCGAAACCATAAAAATCCTAGAAGAAAACATAGGCAGTAAAATCTCAGACATTTCTCATAGCAATATTTTTTTCTGATATGGGCAAAAGAAACAAAAGAAAAATAGATAAATGGGACTATATCAAACTAAAAAGTCTTTGCACAGCAAAGGAAACCATCAACTGAAAAGACAAGTCACTGATTGGGAGAACATATTTGCCAAGGGGTTAATATCCAAAATTTATAAAGAACTTCTAAAACTCAACACCAAAAAACACAAATATTCCAATTTTAAAAATGGGCAAAGGACCTGAATAGACACTTCTCCAAAGAGGACATACAGATGGCCAATAGATATATGGTCACTAATCAGAGAAATGCAAATTAAAACCACAATGAGATACCACCTTACACTTGTTAGAATGGCTATTATCAATAAACTATCAAACAACAAGTGCAGGTGAGGATGTGCAGAAGAGGGGACCCTAGTACACTGCTTATGGTGATGCAGATTGTTGCACCACTGTGGAAAGCAGTATGGAGTTGCCTCAAAACATTAAAAATGGAACTGCCTTATGATCCAGTGATTCCACTTCTGAGAATGTATCAGAAGAAATCCAAAACAATAATTTGAAAGAATATATGCACCTCAGTGCTCACTGCAGCATTATTTACAATAGCCAAGATTTGGAAGCAGCCCAAGTGTGCATCAGTAGGTAAGTGGATAAAAAACTGTGGTACATTTACACAATGGAATACTGCTTGGCTGTAGAAGAGAAGGGAATTTTACTTTTTGCAGCAGCATGGATGGGCCTAGAGAGTATTATGCTAAGTGAAATAAGCCAGTCAGAGAAAGACAAATACTGTAGGATCTCATTTATATGTGGAATCTAATGAACAAAATAAATTAACAAAATAGAAACAGATTCATAGATACAGAGAACAAACTGACTGTTGTCAGGGAGGGGGGAACTGGGGGTGCTGGGCAAAAAAAAGTTGAAGGGATTAAGAAAACAAACAAACAAAAAACCCCTCAGCCCTGGCCAGTTTGGCTCAGTGGTTAGAGTGTTGGCCCATGGACCAGAGGGTTGTGGGTTCAATTCCCAGCCCCAGTTGGGGTGATGAGGGAGGCAACCAGTTGATGTGTCTCTCTCATATTGATGTTTCTCTCTTTCTCTCTCCCTCCCTCTCTTCCACTCTATCTAAAAAAAAGAATAAATGGAAAAATATCCTCGGGTGAGGATTAATAACAGCAACAATAAAAACCCCTCACCCACAGACAACAATGTGGTGATTACCAGAGGGAAAGATGGGTGGGAGAGGTAGAAGAGGGTAAAGGGGGGATAAGTGATGATAGAAGACTTGACTTGGGGTGGTGAACACACAGTACTATATACAGACGATGTGTTATAGAATTGTACACCTGAAACCTATATAATTTTATTAACCAACATCACCCCAGTTAATTCAATAAAAATTTTTAAAAGAAGAAGATAACCTAAGGAGTATAGATGTAACCCTATAAAATTCGGTCTATATTTGAATTGCAAGTATTATTCTCTCTGTTATCAGGCTATAAGCTCCTTATTTGGCAGGACTCAGTGTTATAATTGTATTTCTTGTAGCAGCTAACACTATGCCTGACAAATAGTAAACATTCAGTAAAATTTGCTTAAGTGAAATACTTTATCAATCATTCAAACAGGAGTCATTGGAAAATGAACAAAATTTTGAGGCTGAGAAATGGAATCGAAGAATACATCAGATGTTAAATGGTTTGCGGGTAAGATGGTAGGGTTTGTTAACCCTATTTTTATTGTTTTAAATAAGTAAAATATTGACTTCAGTTTTCTAGTTATTTATAAAAATGAAATCATTTTTCATTATGTTTTTTGTTGAGACCTAATTCTACTAGAGTGAGATGATTTTGAGCAGCATATGCAAGACTAATTATGGGAGTTTGTTTTTGGTGCCTACATCAAATCAGTTCTAATTAGAAGTTTTAATTAACTTCTTATCCATACTCATGCCCCAGACATCTATTTTATAACCCATTCTTATTTTTAGCATACTATTAACACATATTCAATGTGGAACTTGGTTTATAACAGTTTAAGAATGAAACGTAATTTTTAATTAACATAGTTTTATCAAAATAATACATGTATATGGTTTTAAAAGTGTAATAGTACTGTTATAAGGCAGAAACACAGAAGTTCTTTGTCCTATCCTTTCTCATTCCTAAGTCCTACTCTCCAAAAGCAACTATATTAAGCTGTTTCTTTTAGTATTTATATCTTTATTTCTAATTGTTTTACTGCTCTCTTTTGATATTTTAGCTTCATGTTTTATTTATTTACTTCTTCCAACAGAAAATGAAAATTTAGTTTAATTACATCTCACGCCCTCCCCAGTATATTTTAGCACAGTATTCAGTGCTTACAGTGTTATAATTGTAATAGTTATGAAGCAGGTTTAATTGTGACAGAGAGTCAAAATATCAGTGGCTTAAAAAGACAGAAGTTTGCCCTGGCCTGTTAGGCTCAGTGGTTACAGTGTGGGCCCATAGACCAACGAGTCCTGGGTTTGATTCCAGTCAAGGGCATGTACTTCAGCTGTGGTTCTGTCTCTGGCCCTGGTTGGGGTCATGCAGGAGGCATCCAGTCAATATGTCTCTCTCACATTGATGTCTCTCTCTCTCTCTCTCTCTCTCTCTCTCTCTCTCTCTCTCTCTCTCTCTCTCTCTCCCTCCCCTCCTCCTCCACCTCTTCCTCTCCTCCTCCTCTCCCTTTTCTTCTCCCCAAAATCAATTTAAAAACATATTTAAAAAATAGAAGTTTGTTTCTCTGTCAAGTAAAAGTACAATCTATTATGGCAGCTGTGCTCACAAAGTTGTCAGAGACCCACTTTCTCTTTATCTCATGTTTTTATTCTCAGGATCTAAAACAGCTAACTACCACCATGTCTGCATTTCAGCCAGCAGCAAAGTTTTCTTTAAGGGCACAATCCAGTTTCTTTGTGTATCATTTTTTTCTCATTTCATTGGCCAGCACTTAATCACCTTGCCACATCTAGCTGGGAAATGTAATCTTTCTCTGACAACTTTGGGCCCAGGGATTAATTCTATGACTATGGAAGAAGAGGATGGATATCAAGGGACAACCAGCAATTGCTGCTACAAAGACTATGTAAAAATTAGTTCACATTGAAACTTCATAGTATATTTACATTTATTTTCTTGTCAACTTTAGGGGGGTTGAGGGTGGGGGAGAGTTAATCATTACTTCCTTTTTTTCATTAGCCTAGTGTCTATATATCCATCCTTAATTATTTTTCCAAACTTTCTGGCAACATTTTATTTTTCTTGTAGATATCCCTCCTGGAGCTCGCCATCCTCTTAGTCTAATCTGGATTAGTGGCTCTCTAGGTCTACTGCAGTTTTTATCTTGGAACATTCCTTTACCATAACATGGAATTCTGCTGTCTCTTACCTAAACTGGTTCCTCTATTTCCTGGTGCTTTGATCTTCCTCTTGGTTAACATTCTCTCATAATTTTCTGAGATAAAGAATGCATAGGAGACCCTACATACAAGTCTGAAGATTTCTTTATTTTATTTTCAACTTGTTTGGTTGTCTCTGAACATAGTTTGAAAATATTATCTCTCAGATGTTAAAGGTTTTGTAACATTTCTAGGGCTCTTGGTTGTTATCGAAAAGTCAGATGGTGCTTGGTTGGTGACCCTTTGTAAGTGACCTTTATTTTTTCTCTGGAAACTTTTAGATCTTTTTTTAAAATCCCTGTTGGTCTGAAATTTCATGATGATAGGCTTTGGTATGAGTCTTTTTTCATTTATTGTGCTGCACATATAGTGGATTCTTTATTCAGAAAGTTCATGTCCTTGAGTTCTAAGAAATTTTTTATCTTGGATTTCCTCCTTGTAGTTAATCTGTTCTCTCTTTCTGGACCACCAGATGGGACCAGATGGGTCAGTATTGGATCTCCTAAATTGTGCCTTTAATTTTTATAACATCTTGTATCTCCTATATTAATTTCCTTTGTTGTTTTCTTCTACTGTCTAGAGGATTTCTTTGACTTTATCTTTCAGTCTATTGAATTTTACTTCTGCTTTTACCTTTTGTTTTCCAGAAGTTTTTTTTTTCCTTAAGTTTTAGGGGTTTTTTTTGTTTGTTTCGTAGCATCCTAATCTTTATATTTATTTAGTTTTAACAGCTTTATTGAGGTATGATTAGTATACAATAACCCATACCTATTTAAAATATAGTTAGATAAGTTTTGATATATGTATATGCTTATGAAACCATCACCACAATCAAGATAGTGAACATATATACAACTCCAAAAAGTTTCCTTGTGTCTCTTGATAATTCCCGGTTTCATCTCTCTCCAAGCAAATCACTGCTCTGCTTTCTCTCAATATCATCCCAATCATTTTCACGGATGTAATGTCTTTTCTTAACTTTTAGAGATTATAGTTTTCTTCTGCTCTCTGCATTATCTCCATTTCCTTAGTGATCCTCTTGAATTCATTCTTTTTTGATCTTGGATGTTAGAAATTTTACTCAAATATCTGATAGACCTTGAGTTATCTGTTTTTATGTAAGAGTGAGACACCAAAAATCGGATTGGAAGTTATATTAAGCATGGGTGGTGCTTGTAGACTTGCGGTCTTCATCATGAGGTAGTTGGGTGGTGCCCCCACGCACACACACACAGATGTCATTATCTATAGGTCTTTTCTTCTCAGAATGGACAGTTTTCCCAGCTTATTCTTCACATCTACTGCCTAAAAGATATAAGCACGATGCCCATGGTTTGGGAACCAAAAGTGGATCAGGGAGAGGCTGGCTCTCTTATTGTTAAGAGTGTAGAATTCCACTTCACCCCCTCATTTGTGGTGACACTTCTCTACCATCCACAGTGCCTGGTGTCCCAAGGTTAGAATCTCATCTTAGTGGTTGGTGTCTTCAGAAAATCACCTTCTTGCCTCCTTCATTTTAGAGGGGTTTCTGGAGGAAACAGAATAAACTTGTGTTCAATATTGCACATTTGTCCCATCAGGGTATTTTTCCAAAGTATTCTTGAAATTGGAAAGACTGTCCTTGCTCTCTCCCAGGGAAAATTGCCTGCTATTGTATGGGAGTAGCCATGTCTTGGTTCAGTTCAGTGAGTGGATCTGAGGTTCTAACTGCTCCCAAGTAGACTTTCAAGAAACTCTCCTGTTTTTCAGCTTCAGCTCATATCTCCAGCTTATCATTTACGGTTGCTTCTAATTCCTGAGGTTTCCAAAGTTTCTGTAGCTCAAATTGGCTTGCTTTTTGTTGGCTTTCCTCCCTGTTGGCACTTAGGTTTCAGCCTTCTCTGCTCTGCTAAGTCCATTAGTCTTCTACTTTCTTGGTCTTTATCTCCTTTCTTTGTCACCTTTTACTTCTTTTCCTTCGTTTTAGAGGGGTCTCTGGAGGGAACAGAATAAGCACACGTATTTAATCTTGCATATTTGTCCTCTCAGAGTGTTTTTCAAAGGGATTCTTGAAATTGAAAGGGCTGTTCCTGCTTCCTCCTAGGGGAGAAAGCCATCCAACCCACATATGTCCTCAAAAGTGGGAATAAATGAAGGCTTGTCATGCCATCTCTGAAAGGTTGCCAAGACTGGGCTACTTCTTTGGTTGATATAAAGGATTTAACTTATTAATTTGTTAAATATTATGAACTGGCAAAAAAACAAAACTGTATATGGTGTTTCTAAAAGTGCTTCACAACTATCCAAGGATACTGGCCAGTATTCACCACCGTATTTCTAACTAAAAAAAAGCTTATACTTCTATTCTAGGAATCTGATTCCAAATTCGAGTATTCATAAAAGGAGTTATCTTCATCCATAATTAAACACTTTATTTTACCTCATTTTATTCTAGTAGGTTTACAGGTGCCCTGTGGTGAAATCAACATATTTTTAAACTGTGCAAAAAACCTGGAAAATGTTTCTATAATCATATTGCACTGTCACTGAGGTGTACAAATATAATTCTATATTTATTGCTAGAATTTTATAGTCTCCTCCATCTCCCAGCACCTTTAAGGAAAAGAAGCCAAATAGAAGAACTTATATGCATATGTGCATAACCCCCAGACACAGAAAATAGTGCAGTGAAGGCCTGGTGGGGTGGGATGGGGGGCGGGGTGGAGGGGTCAATAGGGGATAAAAGGGGGGCCATCTATAATACGTTCAATAATACAGATAAATTTAAAAAAATTTAAAGCCCTGGCCAGTTTGGCTCAGTGGTTGGAGCATCGGCCTGCGGACCAGAGAGTCCTGGGTTCAGTTCCTGCTAGGGTCACATACCAAAAAATAAATTAAAAAAAAAAAATTTTAAAGAAGCCTGATAGGTTTCTAATCTCCATTGCATTTGAAACCTCCCAAAGGCCTGTGGACTTTTTTCTCCCTGCAAGTCTAAACCAATTATACTTTCCACAGGAGCCATTTATGTTAACATCAATTTTTTTTTTTTTTTTTTTTTTTTTTTATCCTCACCCGAGGATACTCTTCCATTTTTTGTACAGATAGAGTGGGAGGGAGAGAGAGGAAGGGAGAGAGAGAGAAACATCGACGTGAAAGGGACACATCGAGTGGCTGCCACCCGCACGACCAACCAGGGCCGGGGACAAACTGCAACCGAAGTACGTGCCCTTAGCGGGAACTGAACCCGGGTCTCTCCAGACCGCAGGCCGACGCTCCAACCGCTGAGCCAAACTGGCCAGGGCTTAACATCAATTTTTTTTAAAGACCTAACATTTATAGAACACCTTAGAAATTTATATAACACTTTAGAGTTATTTTGCATGCATTTCTCAGTGAACCAAGCTGTGTTCAATGACCTATATGGTTTTTAAGTTTACTAATGTGCCATTTGCATTTCTCCATTTAAGGATTTCACAATCTCTTATCAAAAATGTCAATATTTTGCCCTGGCCAGTTTGGCTCAGCGGTTAGAGCGTTGGCCTGTGGTCCGGAGAGACCCGGGTTTGGTTCCCGCTAAGGGCATGTACCTCAGTTGCAGTTTGTCCCCGGCCCTGGTTGGTCGTGCGGGTGGCAGCCACTCGATGTGTCCCTTTCACATCGATGTTTCTCTCTCTCTCTCTCCTTTCCACTCTATCTGTACAAAAAATGGAAAAATGTCCTCGGGTGAGGATAAAAAAAAAAAAAAAAGTCAATATTTTGCCCTGGCCGATTTGGCTCAGTGGTTAGAGTGTCAGCCTGTGGTCCGGAGAGACTCGGGTTCGGTTCCCGCTAAGGGCATGTACCTTGGTTGCATTTTGTCCCCGGCCCTGGTTGGTCGTGCAGGTGGCAGCCACTCGATGTGTCCCTTTCATGTTTCTCTCTCTCTCTCTCTCTCTCTCTCTCTCTCTTTCCCTCCCACTCTATCTGTACAAAAAAAAAATGGAAAAATGTCCTCGGGTGAGGATTAACAAAAAAAAGTCAATATTTTATTATTCATTATGCATCCACAGCCTGTTCTACTTTTAATGGTCTTGTTTCCCTTTCCTTTCCTCTTTTCTAATTATTTTCCCAGGAATCCAACAAGGCAGGAATGAAGCACTTTAGTCTGATGACTCTCTGCAGAAATAGTGACCGAAAACAAGCTGCTGCCAGATTTTACAGCTTTCTTGTCTTAAAAAAACATCGGGCTATTGAGCTAAACCAGAGTGCCCCCTATGCAGATATTATAGCTACAGTGGGACCAATGTTCCATAAAATATGAAGGAAATTCAGAACATGCAGATTTATGTCATCATTGGAATTTCTGTATGGATTGTTCGATTTAATGCAGTAGCCGCCTGGAAGCAGCTGAGGTCTGATCCGCTCCATAGACAGACCAACCTCCCATTTCTTCTCTGTAAGTTCAGAACTATCATAGCCAGAACTGGAAACCTGTATGCTCGCAGAAATACGGAATTATAGCTAAGTAATATTTTTAACTTAGCTGACTTGAATGTATAACATTTACCATTTTCCTGACTTGAATGTTGCATTCAGAATATACTTTTTAAATACTATATGCCTTCAAGAAACATTCAAGGATGTTTTTAAAAGGCTATTTTACATTGGATTATTTATATAAAATTTATGGGATTACTAATTAACACTTTTTAAATTTCTCCACAGACAATAATTTATTTAAATGCATATCACCCTTGGTTTGACCTAGTGCCATAGTTTGTAATCTAATATTTTAATTGAAGAGTTGTAAAATTCACCTTTGGTTTAAATTATCTGAGTGGATTTTAGTCTATTCATAGGTCATTTAACCTTTTTATTCACTATTTAATGATTATTATAACCATCACTCGTGTCAGCAAAACTAAGTATGCTTCTTATGTTAAAAAAAAATTAGCAGATATGTTGCCTGCAGCTTGAATTCAAGTAAAGGTTACTAAAGTCAATGTTCTTTTACTTGATGTTTACTGAGCATTTTTTATGTTAAAACCATTTTTTTTCTTATTTGAAGTTTGTTAGGAAATTTTCATAGAATGCTTTGTAAGCTTCATGGTGCACTGTAAAATGAAGCCTGTGACACTCTCTAAAATACTGTTGTGCTACAAACTAAATTCTAAATGGCTTCTTTGAATGTATTAACTATAAGATTTAAATATGAAATTGCCTTTTTTAAAATTAATGTACAGAAAATTGGACTTTTTCATTTTGGTGTATAGTTCTATCAATTTTAACCCATAAGTAGATTCCTATAACCACCACCAAGCAGGGTACCAGCAGTACCATCACCTAAACAAAAACGCCTTGTGCCCTGGTCAGTTTTGCTCAGTGGTTAGAGTGTCGGCCCGTAGACCCATGAGTCTTGGGATTGATTCCAGTCAAGGGTGCATACCTCGATTGTGGTTCATCCCTGGCCCATTGATGTGCCTCTCTCACATCGATCACATCGATGTTTCTCTCATTCTCTCTATCTCTCGCCCCCCCCCCACTCTATCTGAAGATAAATGGAAAAATATCCTCAGGTGAGGATTTAAAAAAAAAACTGCCTTGTGTTATCCCTTTGTAGTCACACCCTTTCCCCATTCTAACTCCTGGCAACCACTCTTCTACATGATTATAGTTTTATTTTTTCATTTTCATTTAAATGGAATCATACAGTATGTGATCTTTTGGAGACTGGTTTATTTCTCTCAGTGTAATGTCTTTGAGATTAGTCCAAATTATTACTTGTTTATCAATGGTTCTATCCTACTTATTGCTGAGTATTATTCTCTTGTCTGAATATACCACAGTTTATCCATTTATCCCCTGGAGGACATTTAAGTTGTTTTCAGTTTTTGACAATTATAAACAGAGTAGCTACATACACTTGTGTTAGTTTTTGTGTGAATTAAGTTTTTATTTCTCTAGGATGAATTCTAGGAGTGAGATTGCTGGATCATATGGTAGGTGTATGTTCAACTTTATAAGAAATTATCAAATTATTTTCCAGAGTGGACACACCTTTTTGCATTCACACTAGCAATTGTATGAGACTTCCAGCTGACTTTTTGTTTACTCTTTATTTTTAAATAATTGTAGGCTCAGATGCAGTTATAAAAAATAATATCGAGAAATCCTGTGTGCTGTTCACCCAGTTTCTCCCAAAGGTAACATCTTGCATAATTATAATATAGTATAGCAGGGAATTAACACAATTAGCACAATTCATGTGCTTATTTGTTTATGTGTATTTAGTTCTATGCAATTTTATTACATACATATGTAGCTTCATGTAACAACCGACACAGTCAAGAAACAAAACACAGTTCCATCACAAGGATCACTTGTGCTACCCTTTTGTAACCACAACCCTCTCTCCCCCCTCCTCTCCCGTGATGACCACTAATCTGTTCCCTGTGTCAAATTTTGTCATTAATACAATTGACCCTTGTAGGTTAATTTTGTATCCTAAGACCTTACTAAACTCACAAATTTGTTCTAGAAGTTTTGTTTTTGTAGATTCCTTGAGATTTTCTACCCAATCATGTTGTCTGCAAATAGAGACAGTTCATTTCTTTCTTTGCTATCTGTTCCCAGAGCAAGGAGGAAAGCATTCACTCCTTCACCATGAAGTGTGATGGTAGCTATAGCTGGTTTTGTGTGGGTGTAGTATGGAGGAGGGGTGTACAGGTACTGTTTATCAGGTTGGGGATATTCCTTTCTATTCCTGGTTTGCTGAGAGGTTTGTGGATTTTTAAAAAATCATAAATGTATGTTGAATTTTAACTGCTTTTTGTGAGTTGATTGATTGGGTCATGAGGTTTTTCTTCTTTAGATTGTTGATATGGTAAATTATACCAATTAATTTTTGATTTTTTTTTGTTTTTTTTTTTTTATCCTCACCCGAGGACATTTCTCCATTTTTTGCTCAGATAGAGTGGAAAGGAGAGAGAGAGAGAGAAACATCGATGTGAAAGGGACACATCGAGTGGCTGCCACCCACATAACCCAACCAGGGTGGGGACAAACTGCAACGGAGGTATGTGCCCCTAGTGGGAACCAAACCCGGGTCTCTCTGGATCTTAGGGCTAATTTTTGAATTTTTTAACCACTTTGCATTTCCAGGATAACTAAACACTGGTTCTCTTTTCAATCGCATGCTTTATTATGCTGAGGAGAGAATTCTTTACTAGCTAACAGCATTCCAGATGGGAGTAGTGTGGGTGGAGGTGCTCTCTAGCTTCAGGGAAGTTCCTTGTGGAGATTTCTGGGAAATGTCCTTTCTAAATACCAAGCAAAAATATATGGGGCACAGACACAAAAGTTTATTTTTAATGAGGATATCAGAAATTATCTCCTGATAAACAAATAGTAACCTAGCCGGTGTGGCTCAGTGGTTGAGCAACGACCCATGGACCAAGAGGTTGCTGATTTGATTCCTGGTCAGGGCACATGCCCAGGTTGTGGGCTTGATCCCCAGTGGGGGGCATGCAGGAGGCATCCAATCAATGTGTCTCTCTCATCGATGTTTCTATCTCTCTTTCCCTTTCCCTCTCTCTCTAAAAATTAATAAAAAAATATATTTAAAAAAATAAAAACAAATAGTAATTACATGGCTTCCTTGGGTTTTACTTTAAGTGTAAAAAATCACTTATATAATTTAGGTGGGCCTTAGGGAAGATAAAACATTTCATCAGTTAACTTGCTAATTCAGCAATAGGTTGTTTCTTTTAGACGGCAGGCCTTATTTCACATGGCTTTTTCAACGATAGTTTCTTATTCCTGCTATAATTGCTCTACACATTTTCCCATAAAGCATAATGTAATCATGGTCATCTGCTAGAAGATTCAATTTAATTGAATAGAGGGGTAAATGTAACCAATGCAAAAAAAATAATAATAATGTATAGGCCTTTGTTACAAAAGTATAGGCATTGCTATATAGTGATTTACCACAAATCAGAGCTACAGAAAAAGATTCAACTTTGAAGCAGGCTCTCTCTGGAGCATGCCCACAACTGTCTTCCCTCTCAGGTGTGCATCTTTACTTTTCTCTCCTAAACTCTAAGGGTCTCCATGAGACTTGCAACCAGGGGAGCAATGGGCAGTGGAAGCTCGTCCTGGGTTTATACCCCGATTCTGTCTCCAAGGCCTCCTTTTCTCTGACTTATCAGTGAGCTAACAGCAGCCTCACTGTGGCTCACTTTCTGTAAGTTTCTAGAGAGCCAAAGCAGAGCACCACCTAGGCTCTCTCCTGGTGCTATTTTTATCCTGGACTTTTCAGTGAGCTAAAAGCAGCCCCACCCAGGCTCACTTCTGTCCCTGTGACTTTTACTCTCAGTGAATTCACACAGCCTGGCGTGGCTCACTTCTTTCTTATAACATTTCTAGAGGGCAAAAGCAGAGCACTGACGAGGCTCTCTCCTGTTGCTTCTTCTATCCTAAGCCCTTCCTTTGTTTCACTGTCCCCAGCTTTAATAAATGTACCCTCAAAATTACGTGACCTCGTATTGAAGTCAAAAACCCACACACTACTGGCCAGATGAAGAGAGACCCACTCCAAGCCCGGTTTCTGTCCTGTGGCAAAACCACATTAAAGCACCACACAACCAACCCTGGCCGGTTTGGCTCAGCGGTTAGAGCGTCAGCCTGCGGTCCGGAGAGACCCGGGTTTGGTTCCCGCTAGGGGCATGTACGGAGAGACCTGGGTTCGGTTCCCGCTAGGGGCACATACGTCAGTTGCAGTTTGTCCCCGGTCATGGATGTCTCTCTCTCTCTCTCTCTCTTCCTCTCTCTCCCTCCCACTCTACCTGAACAAAAAATAGAAAAATGTCCTCGGGTGAGGATTAAAAAAAAAGCACCACACAACCACTTCTACAAGCGACACATTTAAGGGGCAAACTCAGTGGGCACCAAAGCCCCACTGAAGTAAGTCCTACTCCATGGGGAGGGCCCTTGCACAGCTGATCCTCCGTGGTGGTCCCAGCCAGTCCTTGCAGCTGATCACTTCCTTTGATGTGCCAACAGCAATCAAGGCTCAACTACAACAGGAGGGTGTACACAGCCCGCATGGAGTGGAAGTGGGGGTGGGGCTTTAACTTTGAAAAGTAACAGTTAATTGAACATTTATTGTATTTAATTATTATATCTTCATGTACATTAGAAATCTTAACCAGGCCAGTATTGCAGAGTCACAATATAAAGTCAGTGAAGTCACTTTGTAAGTTCTCCTGAAAATGTCTGCTTAGGGTGGAGAATAGAGGGTACCAAGTTCAGCCTTGCCACAAGTAGACCGAGACTTAGGGACTTAAGAGTCTTAAGAGACCAGGATGGCATCTAGCCTTGTGTTCTTTCTTTCTTTCTTTTTTTTTTTTTTATCCTCACTGGAGGATATTTTTTCTATTTATCAGAAAGAGTGAGAGGGAAGGAGAGGGAGGGAGAGAGAAACATCAACATGAGACACATTCACTGGTTGCCTCCTACACGACTCTGACCATGGCAGGGATGAACTGCCACTGAGGTACCTGCCCTTGACAGGAATCAAACTCATTGGTCTGTGGGCCGACACTAACCGCTGAGCCAAACAGGCCAGGGCTGGCCTAGTGTTCTTACAGAAGGCTAGGCCTGGCATAATGTGTGCTTGCTCTCGCTCACTTGCTCTCATTCTCGTTAATATTTATTGAGCACCTAATATGTATTAGGCTCTATTCTAGGCACTGAGGATATATTAGGGGACAAATGACAGACTAACACACAGTAAATATACAACACATCAGCTGGTGGTGAAATACATCACAACTAAGCAGGGAGTGGGGAAGAATGGAGTTGTTATCTTATGTAGGGAGGTCAAGGAAGGTCTCCCTGAAACAGTGACACTTGAGCAGAGGACTGGAAGAAGTGAGGGATGACTTTGAGCAGAGTTAGGCTGGTTCAGAAGGAGGTAGCCCCTTCCCATGGCTCCCCACTTCCACATGAACCACATAAGAAACTAGGCCCAGAGAATGAGTTAACCTATCTCTTGTGGAGATATCTTGTTGCATAGCTGGATCTGGAAGGGTGAGGCAGAGAATCCAGTTTTCTAAACTTTCCCCCCATGTCTACCTCCTGATCATGATGGAAGACAGTGGGGAAGGGTGTTTCATGAACATGTTAGATTGTGATTGTTTAGCTTTCCATTTTCCCAATGATTCAAAGAAAAACAATCTTCAAAGGAAAACGTTTTTGGTTTTCAGATATTTAAGATTCTTGCTATCATTTTTCTTAGTACCTCGAGTGCAGTTTGCATGAAATAACCCTGATACTCAGAGATACTTAGTTTGAGGAATTAAATATGTTCCTAAAGGAATTTGTATCAAATTACTATTTCACGAAAAGACAAGTGTGTGCCAGGAAGCAAGATTGGGACCATTATCCCATGATACATACACACTAGAAAGTTAAGGCCCAGAGAGGTTAAGGGACTTGCCCAGGGTCACACAGCCTTTCAGTGAACCAGCGCACTTTCCGCGATGGCCCCACCGCCCAGCTCTAAGTACAGGCTGGTGTGTAGGTGAGAGAGGACTCCACTCTGCGTGCTCACGCTCCGCTCCCACACCCTCTGGACCAAGGTGCCAACTATCTCTTTAAGAAGGAAAGTGAAGAACGGCCGCTTACGCAGCTGCCGGCGAGCCGCCGACTGGCTCATCCCTTCCATCCACCTCACCCTCCGGCCCCTCCCTCCCGGCAGCCCCAGCCCCGGCGAGCACCCAGTTAGCCGCTTCCAGCAGGGACTCCGGAGAGCAGTTCGGCGGCCCTGGCAGGGCAGCCGAAGCCATGGAAACCTCCACAGGTGATGGCAGGGACTCCGGGGACCTCCGAGCCCACCACCCAGCCGCGCCTGCCGCAGCCCAGGGTGCCAAGTGCAGGGTGGGGGGAGGGGAGGCGCGGACCGCACGGAGACGCGGACCCAGCGCGGGGCGGGCAGCCTGCCCTCCAAGCTCTGGTTGTGGCAGCCCAGCTGTCAGCAGCCGGGGACCCCACTGCCCGGGTGTCCCCGCCCGCGTTCACCCGCACCTGTCTGTCTTTTTTCCCCATCGCTGTAGGTTGCTGATCGGGGCCAGGCAGCTGCAGCAGCGACTGCAGAGGCGCTGCGCCAAGCCGGGCCGGAGCGGTGCGCGCCGGCGGGGCTGCGGAGGGCGAGTGGACTCAGGTGAGGAGGCCGCGGCGGGCCGGGAGGGGCCCCTGTGCTGCACCGCTGCGGGCGGCGGGCGGCGGGCTGTGGGTGGGGGGCGCTCGCTGCGGTAGAATCCTCAGAGAGCACCGGCCGAGGAGGGGTTAACTGTGACTCATTCTTACCCACTCTTCATTCCCCTACATCCTTCTAACTGCACCCTCACAGCAGCACCACCACCGTGAAATTCAAAACTAGAGGATGCTGATTGCAACTGGGAAGATGCCCGGGGTGGGCGATTAGGAGGATTTTAGGGACTACCCCATTCCTATTTTGCTTCCTCTTCCAGCATTTGACAAACATTTAAGCCTCTTTTCTTTTGGAGGAGGAGCGAGGGTCCCTGGGGGGTGGGAGAAGGATGGAACCCCACACCCAACCCAAGGTCAAGTGCCAGTGAGTGCCTCCTTCCCATATTCCCCCCTGAGAAGCATCAGGGCCCTGCAGTAAATACGGGGGAAATGCCCATGACCTCTAAAGTGGGGGCTCTCACTCAGTCCCCCGGAGCTTCCATGGAGTGTGATGCTTTCTCCTTCCACTCCTCAGCAAGGGGCTGGGCTGTTTGGAACATCTACTAGCAGGAGAAGCCCCATATTCCCTTCCTCAGCCCTGTAGATGAGGGGAGGCCTGGTTACACACTGCCTGCTTCTTCTGCATTCTTTGCCCATCGGGTGGTATGGGATAAGCTGGAGTTGCTTCCCAATAAAGGGTGATCTCTGCGGGCAGGGTGGTGTAGGGAAAGTGCCAGCCATTGGGGTGCTATCCCTTAGCTTGCTAGTAGGCCACTAGTAGCCATTTTAAAATTCTTTAGGCGTGGGTGTCTGTCTGCTCATGTGTTATTGCAGGAGTTGGATTAGATGGTCTGCACAATTTTGATATGCCACTCAAGCAGCTTTAACATGCCAGGGGGTCCCTCTCTTAAAGCCAGGATTTAAACCTGAGTCTATGAAATAAGTGGGGTTTCCTCAGTTGATCTCTTTCAACTCTGGACTTCTCAAGTGAAACATTGACCTTGTGGTCTCATGAAACTAAAGGCATCAAACAGTTCTATACTGGCATCCTGTGCCATACCAGGGTGACCTTTGTCAGTTACTTCCCTTCCCAAGGCTTCAGTTTCCTCATCTGTAAATCTGGAAGAAGGGTACATGTCTCAAAGGGTTGATGTTAAGATTAAAGGAAACACACAGTTGTACCTGTGTCTGGCACATAACAGATTCGCAAAGCCACAGGACTTGAAAAACAGATGGGGGGGGGGAGAATAGGAGTAGCTGCTTTTAGTCCTCTTCTGTCTCATCCCCCCACCCCCCATCCCCCAGTCTCTTCTGTGACCCTGCCAGGGGATAATGAATGCTGGAGTACGTTAGGCTGCTCCAGCCTAACCAGGAAATACAACATTCCCACTGCAAGGGCTATGACATCATTTTAGTAAATGATGGTCCCAAGGAGGCATATATAGCCCAGCACTGGGTTTGGAAAATCTTGGCATCTGAGAGCCAAGTCACTAAGGGAACAGAAGCATCAGAACTTTGCGTGCCAGCAGAGGGGCAGGGACCAAGGCTTTCTGGTTTCAAATAGATCCCACTGCTGCTCCCTTGCCCTCCCTGGAGTCTTTCACTAGAACCTCCCTGAGATAAGGCAGTCAAGTTTTTGGTGTCCATATTTTCTACTCTTTATCTTCCTTCCTGCTGTCTTTTTCAGGCTCCCATTCGCCCTTTCTTGCTCCAGGTTATTCCACGGATACATTCTGCCTCTTGGCAGCGTGATAAAGAAGGTTCCCCATAGGGTGGAGCAGAGCATTTTGCTGCTATACCCTTTGGGCCAAAAGAAGCTGTGATGTCTCCCCTTGCCCTAAATCCTTTTGGCAGAGGCCCTATCTTTTTCATCTCTGTGTCTTCAACCTCTAATCTATTGGTGAGGCATAAAGTAGGTCTTCAGTAAGTTTGAGGAGATGATGTTCCTAAGCCAATTAGGTTAGGGAGAAGTTGCGGGAATGTGTTGATGGTGTAGGAGAAATCAGTTTTAAGTACCGGGCGTTGTGCATGGTGCGGGTTGTCATTTCTATTACAAATACTGTTGTTATCACTATTGCCAGTGGCCAACGGTGGTTTTACCTTCTCCTCGAGTCAGGCTTAAAGGAGCGAGACGCGCCTGGGGAGCGGTGTCATCGGCAAACAGATGGTGCTGAGATGTGTGTGAAGGGAAGAGGATTGGGAAGAGAGTGATTCCAGCCACATACTGTGTTTGGGGAATAGGAGCAGATAAGAAGAATCAAGTGAGCCAAAATGGATGCACAGTAGACACTCAGGAGACCCAGGCCCCAGGTCTCATCCCACCACCTCACTGTGTGACCTTGGGCCAGTCACGCCTCTTCTCAATCCCTCTGTCTCCAGCTATAAAATGAGAGGACTGGACTACATGATCCCTAAAGTCCTGACATTTCTAAAGTGGGTTTTGTTAAATAAAAATGAAACTACTATTACTCTCAGGATCATTGATAGAGTACCAGACCATTACCTGTATCAGGTAATCCTCATAACAAATTACACCTATTTGAAAGATGACAAGACTGAGGCTTAGAGAGGTTGACTTGCCGAAGATTGCATGGCTAGAAGTGGCAGAACTGTTACCTGACACCAGGTCTCCGACTGGAAAGAGCATGCTCTGGAAGTACTTTCTCTGCCTCCCCGCACAGACCTCGCTGTCGTCGCTGTGCGTGTGTGTACGCTGAGCATGTGCCTAGGGGTTTGCAGTAAGGAAAAGCTTTTCCCTAAAGTGATTACTGCCAAGGACTTGCTGGGTTGAAGAGTGTGTAAGTCAGTGCTGAAAAGTCTTCCTTTCACTGTGAGCTCTGCTGTGTAGGTGGGTGGTGGGTGCCCTTTACCAAGGAGAATGGCGGGAAATGAATGATAATTTTGACAGACACACTTCTTAAGCGCTTCCTATGTGCTGTGCTGTCTTACACAGGTTCACTTATTTACTCCTCAGGCAATCCCATCACATAAGCATACAATTTTCCCCATGTTACAAGGGAGAGAGGCCAAGGGTCTAGCCCAGAGTTACACAGCTAATTTGTTGTGAAACCTGAGAAAGTTTAACTGGAAGTACACTGTACTGGGAGTCAAAGAGTTGCTTTTAGTCTGAGTCCTCTCATTGATGGGGTAGCTTTGGGTAAGCCAGTTTCCCTGTGAATGTGGTGTTCCCATCCCACAAAAGGGCTGGACGAATCTACTGGCTCTAAAAGACCGAAATGCCACCCTGTCCCAGAATAGGAGTGGAGGGGATTCCTTGTCTAGCTAAACATTAATCAGCATTTGTTTGTTATTTATTAGCCACGCCCTGGGATAAGTGCACAGGATACAGGAAAGAGTAAGAGTTGTTCTTTAGTTTTGAGAAGCTCACAGCTGACAGAGGAGAAAAATATCTAAACATGTCGGTATAATAAACTGTCTGGGAACTGTGATGATACTGATATGAGGTGTACTGGGACAGGGAGAGGGGAATGGTCTTTCCTACCCAATGATCAGCCAAGCTTTAGAGAGATGATACCATTGTCATCTTATTTTCAGCATTGAGTTTGTATATAATATGATCATCATCATTATCATCATCATCAGAAATGTTCTACCCAGCTTAGGATATTTCCAAACCGTTGTAAAGGTTTCTTTGCTTTTGAACCCAGCAACTCCAAAAAGTGGCCACAGACATCTGAGGGACAATTCGAGCTCACTCTGTGGCACAGTTCCAGTGGAACTATCCATTTGTCCACGGTGGGCCCAAACCTTTCCTGTCCTTGGGTACTTATAGAGGCAGGACTCTGAAATTCCTCTTGGAGAGCCTGTCGGGTGCCTACAACCATGCAGTATAGACTTGGAGACATCTTGCTCATGTCTGTTCCCAGCATTCCTCCTGTATGAAGCACCTAGCACCTGGGGAAGCAAAGGCATGTACCCAAGATTACTCAGTAAGCCTGGGATCACAGCTCCAGCCTAATGGGAGTTGCATTTCTCAGCTGTCTGCAGTAATTCTGCATTCAGGTCACCAGGGGCCTGAGGGGCCATTTCTTCATTAGATGGCCAGCTCACACTGACTGAAGGTTCACGCAGGTGAAATGAAGCTCGAGCTGAGGGCCCTGGACAGGAAGAGGCCTGTGTTCCCTGGGCTGCTTTGCACCTCATCATAGACAGATATTTACAAAGCGTTTGTCACATGCTCAGCACTGTCCTCTGAATTGAGGTGCTGAGTCAACCAAAAGGGAGTGTCTGGAAAGCCGCCTGGTGCAGTGGAAAGAGCCAGCACTGAGGTGTTGGGAGACTCACGACTCACCTCGGCTCTACCATGGACTCCACCATCGACTCCCTGGGTGGCCTGGGGCGAGGCCCTTTGCTCCTCCACACCTGCAAAATGAGAGTCAGAGGTGATCGCTCAGGGCTTTTCAAGCTCTGACTGGCTGACAATTCAGCGACTGTTTCTTCTGTTCTATAACCACTTTAGGGGGTACAAGAGTGGGTAGGATACAGATAACTGTAACTTGAGGAAGAAGGAGATAAATATAACAAGAGGCATGAACAATTGCTCTGTGGGTTTGCTGGAGGGAGAGGGCTTGGGAAAGGCTCAGTTCAAAAGCCACCTCTTGGATGATAGGACGAGATGCAGACAGAGGAGGGTTGGGGTGTTTTGAACCAGGAGGAGCGCACTGTCATTCTGGGGCAGGAAGGCTTTCCAGCCAAGCAGCAGTCCCAGACTTAGATTTCAAATACCAGTACATTTGGGAGTCTATCCTAGGTTAGCCAGCATTTTATTTTGCCGTAGAAGGACATTCAAATGACATTTAGAACACTGTGTACTATTACTAGCATGTAGAGAGCATTTGGGCACCTCTGTCACCCAAAGAAAGAAGGCTGTATAGTACCAGGGGGAAAAGGTGCTCCTTCCAATTGAACACATTTTGCTTTACTAAATACTCGCTGCATTGTCCATATTTTGCTCATTTTGCTGCAGACTGGTGTCCTTGTGTTTGACTCTGGAGTCAAGCTGCTTGGGTTTGAATCCTGGCCAGGTTATTTTTTCTCTCAGAGCCTCTGTTTCCTCATCTATAAAATAGGGAAATGATGCTATCCACCTCGTAGGTCATTAAGAGGTCCATCAGTCATAATAAAGCATGGGAAGCAAGGGACCTGCAACCCAGTTGCCTGCAGAGACCCAGCAGGGTGGGCCGTTTGGGGGTTACAGCACATTGAAAAGTGCTTGTTTGAAAGAGGCAGCTGCTAGCCAGCTCCTGGGCCTGGTGGTGGTGGATCTTTTAATTTATAAGACAGAAATCTGGATGTTCCTTTGAGACACCTCTTTATTTTTAAAATGTGCATTTTTAAATGCATATGTTAGAATGTGCCTGTGGCAGGTCATGGTCTGTGACCTGTGATCTGAAGTTCCAGATACTGGACACAGGCTGAGCATGAAGTTGGCGAAGGGAAGCAAGGCTGCAAAGGTGGGCCTGGGCCAGGGCGAGCCTTGTCTGCAAGGCTCGGTAACACATCAGTCTGGCAGCTTGTGATCTTCTGCGTCTGGGCTCCAGCTTCAAAGGCCCTGCTTGTGTCCCTTCCCTGTCGGGATCGAGTCTCTAGGGACTGAGGCCTCCTGACGCCTCTGTGTCCCCTTGGAGTCGGCACTAGCCGTCTTCCCTACCACAGGGTCTGGAAGGCTGGTCGGCAGCCTCAGAAGAGGGAACTTGGCTGATGGCCTGTGAAGACAGGCACAGGAGCCACCCTGGAGAGGCAGGCATGCAGAGAGGCCCTGGCAGCGCCTCAGCGGGAGGGGCGGCTCCTGTCCTTTGGAAGCCATGCTGGCCTTGCAGCCGAGGTTCTGCCGCCTTCTGCTGGGTTGCGATGCGGCCTGGACAGTAAGCAGCCTCTCCGTACACAGCTCTGCCACACGGCCACCAGAGGAAGAGTTGGGATCGGGTTGTGGAGGAAGCCTCTCCATTCTCAGAGAACGACCTCAGAGGTCAGATTAGCAGGAGGATCCCCACTGACATGGTTTCAGGGCATTCTGGGATTCAGATTAAAGCCTCTAATGACAGCTTATATTTTATGGCTCCAGTTAATCAAATATTCATGAAGCACCTCCCGTGGTAAGGCTTTATCCTGGCCACTGTGGGGGAATGCAAAGAAGTATTTACATCCAGTCATTCAAACAATAGGCATGGAGTGTCCACTCACAGGCAAACACCAAGATGTGGTCCCTACCCTCAGGGAGTTTTTGAGCCTGATAAAGATTTGCAAGTGGTGCCCAGGGCCTGGCTCATAGAAATATGAATAGCAGCTGCCATGTGATTGTGGGCCTTCTGAATATTAGATACTAGCCTTACAGTACCTGTTTGAGAGGGTGATAGAGGGTTGAATGAGAGCCACAGCACTGTGCTCACTACACAGTGCTGCTCAGAGACAGGGCAGCTGCACTGGTGGTAACCTGGACAGCCGGGCAGCTCCGGAAGAAAGGCCAAGGTGAGGCGGGTCAGAGGGAACAGGAAGAAGCAAAACCATTCAGGCCCACCTAGCGTGTTGTCCTCATTTTAGAGATGAGGATACTGAGACTCAGAGAAGGGGTATAGATTGTTCAAAGTCACACAGCTGCTGTGCAGCAGAGCCGACACCTAAATGCTGGTCTGTTTGGCAGCCAAGCTGTGTTCTTTCTTCGAAGCCATATTGCCTCTAAATAAGTGATCAATGAAAAAAATAATAAAACTGCCCCATGTGACTGGGGAGGCACTGTTCTATCTGGTGAGGTAGGGAGTGTTTATAGTTGAGAAAACTGGGACTATCAGAAAGAAGAAACTGGCCAGAGCTATATAACCATGAAGTGTTGGGGTCAGGGCCCCAACCCAGGTGTATTGGACGTGGCTTCCGACGCTGTTGGAGCAGAATAGTCTTCAGGGGTTAAAGGTGACTGTCTGCAGATACTCAGAGTAAGTCACAGGAGAGAGGCTGGCTCTCACACAGGTCTGGACATACTAAAAAGGAATTCTTGCAGTGGAGATGGAGTTTGGAGTTGGACACACTTGGGCTGCCATCTCGGTTTCTACCATGGACTCACTTTGTGACTGTGGGCAAGTCACTCAATTTCTCTGACTCTGTTTCCTCAGTAGTAAAAACAGGCAGCATAATCATAATTCCAGCCTCTGAGGAGCGAGGCTGGCATACAAACTAAACTAGATAGAAATCCCACATGTGTAAAGCCTCCTGCACAGGGCTTAGCACACAGTAGGTGCTTAATAAATGCCATACCTTTCCATCCACAGTTAGAAAGAAAGCACTTTCTTCATCTGCATCTTCAGGTGGTAGCGAGCTCCCCGTCCCTGGAGGTGTTCAGACTGGGCCTGAGGAATGTTATGCAGAGAACTGGAGCTTCAAACAGATGGACGTTGGGCTTTGAAACCTTCAGATTCTTTCCTACCCTGAATTCCTGTGGTTCTGTGAAGACTTGACTCAGATCTCATTAGTCAATTATAGGAAAGCAGTTGGGGGTTGGCTTGGAGGTCTGTTTAGCACAGATAAAAGACAGATTCTGCTGGAGTTGTGTGCTAATTGAAGGCTTTCTCCCAAGGGGTGGCCAGGCTAAAAACAAAATCAGGTCCAAGAAGACCTCTACTAGATCCTGTGAAGGAACCTGGCTGGGTCATTGGGGGCATGTGGCTAAATGTTCAGGTTGAATTTGGGGGACTACACCATGACTGATAGAAAGAATTGCCTTGGACAAGGACTGTGTTTAATTTTAATTTACCTCTGAATCCCCAGTGCCCAGCACAAGCCAGGCACACAGGAAGTACTCTGGAAAAATAAAATGAGCAAATGAAAAGTAGCCTTGGTCCCAGCCAGTGTGGCTCAGTGGTTGAGCGTCGACCCGTGCACCAAGAGGTCGCTGGTTCGATTCCTGGTCAGGACACATGCCCAGGTTGTGGGCCCGATCCCCAGTGGGGGGCATGCAGGAGGCAGCCAATTTTGATGTTGTCTCTCATCGATGTTTCTATCTCTCTCCCTCTCCCTCCCTCTCTCTCTAAAAATTAATAAGGAAAAAAAAAGTAGCTTTGGTGTCCCCAGCAGATAGACTCCTGGGTGCAGATACTCTCAGAGTGTCCCTAGAGGCCAGGTGACAGTGTCATGCTCCTCGCACATGTGTGTATGTCTGTGTGTGTGCCTGGCTTCCTAAGTAAGGCTTGTCCTTGCTGCTCCTCCTTCCCTTTCCCGTCCCCCTCCTTCTCCTTGTTCCAGTTTTACTGAACTGTAGTCAATACACAACAAGCTGCACGTATTTAAAGTGTACAATATGGTTAGTTTTTACATAGTATATAACCCCCCAGACCATCACCACAACAATTACTAATGAACGCATCCATCATCCCCCAAAGTTTCCTCCTGTCCCTTTATAGTCCCTCCCTCTTGTGCCTGTCCCTCCCCTGCTCATCCCCAGGCAACCACTGATCTGCTATTACTATAGATTACTTAGCACTTTCTAGAATGTTATATAAAGGGAATCACACAGTATGCATTCTTTTTGGGGTCTGGCATCGTCCACTCAACGTAATTATTTTGAGATTTATGTTGTTGTGTATGTCAATAGTTGATTCCTTTTTATTGCTGAGTAATATTCCATTGCACAGAAGGATAAACCATGATTTGTGGATCTCTTTATTTATGGGACACTTGGTTTTTGTTTCAGGTTTTTTGCTTTTAGAAATAAAGCTGCAGGAAGCATTTGTGTATAAGTCTTTGTGTGGCATATACTTTCCTATTCTCTTAGGTAAATACCTAGGAGTGGAATGGCTGAATTATTTAGTAAATTTATTATAACTTTTTAAGAAACTTTCCAAGTGTTTCCCAAATGGTTGTCCCATTTCACATTCCCATCGTCAGTGTACAAGCTCCAGCTCCCCATGTCCTCGCCAGCACTCGGTGTGGTCAGTCTTTTTCACTTTACCTGTTCTGACAGGTGTGTGGTCATATCTCCTTATGGCTATAATTTGCATTTCTCACTGAGTAATGATGTTGAGCGTCTTTTGTGTGCTTGTCATCCATATATCTTCTTTGGTGAAGCGTCTGTTTAAATATTTCACCCACTTTTAAATCTGTAACTATTTGGTTGTCGGTCATTTTATTGAGTTGTAACAGTTCTTTATACAATCTGGGTACCAGTTTTTTGTCAAATATATATTTTGCAGATACTTTCTCCCAGTTTGTGTTTTGCTGTAGAGGACCCTGTGGGAGTTTCTGACTCCGTGCGCATACGTGTGTGCGTGTGCGAATGTGAGAGAGAGAGAGAGAGGAAGAGAGAGAGAGGGAGAGAGACTCAGAGACGGACTTCCCGAGACACTGCTGCTTCTGAATTCAGTTCTTCCCTAGACGTCTAGAATCACGGAAAGAGCACCGACAGGCACTTCAAGTTCACGTGTCTCAACAGCTTCCTTTTGCAAACAGGGAGCTTGAGACCCTGAGATCCCATGGGGTGTAGCATCAGACCTCTGACCTCTGACCTCTAGAGGGAGCAGGCCCAGGTCTGAGTACCTGGTCTTCTTTTTCTCCTGTAGCCCTAGGCGAGTCAGGCAGCTTTTCTGAGCTTCTCTCACCTTGTCTGTAAGATGGGTACAGTGGTGCCTTCCTCTGGGTGGGAGGCCAGAGCAGGCCCCTCTAGCTGACTGTCCCAGCTCCAAGCACCTTGGGAGGCAGAGGAGGGGGAGCCACGTATTCAGCAAAGAAGGTTTGCTGAGCTCCACGCTGGCCGGGTTTGGGGATGTGCTGGCTGGGGCAGTGCTGGGACCTTTTCTGCTTCGCTCCGGGCTGCGTAGAACCTGGTTGAGGCGTCTTCGCCTCTCCTGCAACAGCCCAGACAGCGCCAGCAGCCCTCCGCTCAAGCCAAATGTCTCTGTGGGGGGGGTGGGGAGGGGCTAGAAACCCCCAAAAGATGAAGCTTGTGGTCGCCAGGTGGGATGTGTGTAAACAGCCTGTGTCCGTTGGAGTGAGAAGTGCCCCGAAAGGAGCAGGTGCAGGGCACCATGCAGGAGCCGTGAGCGCTGTCTCCCGTGAAGCTGTGCACGGCGCCATGCTTGGTGGGGCTTTGGAAGGTGAGTAGGTAGACGTCTGGAAGGGCTTTCTAGGCAAAGGGCACCATGTAGGCAAAAGCCAGGTGAGTCTACAAAGTGAGCTCAGTGAGAAGAGTGTGATGTGAGACAGAGATGACAAGGAGGCCGAGGTCAAGTTGTTACAACAGCCCTGAGTTTGGTGGGGGGGTCATCTCCATTTTAGAAATGGGGACACTGAGATCAAGAGAGTGTGCCCTTGGGCCTGCGTGTCAGTGGCAGGGCTGTGTCCTGGCTCCCGCTGCTGAGCTCTGTCTGCTGTGTCCCAGGGGATGGACGGTGGCGCTTTCTCATGGCCCTTGTTCCTGGTCCCTGGATAGTGCGTGGGGTTCTCGGGGCCTCCTTCAGCAGCTGTTTGCTAGGCCTCAGTTCTCCGTCCAGCCTCCCTGGCACCGGGGAAGACTCTGAGCCCCTGGAGGCGTGATGTCCACGCTCTTTTGGCCTCTCAAGCGAATCAGCAACTAGTCAGATTCTCCAGCCCAGGTGTTGCTCCTAGCGCACAGGCCAGGACCGCCGCTGTCACTCTGGGTACTGGTGTGTTTTCAGCTGGCTATATGGCTGCCCTTGAACAAGAATGGGTTCTGTTGTTAAGGGAGCTGGAGGACTGAGCACCGAGTGGACAGCGATTAGTGTCCGTCACCCCTGCCTACCCAGAGGCCTGGCCATCATCCCGATGCTTCCCTCTCCTGCATTCCCCACAGCCCAGCTCTTGGGGACCCTGAAGAGTCCACGTCCTACATTTCCGTTGAATCCCTCTGCTTCTCTCACGTCCTCTTCTCTTCTCCCGTTGTAGCTCTCCTGTGCCTCTCCTGTCTTCCCAGTCCATCTGAGCAGAGCTGGCGCGGGGTTATGTGTAGACCTGACCTTGTCATTCCTCCGCCCAGAACTCAAAGGGCCCTCGCAGCCTTCCCCCGCCTCCCCTGCAGCCCCATGCTGCCTGGTCTGCCGACACCCCTGCTCTCCTCCTCCTCCACTGCCCCACCTTGAATCTGCGGTCCCCGCCCCAGACAGCTCCGCATCTCCCCTTCAGAACACTGCTGGAGGGCTCCTCCTCCTGAGCTGCACAGACTCACCGCCCCCTCCGCCCCACCCTCCCTGTCGGGTTCAATTACCCGGACTCTCAGAGGAGGACCCGGTGCAGGGGACAGCGCCGGCAGAGCTGCCTCACAGGGAAGTGCTGTAATTACGAGGGGAAGAAGCTTTGGGGGGACTTGCTCTCAATCCTGGAGCTAGGCCCCTGTTGAGCCAGATCTCTCCAGGAGGCCTCAGTTTCCTCCTTAGCCACAAGGCTAAAGAGACCCAGAGAGATCATCTTGGATGAGTCTTGTGTTTGAGCTCCATGCCAACGGTTTTGTCAAGTGGAAAACACCGCCAATGCGCACGTTATGGGGGGCAGTCGACCAGCCACCCGGCCCTCTGGGAAAGCGGTCTGGCAGCACCCTCACACTTCCTGACCCCATAAATCCATCCCGAGGAAATGATTCTACATATAAAAACATAAGTATGCACAAAGATATCTATTACCGCATCCTTGTTGATAGGGAGAAAGTCTAAATGTTCACGGGCGAAGGGGAGGGTATTAACTATGACGGACCCATGAAATGAAATATGCTGCAGCCCTTAAAATACTCTTTATAAAGCATATGCCATGTTACGGGCACTTCTTAAACCATGTTAAATGTTTTAAAGACACAAAGGCACGTACATACCATGGCTATAACTGTGTGAAACTAACTCCCCCCGGCCCCCAAAAAGAAAAGGTTTTTTTCTGTGCCTGGAAAAAAAACTAGAAGGGGCAGCAATAAAATTACAGTGGTTTATCTATAAGTAGCCAAACTGGAGGTTTTAAAAAAAAAAAAGATGTGCTACTTTTAGACTATCATAACTACTTTCATAAATATAAGTATATTTAACATTTTTTAAATACCCAGTGAGAGCTAAGGGAGCATGTTTTAATTCATGACCTTTTTGGGATGAATTATTCACTTGTCTCTGGGCCTCGGTTTATAAAATAAGGGAAAGAAGCTAGTGTTCCTGGGGCAGCGCGTGCCAGGCCCTTCATGTGCATTATTATCTAATTCAGTCTTCACGATCGAACCCTGGTCTTCATATCCGAAGCTAAAGTTCATGGTCGGTCTACTTAGAACTAGGTTTGCAGGGGGTCCTGCCTAGGACAAAGCCCTGCTCTGCACGCCACCCCAGGGCCCCTGTGATTAGGAAGATCTCCGCCTGCTCAGGGGAAAGGCAGGTGGGAGGGACACCTGAGAGCTGTGTCAACAGAGCCTGCAGGAGTTTATCTTACAGGTGGGGAGGTCTGTTTGCCAGCAGGTGGGAAGAGGGCGCTTTTTGCTGACTGCAGCCAGAGCCCGAGCTCTCTGCTGACCTATCAACCCAGGCACCTTTTCCTGAACAGGATGTCCTCCTCAGCCCAAGTCCCCCGGTCTGTGTCCCCCACCTCCCCGTGCATCCCAGCGCTGAGAATTCAGAGCTGCAAGCCTAGGGCTTGAGTCCCGGTTCAACCACTGATTTACCTGGTGCCACCCACCCCGACCTCAGACCCTCTCTCTGTCAAATGGGATTGACTAGATAAGAGATTCCAAACCCCGATGCCAGGCAGCTACCAAAACAGCCCAGGTGTAAGAGCAAGCGCTCAGAAAAACGCTGGCCAAAAGGAGCCATATCTCAGCCTCAGCCTGCCTTTGCCATGGTGGAATGAGACACGGAGCTATCGGACCTTTGGGTTATTTAAGGCAAACTATAAATCTGGACTTATTAAAATATGAAACCTCTCGACTTATAGATGTTGACTAAAATGAAAATATATACACATGCAGGCCAAAGGAAAGTGGTCTGCAGCCACAAGAGGGCCTCGGGATTGCCAGTTCTGGACCTCTGGAGCCCCGGCCTCTGAGCCCTTCTGGCTTTGACACTCTGGTTCCTGGACTCCTGGTCTGCAAACCCCCCTGGAGATGGCGCTGGGCACAGTGAGACCCAGGCCAGCAAGACCAGGAAGGTTAGTCTGCCAGGGAGGAAGAGGCCCTCACTTTGGCTCTCCTGGGCCCCCATACACACCCTATGCAAATACATAGGTCTTAGAAGGTCTGTCTGCTGCCGGCCAGAAACGATATCCCAGCCGTGGCCTGTGGGTTGTTGTGTGCCAGACTCTGTGCCTGGCAGCTTGACCTCATTTTATGGTCATGACAATGATTAACCTCACGCACACATAAGGAAATTGGCCCTGAGTATGACTGGCCGGATGGCACATAACTCCTAGCGGGATCCAGGAGTGTCTACCACCTGGGCCCTTGCGTGATGGTCATTACACCCCTCGAGGGGCCCGCTGGGGCTGGTGCTGATGGAAGTGTTTAGTACTCAGAGTGAGAGCACACAGATGAGTGGGATTATGTGTGCACACTTGTACATTCACACAGCTTGACCTAATGTGTGCAAATCTGTGCACCGGATAGATGTGCTTAGTATAGTCAATTCTCCTTGTTTGTAAGTTAGGTTCTGTAAAGCCTCTGGGGACCGGAATTAGTGAGTATCAGTGCTCCCGAGGGGAAGGGCGGGGCCAGGTTCCTGTGAGCCTTTGGTCAACAGTTTCATCAACTGATCAATACATCACCATGTTTCATGTATGTTTTTGTTTAAAGACACCTTCCTTAATCTAGATCGTTGGTTCATTCACATTGGACTCATGCCAACAGCACGATCCTTCATTCCTGCCTGACAGCATGTTCTCCGTGGGGCACATCCCAGGTCCCCTGCACAGGAACACGGACAGCGCTCAGCGCTGCCCCGCTGGCCATTTTAAACAGCAGTCGACAAAAGGCACAGAAATGTTACCAAGTGGCACCGAGAGACCACTAGGAGAACGCGTGTAGAAGGACTGAGCGATGAAACAGGAAGGTCCTTGGTCCTCCGTGGAGAGCGTGGGCGCCGGGCACCGCGCGTTCCCACTGCTGCGCGTGTCCGGGAACGAATGAGCGAGAACTGGGAGCATCGCTGTGAGGGTTACAGATGAATTTTAGGGAGTAGGTGAACTCACAGCACGGAACCCGCACATCGGGAGGACCAGCTGTGTGTCTTTCATCTTTTCGGGGGCTGCCGGCAGGGTTTGGGGTTGCTGATGGAGCTACCTGGGCTTTCTGAGCACGGAGAAGCCTCGTGGAGAGGCAGCTGGCGCCGGTGCTGAGCGCCCCTCAGTGTCGCCACCCACTCGCCCTGCGCCCTCATGCGGGTTCTCTGGTCTGCAGCCTGAGCTTCCGCGGGGTAAGGGGCACAGAAGGAAGTGAGAGAATAAATGTGGGTCATCAAGACAGCAGCTCCAGAGCCAGGCTGCTGCTTGCTTCCCGTAAGGTGCGGTGAAGAGTTTAGCATTGAGACTCTGCTAGGTGCTGAAGAGACAGATGACGGACACCCTTCCAGCCCATAACCTAGCAGGAGAGACTAGCCACCTACATAGGATGTGTGTCAAAGAGGCTAGAATAATATGAACAAAGCACCACAGAGGTTTTTTTTGCCCCTTTTTTGATTTATTAAGAAGCTCGCACTTTCTTGGGTGGTGACATCAATGAGTGTAGACCTACATGTTTATTCAGCAAATATTTAGTGAAGGCCAGTGGTGTACGAGGTGCTGGTCTGGGCACTGGGAATTAAATAAAGAACATAATGGGCAAATATCTACCTTCCTGGAGCTTATATTCTAGAGGCAATAAACAAAGTAAATACATAAATATGTTAGCTGTTGCCAAGGACTGTGGAGAAGATAAAGCATGGGAAGACAGAGGGAGTGCTGGAGCAAGGGTTGTCATTTAAGTAAAGGGGTGAAGGGGGGTTCACTGAGAAGGTGGCATTGGAGCAAAGACCCGAAGGGAGAGAGAATACACTGGGCAGAGGGAACAGCACGTGCAAAGGCCCTGAGTGGGAGTGTGCACGGAGACAGAGTGGCTAGAGCTGCATGAACGAGGGGCGTGGTAGGCGAGGTCAGAGAGAAGGGCTGCACACTTGCCAAAGTAAGGACTTTGACTTCTATTCCAATCCAAGAGCTTTCATTCTCCCTTAACCATGAGAACAAGATGGGACCATTGGGAAAGGTTCTGAGCAGAGGAGAGACGCGAACTGATTCGTATTTAAAAGGATCCCTCTGGCTAGTGTGTAGAGGTGTAGGAGGGAGATGGTGGCTTGGACCAGGGAGGGATGCTGAGTGGCATCCCATTCAAATCAGGAGTTCATATTTTGGACGTATTCATTTTAAGATGCTCTTTTGGATCAAAGTGGCAATGTCCTGAAGGTCTGTTGGTTCATGGACAGTGATTGGTTAGTGATTGTGTGTGCGCGCCAGTAGACCTAACTAGGTATAAATGATTCTGCAGTAAAGGACCCCTGAGATACAAACTATTATATATTTCAGATTAAGGTTTTGGAGTGGGATAAAGATGTAATATACCTGAAGAAAATTAAGAATAAGATTATATTTAGGTGAATAAATAGTCACTACTGTTTATGGAGCGCTTTCCCTATGCCCGATCCTTGCTGGGCTTTTAGCACACGCCATTGCTAGTCGTGACTACTCACGCACACCTGTAATAGCCCATCTCGCAGATGACGCTGAGGCTTGCAGAAGTGAAGTGGCGTTCCCACCGTCATCAACATAGTGGGTGGTAGAGTTTGGAATTCAAATCCAGGCATACTGGAGCCCAAAGCCATGATTTCTTTCTGTTAGGTTAATCAACCTCTCAGTGACAAAGATCTTTTTAAAGAGGATATAGCCCTGGCCGGTTTGGCTCAGCGGTTAGAGCATTGGCCTGCTGTCCAGAGAGACCCGGGTTCGGTTCCTGCTAAGGGCATGTACCTCGGTTGCAGTTTGTCCCTGGCCCTGGTTGGGTCGTGCGGGTGGCAGCTACTCGATGTGTCCCTTTCACGTCAATGTTTCTCTCTCTCTTTCTTCCTCTCTCTCCCTCTCACTCTATCCGAACAAAATATAGAAAAATGTCCTTGGGTGAGGATTAAAAAAATAAAAATGATAATTAAATAGGATATAGACATTTACAGAATCTCCCTTTTAAAACATTTTTTAGCCTGGCCAGTGTGGGTCAGTGGTTGAGCATCAACCCATACACCAAGAGGTCACCGGTTCGATCCCTGGTCAGGGTACATTCCCAGGTTGTGGGCCAGGTCCCCAGTAGGAGGCATGCAGGAAGCAGACAATTGGCGTGCTCTCTCATCGATGTTTCTATCTCTCTCTCCCTCTCCCTTCTCTCTCTCCAAAATCAGTAGAGAAAAGAAAAAAAATTTTTTAGATTAATAAATAAAATAAAACATTTTTAAATGTTCACTTTAGCTAAATTAAGCTGCATGGGGCAGCTTCTCCAGAGAGGAAAGACTTCTTGGGAGACGGTTTTATAAGTACCCACCCTTTCCCAGCAAGCATGAGCCGTGTTGGACCCTGTCGCAGGCCCTGGATCTTAGCGAAGACCAACGAATTCAACTTGACAGGGGAAAGGCCATTGGAAATCAGCTGGACAGGAATCGGCTGTTAGGGTAGCAGAGAAGCCGGCAACTGGAGGAAGAAAGAGGAGAGATGAGGTGCTGGTGTGGGGGCAGCATGGCTCCTGGGCTGAAGCAGAGATGGTTGGATGAGCCCAGCTAGTATCTCCACGCAGAGCCCCCAGGAGCTTCAAGGACAGGAGCAGTGCACCCAGGGTGCTGGGCGGGACTGGAACCAGCTGGCTTTCAGCCTGCTGTCCCTGCTCCTCCAGCTCACACTGTGGCCTTTGGCAAGGCCTCTGTTTTCTGCTTAGAAAATGTGGCAGTTGGACTGGGTTGCCATGAAATGCCAGAGGGAGAGAGAGAAGGAAATGAACATGAATGAGAGAGAGAATATGAATGAGTGAGTGTATGTGGTTCCCCACTGTGGACTCCCAGAAAGACAGGTGCTCTCTGATTTCAGGCTGAGTCAGGAACTGTCTCCACGGAAAGGGGCAGTGGCCCCAGGCAGATCACATCCATCACCACCCCCCTTCGCCCTTTGCTCCTTTGCTCATGAGTCCTTCACCCTCACATCAGCCAGCGCAGCACACACAGGGCCACCTGGAGGCGCTCTGAGAGCATCGTCTCTCCTCTATCTTAGGACCCTCCTTGCAGGTTCCCAATAGACAGCCCCCTTCCCCTACAGCAAATCCTATGCAAAAATATTTCTTTTAGCATTCATGTTAGGGAGGGCTTTATTTCTCTTAAAGAATTGGTCCACTTCCCACTTTTCCTTAACCATGGGAACAAGAAGACTGGGCATGGTTTCTCTTTTTGCATCGGTGGCTAGAAGCTCGGGGTCAAATCTGAACCCTGCTGTTGTGCCATGTTTGTGTTTGTGGTCAGGCTGCGGTCTTCCCTTCCTCCCGGGCCTTCGATGCCGTGTCTGTTTTACTACATGTCATCTGTGAGCCGCCTTAAAGTTGGCGAGACTTCTCCTGTCGTACCTCTAGGCTTTTCTTCCATGGCTTCTTGACTCACAACGCTACCCTCTGTTCTGATTTTGTTGAGCTTCTGCCTGGAGTCAAACACGAGTGGGGGGAGGGGCTGTGGTGCAGAGGCCGCTGTACTAGACTCGGGATTCGAGCTCCCAGCCCGGACTCTGACCACACTTGCTGCGCGACCACAGACAAATAACACACTCTCTCTGGGTTTCAGTTTCTCTCATAAAATGAGAGACTGTGACAAGGTCTACCCAAGATCCTTTCCATTCTAGAATTCCGAGTGTGTTAGCTCTTCTTGGTACTTGGGATAGAAGCAGGGAGGGCACCCACTCAAGGATCCTAAGAACCTGGACAGAGATCCGGAAAAAAGGGAGACTCCATAGAGACAGTGCCCCATCTTCTTCCCCTTCCCATGATGCTTTCGAGCTGGAACTTCAAGAGCAGGGGCAGGTGGAGGAGCCAGGATGAGGCTTGACAGCTCTATCAGCCAGAACGCCCAGGGAAGCATATGCTGCAGCCAAGGTCGCTGAAAGACCTCCATCTGCCAGGAGTCACTTGCCAGGCAGCCGCTGAGCTGGGGCTGCCCCACAGTCCCTCTGTCCCCCCACCCCCACAGCTGTCTGTAGGGGGCAGCCCTGGCATGCAGCCGGATGGTGGAGGGATGGAAACCAGTGTTCCACCTGCTGCTGCTCGCCACGGAGGAGGCCTGCCGGACATTGCGCTCAAGAGTCACCCACGGCCGTTGGCCCGGCAGAAGGTGCCAGGAGTTTCGGGGTCACCCCTGGGCCTGCTCTGACTTGCCCTGAGAGGATAAAGCCAGAACTGTCTCTGAATAAGAGAAAAGAGAGATCCCCCTTCAAGAGGTGGTGGTAGTAATAGCAAGAAACGTTCAGTCTCGCAGTTGTCCAAGAACTTTCCTCATTCCTCCATTCACTGCCTTGACTGGATCCTGAAGAGACAGGCAGGGTCAGGAGGGTGCTTCCCACTGAGTACACGAGGCAGCTGAGACTGAAAGAGGTCAAGGCCCAAGGTCACCGAGGGACCATGTGATGTGGCTCAGGGGACTGAGGGTCTCTCAGTGGTGGGCTGGCACAGCACCTGGGCTACAGCCTGGGTTGCAGCAGCTGTTGGAAGAATTGAGAACAGTGGTCCTCACAGCGAGGGCTTCTCCTTTGCCCACACAGCTGACTCTTGGAGGAACAGGGAGAGACTGGCACTGGTTAGGAAGAAGACATGACGAATTTCTTTTTAACTGTCTTTCTTGCCTGCTTACCTCCTGTTTCTGTGATGTTAGCTTTTATGGAAGCTCAGGAGGCAAGGATGTAGGGATATAACCACCTCATTTTACCATGGTCTGAGAGTCTCCTGGGAAAGTAGATTTTTCCTTTCATGCAGCAAAATGATATGTGTCTCAGATCTCTTGTATGATGAGACCTTCATGATGCAGTAGAAATGCAGGTGCTCATGACCTGGAAGCCCAAGGTATGACCTTGAGTGATCTTGCAACCCCTGCAGCTTTGGGTTTCCTATGTGTCAGATGGAATAGTCTCTACCTGGCCTCCTTCACAGGGACATGAGAGGACCAGATGGAGGTGGATTTGCAAAGTCTTCAAAGGGGCAGTCTTAGGTGCCTGTCTCCTGCAGGCTGGCCCAGAGTTGGCATAAGGGAAGAGCCTGAAGTCAGGAATAGGGCCCTGGCCGGTTTTGCTCAGTGGTTAGAGCGTCGACCCATAGACCGGAGGGTTCGGTTGCCACTAAGGGCATGTACCTCAGTTGCAGTTTGTCCCCAGCCCCGGTTGGGATTGTGTGGGTGGCAACCAGTCGATGTATCTCTCTTGCATCGATGTTTCTCTCTCCTCCTTCCTCTCTCCCTCCTGATCTATCTGAAGATAAATGAAAAAAGAAAAAAAGAATAGGAAGTAAGCTGCTTCTAGTTCTGTCCTGTCGCAACTTCTGAGCCATCCAGGGAACTTCCTCCCCCTTCCTGGACCGTGCCTGACCTTTTACAACTGTTCGTTTAAATGTCATATCGAGCCCTGGCCAGTTTGGCTCAGCGGTTGGAGCGTCGGCCTGCGGTCCGGAGAGACCCGGGTTCGGTTCCCACTAAGGGCACGTACCTCGGTTGCAGTTAGTCCCCGGCCCTGGTTGGTCGTGTGGGTGGCAGCCACTCGATGTGTCCCTTCACATCGATGTTTCTCTCTCTCTCTCTTCCTCTCTCTCCGTCCCGCTCTATCTGAACAAAAAGTAGAAAAATGTCCTCGGGTGAGGATAAAAAAATAAAAAAATAAATAAATGTCATATCGATTTTTAAATTTGTCTTTTATTGAGATATAATTCACATGCCATAAAATTCACCCTTTAAAAATGTATACAATTCCAGGGTTTTTAGTATTTTTGCAAAGTTGTGGGTTCATCACCACTAATTTCAAAACATTTTTAATCAATCCAAAACGAAACTTCATACCAAAAAGTCATTTCCTATTTCTCCTTCCCTCTTGGCAACCAGTAACCTGCCTTCTATCTCTGGGGATTTGCCAGTTCTGGACATTTTGTATCAATGGAATCATGCAAGATGCGGTCTTTGTGTTCAGCTTCTTTCGTTTAGCGTAACGTTGTCAAGGTTCAGGTGTTTGGCAGCGTGTGTAGCAGTTCATCACTTCCTGACTAACCGGTTCTCCATATTTACCACGCTTGTTTATCTGTTCATCCGCTGGTGGACAGTTGGGTTGTGTCCTCCTTTCGGCTGTTGTGACTAGTGCTGCTGTGAGCAACCCTGTGCAGGTTTTTGTGGGACACCTGTTGTCTGTTCCTTGGGTGCAGACCCAGTGGCGGAGTCGCAGGATCGTGGCAGCTCTCTGTTTAACTTTTGAGGAACCGGCAGACATTGGCCGCGGCAGCTGCACCATTTCACACTCCCACCAGCGATGCGTGAAGGTCCCAGTTGCCTCACGTTCTCACCTAGACTTGCCCACCTTTTCTATTCTAGCCATCCTAGCGGATGTGAAGCAGTATCTCATTGTGGGAAATGTATATTACACACGTTTTTTAATCTGCAAGACCCTTTTAAAGAAGTTGCTTCACTTCAGACCGTCCTCAGGTAGAGCACATAGAAGAGGAGCTGCCTCGGTGCAGTGGGGAAGGAGGCCTGGGTGCACCCCGCAGGCCCGGAGGCCACTTCTCCGGGTGGTCCCACATCACTGGAGTCTGACTACCAGAGGCTCCCTGCGTAGCATCCACCTTTGCCCTCGGTCCCATCTGGTGGCCTTGGGAAGCCAGATAGCATTTGACTCAGTTGTGGGTCTGCCCTGCCATTGTGCTGGGGTTGCCAGTGGCTCCCAGCTGTGGCTCCAGCTCTGCGGGCAGCTTGGGCAGGAAACTGGAAGCAAGCTGGGAAAATGCCACCCCTGCCTCCCTCCCAAGTCCAGGAAGAAGGGTCCTGGGTTTGGCGGATAACGCAGAGGAGCGTGGTGGCTGATAAGGTTGTGAAGCCGGTGGAAGGGGTACTGAACTCAGTCGTGGAGCAGAGCACGCACCCTGAGACCCCGAGTGTGGCTGCCTGGAGCACGCCCAGGCCGGCCCTGCGTCCCCCCTTCTCTGCTTTAGCGTGCTGGGAGCATGCGCCCTGCTGCTGATGGATGGCCCCTTCTGCATTCTTGGCAGGGAGAGGACCCCTCCCATGCCCTGTTCTGTTGGTGGTGCTCTGCTTTCCACAGCTGTCAGAGGCTTGAGTCATCGCAGATTGTTCTGTTCCCTTGGATGGGTTTTAGGATAGCTTTCTTCTTTTATTGAAGGCTAATTCTTTGAAAAGGGGTAATTTATAGTATATACAGGGACTTTCACTTAGCTAGAATATTAGATTAACCCAAGTACCTGGCTTTCCCCCATGACTTGCTGATTGAGTAAAATGCCGTGGTGTCTCTTTGAAGGATGCAGCTTACCGATTCTACAGCTGCGGAAACTGAAACCCAGGAGTCCTGGTAACCAAAGGGGAAGAAAGCATCAAGGGGAGGCCCACTACTTCATTAACAGCCCTAGAATTGTAGATCAGAGAATGTTGGATCCAGAAGCATCTTAGAGACCATCTAATCCAACCCCTTGGTTTGGCAAATGTGCCTGCTTAAACCATCGTGTTACTTAGAGCTGTGTGTTGACTGTGTTTATTTTTATAAAAGTCCCCAGAGGGTGGTGTTTCAACACAAGGCATGGCATGCTAGGTGGTCAAGACAGTAAGTGACGGGAGAATCCCAGCGTGGGTGTGTGCATGGGGGCAGGGAGGGGAGGTGCTGCAGGATGGGCCAAGAGCCGCGCAGAGATGCGGGAGCAAACAATGGCTTTCCTGGGGCATCAGCAGGCAGTTGAGAGCAGGTGGAAAGGTACAGATGAGAGGGCACTGAACACCGGGGTCAAGAGTTTGCCCTGAACTTTACTTAATCGGGGCCTCTGGTGAATTTTGAGGAAGTTTCAGGCCCTCCTCGCCATTGATCCCGCTGCCACCCCGATCTGGGCCCTTCTGATATCTCGCCTGGGAGTTTGTGATAACCTCCTAAGGTGTCTCCCTGCCTCTCTTCTCGTCCCTTCCCAGCTACTCTCCACAAAGGTCCCTACCCCGGGGCTTTCTATAATGCACACATGATTGTGTTCCTCCATCTCTTAAGGCCCTTCAGGACTCCCTGTCTCCCGCAGGACGAGATCCTGGCTTATGTAACAGTGTGGGTGGGCCCTGCCTTCTGCGGCCTCACCCCCACTGTGCCTCCGCCCACACCAGGTCCCCGAGTCTCCTGAGCAGCTGTGCCATTGAATTACTGCCTTTGCCAGACTTTCTTCCTGCTTGCTTTCTCTGCCTGGTGAACTCCTGTGCTCCAAGACCCAGTGTAAATTTCTTGATGGAGAAGCTTCCCTGCCCTTCCTGAGGCCACCATTATGCCTTGAGTGCATTTCTGTTTTGAATGCTGGCAGCTCCCATTGTTGAGTGTGTGTGGTGGGCACTAGGCTGAGCCCATGCACACATCATCCGGTGTCACCCTCACGGTGACCGCAGGAGGGGCGTTCCACCAGAGCCGTGGGCAGATGAGGAGGCGGCAGCTGGAGGGTGACAGCCGGGATCTGAGCCCGGATCTGTCTGACTACTCCTGCATCTTCCCTCTGCTGTCCCCTAGATCCTGCTGTATCCCCTGGGTCCTCAGGAGATGCTGGGTATGTGAGGGGCTGACCAGAGGGATGGGTACAGCGAGCTTGCCATGGTGTGGCAGAGTGGGGAGCTGGAGGGGGACTGCAGTGACAGGGGCTGGGGTTTGCTCTGGGGTTGAGGTGACAAGAGACTATGAGCCCAGCTCCCCATGGCTAAGGGTTTCTTTTCCACCCTGTATTCCAAGTGGCAACCTCTGGCCAGCTGGAGACAGGCCTGTGGGACTCTGGGCAAGCAGGCAGCATGGTGACAAATGCCATGGCAACCTGCCTCCTCCCTGGGGCCTGGAGGGGAGGGAGGAATGGAGAGGGCACAGGCCCCAGACTGAGACTGCTGAGCAGGATCCCGGAGCAGTGGCTCCCTTGGGGCCTGGGTGACTTCTGCCCTCCCACAAGGGACCCCTGCCTGGAAGGTCCTGTCCCAGCAGGGGAAATGCCACTTCCACCTCCGTCCTGGATGAATGGCTGGCTCTGGCCTCCCAGGAGACTTTGGCTCCATCCAGGTACAAACACAGTCCCCTTCCCACCCCTGGGCCCGGCCGGAGAGGAAGGAAGAGGGAGCTTAAGAGGAGGAGACCATGGGGTTGCCAAGCAAGGTAGGGGTGGGGACAGCAGGGACAAAGCCCTCATTGTCCCAAGGCCACACACAGCTCCAAGGCAAACCGGGCTTCTTGCCTGCCTCCCAGGACCTGGACCTAGAATCCACCTGGCCTTTCTAGCTAAGCTCCTTGGCAGCACTCAGCCCGCCGGCTGGGAGAGGCTCATCCTCAGCCCCGAGCCCTGCCTCTGCGGAGACGTCCTCCTGAAGGCACAGCCTCGGTGCTCCCTCCCCAAAGCAGGGGCCAGGGAGGACTGGGAGGATGCCAGTGGAGCCAGGCTGGCTGGGGCGAGAAACCAGGGTCTGTCAGACCGCCAGCCACGCCACCTTGGCCAAGATGCGGTCGGGACCCCGCTTGCCTTGAAGGATTGGTATCTGAAGACGTGGTCAGGGCACACGAAAGCGCTCGGCATGGTCACCTGGTCACCTGGCCACCAAGGGTTCAGTCCACCACAGGTGGTCCTTGAAGCTTTTGCCCACCCCCGAGGAAGGACTGTCACCCCCCCCCCCCAGCTGAATGGGGTCCACTCTCGCGCTCAGAAGGCGTAGTCAGCCGTTGGTGGCCTTCCTGACAAGTGTGGTGCAACGTTGTTGCCCCAGCCCCTGTCCCACGGTTCTTCCTCCAGGTGCCGGCCCTACAGTTTCCAGAGGCCCTTCCTGGGTGACTGGGGAGTGATGGGTAGGACGCGTCACCAAGCAAGGGCGAGCAGCTCAGGTGACAGGCATAGTGTCGGAGGCTCCTGCGCCGGCACCTGACACCTCTGCACAGACAATACGGGCTGTGTCCAGGCCCTCCAGGGGAACAGGCCGCATCTGTGTCACAGCCAGGAAACAGGCCACCTGAGTAGCACCTTTGTCTGTTCAGGAGGCAGCCCCGCCGCTGGCCAGGATGACCAGGCTCCCCAGAGGCCCTGTCGTGGGAAGGGGAGGTGCCCTGGCCTGGGACTCCAGGGTTGGAAATCCAGCCCCTCAGCATCTGGTGTTGGTCCTCCACACACTGGGGGTGTGACTTGGGCGCATCCTTCCTTCTTGAAGTCCCCATCTGTAACGGCACTAATCACGGCGCTTCCTCTTAGGGTTGTTGGGAAGAGTCGATGACGTGATGTACGTAATGCTCGGCCTGGGGTCTGACGTGGAGCGGGGCGTGGTGAAGCTTGTGCCCCCGCATGGGGGAAGGTCTGGGGTACATGTCCTCAGCGGAGTCTCCTGTCACCCAGGCTACTATCCTTAGTCCCTACCCTGAGCATGGAAGAAGGGAACTGGGGTCTCTGGAGCTGGCAAAGGACTAGCATGTTGGCTGCAAAGAGCCCAGGCCCCTCTACCTGGGACCCCAGGAGCTCCGGGCTGATGCCAGTGCAGACCACCCTGCAGCAGCTAGTTCCTGCCCAGCATGGGCCTCCTCCGTAAACCCTGTAGGGCTGCCCTTGGAGCGCAAGCCCCTTCCCAGGAGAGGGGCCTAGTGTCCCTAGGCCAGAGCCAGAGGGCCTGCGTCTCCCTACCCACTTGTGGAGGGGGCCAGGGATGGGTCTCTGCAGGCAGTCACTCTCTACTGGGCCCAGCACCCCCAGACACCCCCATAGGAGGGCTTCTGCTTTCATGTGCCCTGTCCTCAACTGCTTGGAGCCTGCGCCCTGAGTTCCTGGTGCATGCCAAATCAGCATGCGCTCTTGCATGATGGGTGCGGGTGTGCGTGTGTGCAGCGCGTGTGGGAGGGCCCGGCTGCATGTGTGTGTGCAGCACATGTGGGAAGGCCTGGCTGCATGTGTGTGTGCAGCGCGTGTGGGAGGGCCCGGCTGCATGTGTGTGTGCAGCGCGTGTGGGAGGGCCCGGCTGCATGTGTGTGTGCAGTGCGTGTAGGAGGGCCTGGCTGCATGTGTGTGTGCAGTGTGTGTAGGAGGGCCTGGCTGCATGCCCTGCATCGTGTGCAGCTCCCCTGAGCATGTTCACCGAGGCCTGTGTAGCACGTCTTAGAATGCCGGGGACAGGGTATCCATATGTCTTTCATGACCATATGTATTCGTATGTCTTTCTACACGTGTGCTGGTATGTTGGTCTGTCTTGTCTCCCCTGTAGACGGGAAACCCCGAGCCACACGCCAGCGGGCACTCTGGGAAGGTGACGTCAAGACTAGCCCAGCATAATTTGGGGTTCCTGGTCCTGCTCCAGGAGTCCTCCAGCCTCCAGCCCCCACCGAGGAGGGAGGATTGACCAGCGTCGGGGCGGGGGTCCGAGTGTCAGGGGTCCAGGGCCAGGTGTGTAAAGGAGAGGACTCAGTGCTGCGCCGGCGGCCAGGAGGCCCTGCCCCAGTGCCCGTGTGACCTTGCGGGGCACGGCACTCATCTGGAGGACACGGGGTTGGACTGATGATTTCTGGCTGCCCTGAGGCTCTGCCAGTCATTTTAAGTCAGGTGGCAGGAGCCACCTGTGGCCAGAGCCCGGGCGTCCTGCTGAAGGGTGAGAGGAGAAGCCATGCCGGGCAGCGGCTCCGGCGAGAGGATGACGTGGCCCGGCCCGGCCCTCCCCACGGCCCCCCCTATGCGCCCTCTCTCCTCAGCCCCGGGGACACCACCCATCCCACCCCTCACCCGGACCCGCAGCCTCATGGCCATGTCCCTGCCGAGCAGTCGACGGGCCTCTGCCGGATCCCGCAGGTAAGCCTCCCTGGCCCGAACCTCGGCCTCAGAGTCGGGGGCGGGGGGCCCACTCTGCCACCAGCTCGCAGTATGTCTTTGAGCAAGTCCTTTCCCTAGTTCGCCAGTCTTTGAAATGGCCTTGCTAACACTCGCCTCCTCCTGGAACTATTTAAGGGCTCAAATGACACAGTGGAAATAAAGTTCTCTGAAGACTTAAACCATTGGATTCGTGCCAACAGCAGTGTTGGTGTTTGATGTTCACAATGACGAGGATGTCGTTCAGTCTCCACTCAGGCTCCCCGGGCCTCCCCTGGTCCACCCCCGTGTGCGCCTCCTCCTGTCTACTCCTGCCTGCCCCCTTCTTCTCCACCTGGGGCTCAGCCATGCAGGGCCCTCCCCCTCTGAGCTCGGGGACCCTGGAAGTCGAAGCCCCTTTAAGGGCACATGGGGCCCTGCCTTGGCCTGCAGCCCTGCCCAGCCTCCATTCTTGCCCTGGGGAGCCAGAAGGCCCGGCCTCCTCCTGGTTTTCCATTTTGATGTGCACTGTCTGTTCTGTCACCCCTGTCTGTGCATCCCCGTTTCCCCTCTGCTTCTCTCCCGGCCGTGACCCCGAAGTGGGGGCCCCTTGGGCCACAGCGGCCTGGCAGTGCTCGCCCAGTGTCCGCAGCTGCCCACCAGCCAGGACGAGCACCTGCCCCTTCTTCCTGCCTCCAGGCGCACCTCTCCACCTGTGAGCATGCGGGATGCCTATGGCACCTCTTCTCTCAGCAGCAGCAGCAACTCGGGCTCCTGCAAGGGCAGTGACGGCAGCCCCACGCCCAGGTAACTGGCCCCGTCCTCCAGCCTGGCCTGGCCCCACTGGCTGGGAGCCTGCGTGCCCCAAGGAGGAGGAAAGTGGGTGTCTTCACCGTCCCCAGCACTCACTGGCTGTGCGACCCTAAGCAGGTCACTTCCTCTTCCTGAGCCTCAGTTCTTGTGTCTGTAAGATGGGTGTGATAATATCCAGCTGCACATAACCAAAGACTGTCTCAGACAAACTAGGAGGGGTGCTTTCAGAACAAGGAGCCAAGGCAGGCAGCTCTCTGGAGCGTCCGAGGCCCCGTCTCCTGCCTTCCTGCTCCACCATCCTTGCAGAACCGCTCTTGACCTTGTTGTTACAGGACAGCTCCTACACCTGCAGGCACGGGTTGACATCCAGGAGAGAAAGAGGTAGAAAGCCTAGAGCCCCCTGCCCACTGGCCCCCAGGGCTCATGTTTTCTGACAAGGGCCACCTTGCCCGGGGAAGTGTGCGTGCACTTGGCTGGCTGGAACTGGGTGGTGTGACTGCTCTGGGTGCGGGACCAGCAGTACCAGGATGGCGATGTTCTCCCTGGCACGGCGGGGGGGGCAGCTCGCAGCTCTGCCATCTTGCTTTCCTCAGGGGCACGAGGGTGGCAGGGGTGCAGTGGGCTCGCAAAGCAGAGTGTGTGACAGAGGCTCGGTTGTGCTCTCGGGAAAAGCGAACAGAGACTTGAAAAGCAGGATGAGGTTGATATCTGCAGGTGGCCCGTAACTGGTGTCATTAGGACTTCGGTCCTACCTGGGAATCATGGGCCAGAAGACAGGCCTGCAGCCCCAGGGCCAGAGCGCCCCCTGGGGAGGCCTGCCCTGCCCATTCCAGTGGAGAGGGTGTCATTTGTGAGAGGCGATGCCCAGATCGTGCTGAGGCAGTAGTTCTCAGAGTTTTCCACACGAGTGGCGGGTGACACGAGTGGTGGGTGACACGAGCAGTGGGTGACACGAGCGGTGGGTGACACGAGCGGTGGGTGACACATGCGGTGGGTGACACGTGATGGGTGACGTATGGCGGGTGACACGAGCGGCGGGTGACACGTGTGCCGGGTGACACATGATGGGTGACACGTGTGGTGGGTGACACGTGATGGGTGACATGTGTGGTGGGTGACACGAGCGGTGAGTGACACGAGTGGTGGGTGACACGCGGTGGGTGACACGAGCGGCGGGTGACACGAGCGGCGGGTGACACGTGTGGCGGGTGACACATGATGGGTGACACGAGCGGTGGGTGACACGAGCGGTGAGTGACACGAGTGGTGGGTGACACGAGCGGTGGGTGACACGAGTGGTGAGTGACACGAGTGGTGGGTGACACGAGCGGTGGGTGACACGTGATGGGTACAATGAGCGGTGGGTGACACGTGATGGGTGACACGTGTGGTGGGTGACACGTGATGGTGACACGAGTGGTGGGTGACATGAGTGGTGGGTGACACGTGTGTTGGGTGACACGAGCGGTGGGTGACATGTGTGCAGGACCCATGCCCCAGCATTCTGTTCACACCCCCACTCCAGAACACAGGGGCGTGAGTAAGGTGGATGTGTACACTTACATTTTTATAAGTGTGTAAGTGGGTGCTCACGTCAGCAGCACACATACTAAAAAATACACAGTTGCCTCTTTAAAAAAAAACAGTACACAATTGGCAACTTTAACACTTTTTCTTTCAGCAGCAGGTTGTTGTAATGCATGTCACAGCTGCAGCCCCCGGGGCAGTCCCATGCCCGAGCTGACACCTGCTTCTATGGAAGGGTCCCCTTGCCCACCCAGAGCTGCTGGCGGGGGCGGGGGAGGGCCGCTGGGCCTCACTGTGGATAGCCAGGCATTCCAAGTCGTGAATAGCGGAGAGACTTGAATTGTAGTATGTTTCTCTTCCTATATATATAATTTTTTCCCCACAAAGATAGAGCTAGTGACTAAAAATGTATGAGTGTTAAATGTCATATTGGGGGAAAACACTCATGAGAGCAAATGGAAAAGTTAAAATAGTTGCTTCCTCTCTAAGCCTCGCCACTTACTAGCGTAACTAATCTCAGTTCCCCCACCCCCAAGCATGGGGAAAAGACCTCTTTTTACTCACTGCTGAGCTGTGCCCCTCTAGCCAAAGTCCCTGCAGGGTCCCAGCACATCTACAGGACCAGCGCAAGGCTTAGGGCCACCGGAGGTCCATGGCTCTTGCTGGCTTGCTTCTCTTTTGGAAAGAGATTTCCAAGAGCCCAGCAGGGGGTATGCTGTGAACTCCCACCCCACCCCCTCCTCTGCCCCTTGTCGCACAGAAACAGGAGCACACGTGATTGGCTGGCATAAACGTAGGGTCCACTCGTTGAGTACAGAGAAGAGAAACATTTCTTTCTCTCTGCTTCTACTGTCACGTTCTCTTCAACAGTTTACAGTTAAGTTTTCCTCGGTAAACATTACAGAGCTTCTACAAAACTTTTAAAGCTGCCTCCAAGTTGCTACAGCAAATGGCCCCCCGGGGCCTGCCATTGCCCCTCCCTAGACCTGGGAGTCCCCATCCCCTAAAGGAGCAGAGCTGGGTGCCAGCAGGTCTCCTGCCAGTTGTATGAAAACATGCCCAGGTTTTTAAGCCAAGATCCAAGGGGGTTTCTTTGTGAACAGAATAACCAGCAGGCGGGAAACGGAGTCAGGGAGGTCGGGCCATGGTCTGTTGATGGAATTGGGTGCCCTCCTTCCCTGGGTGAGAGCCTAGCTCTCCCTGCTCCTCTGTATTGGTGGGGCCAGGGTGTGCTCACCGTACACACTGTCGCCTCGTGCTGAGGAGCGTGTCACCTCTCGAGCAGTGTACATCTAGGCCGCTCCCACCCCAGGGAGCAGCAGGTTGGTGCCCAGAGACAGCAGTATGCACACGTGTTCACATGTGCCCCAGGGTAAAGGGGTGCATGCATTTGTATGAATGGGTGCATGAGCTGGTGTCCTCGCTCATGTGAGTGCCTGTGAGGGCAGAGAGGTGGTGGGCATGCATGGGCATGGTGTGTCTTCACAAATGTGGGTGTGCAGGCACAAATGGGCTGGTATTCGTGTACCCAGGTGTGCTCTCCAGGTGAGTGTGTGTGCAGATTACGAGGAGGGAGAGGTCTCCGCCCCAGCCCCCAGCCCCAGACTGTTCTCCAGGCTGAAAGACTGACACCTGAGCTCTCTCTGGGACTGACTGATGGAGATGGTGTCAGTCCAGCGCCCAGCACGGTGCCAAGCTATGCGTATGTTCTGTAGTATATCTCCCCACCCCCAACTAGAGGAGCCCGGGGCCCCCCATCCTGACGCTGTGGTCTTCACTCAGAAGAGCTTTAGTAAAACCCACCTTCCAGAAAAGGTTGGGGTGTTAGTGGCCGACTCGGGACCTGTCGGGGAGGCCTGGCCTGGCGTCCTCTTGCTCCCTGGAAGCACAGGGCCGGCACCTTGCCCTCCTCCCGGTCCCTCCTGGCTGATGAGAGCCCCCTTGCAGGCGCTCCATGAAGTACACGCTGTGCAGCGACAACCATGGCATCAAACCACCCACCCCGGAGCAGTACCTGACACCGCTGCAACAGAAGGAGGTGTGCATCCGGCACCTGAAGGCCAGGCTGAAGGACACGCAGGACCGGCTCCAGGACCGGTGAGCAGGTGGCTGGGGCACACTCCGCACTCCGAGGAACCAGGGGCCTGGCCGAGCCCGTTGGCGCCCATCCCGAGAGCCTGCTGCAGGCAGCTGCGTGGGGCTTGGCCAGGAGCAGTTTCCCCAGGAGGGCTTGGTGGGTTTCCCACCCAGGGGAGGCTCTCCCAGGCTCGGCCTGGCAGCCCCTTTGGGCCAGTCTCCCTGGCTCCTTTCCCTGGGGAGTTGGGAGTGCAGGGCTTCCTCCGGGCTCTCCTTCTCAGTGAGGGAGAAACAGCCCATTGGCCCTGTTTGACCACCAGTCAGGCCCAGGAGGCTTCCTCATCTGTTTATAGACGACGTTCAATCAGGAGAAATCTTTTACTGAGCTCCTACCCAGCCCAGGGGTCTCCCGGGACCCTCCTCGGGTCCATCTGAGTGTATTCTCCAGACCTGTGGGCCAGTGCTCAGCCTCCCAGCCTCCACCTTTCCAGGTTGGCGGCTTCATCTTTATGATGGGAGCCTTAGGGCTGCCCTCTGACCTCTCTGTTGTCTGCACCATCTTCTCCAGACGGTGTCAGTTCTGATACGCAGCTGACCAGGAGCTGGACGAGTCGCTCTGTGGGGCGCTGGCGGTCAGGGCCGGCCCCTGTGGCCGTGTCTTCCTTCATCCTTCCTTTTACATACATGTCACAACGGTATGGAGATGTAATTCACATACCTCACAATTTGATTATTTTTGCTATATTCACAGAACTCTGCAACCATCACCAGTATCTAATTCCAGAACATGTCATCACCCCAAAAGAAACCCCACTCCCAGTAGCAACCATGCCCCGTTTCTCTGCAGTCACCCCAGTCCCTGGCGACCACAAGTCTTTGTCTACAGATTGTCTATCTCGGACAAATCGAAGCGTACAGTGCGCACAGCCCCATCTTCCCTGGCCAGAGCGCGGCCGATCCAGTCTAGCTGTGCTGTGTGTTTGAACGGTGGGAGTTGCCGGTGGCGCTCTGGGGGCCTCCTTGTCTGGAGAGCTGGGGGTTCTATTTTCCTTTCCCCTCATTTTCTCAGCGATGCCCTCGGCCTGCTTGGCTGTCTGCACCAATGTCCTCTGGAAGCTTCCTCGCTCGGCTGGCCTTGCAGCTCAGAGCAGGCCTCAGCTCCGTGTGGTCCGGGCAGCACGCCCCGTCTGGGTGGCCCACACCCCACCCCGGCCACCCCGGCCACCCCTGCAGACACCCGTGGCCGTTCCTCGCCTGCTTCACGATCACACTCCACACGTTCAGTGCGATACCTGCCACTCCAGCCGTAGCCCCTTCTCAAACCCACACTCTGCGTTCGGAGGCCGCGTCCCACTTCCTGCGACGGCCTTTCCTGGGCAAACGTACCCTTCGGGACCCAGTTCGAAACCAATGTCCTAGGCAAGGCTGGAGGCCATGGCTCCCAGGGGTCCTGCTGGCTCCGGGGAGGGGGCCGGGGCCTGGAGAGCTGAGCGTGCCCAGGTCCCTCGTCCAAACTCACTCCTCCCTGGGCTCCGGGTCAGTGAGGAGGGTCACCCTGGAGTGAGCCCCCCACCCTGAGATGGGAGGCGTGAAGGGCAAGTACCCCCATACCTGTGGGCCTGGCTGTTGTTGCCACTCTGAGCAGCTCTGGTTTCCGCTGTTACCGCTGAGCTGTGTCCTGTGAGTCGTTCCCTTTCCAGATGATCTTCGTGGCCACCTGCAGCCCCTCAGCCCGAGGCCGTTCATTATATTGTGGCCTGAGATTCCTGGGCCCATTTCCTGAGCTGAATTTCTGGTCTCACTTTGAAACTACATGGTGCACCCTGGTTGGTGTGGCCAGTTGGATGAGTGTCACCCCGTGCACCAAAAGGTCACCAGTTTGATGTCCAGTCAGGGCTCTTATCTGAGTTGCAGGCCCAATGCCCAGTAGGGGGCGTGCAGGAGGCAGCCAATTGATTTTTCTCTCTCTCCTTTACCTTCCTCTCTCTCTAAAATCAATAAAAACATATTGTAGGAAGGAAGGGAGGGAGGGAGGGAGGGAGGGAGGGAGGGAGGAAGGAAGGAAGGAAGGAAGGAAGGAAGGAAGGAAGGAAGGAAGGAAGGAAACGGTGTTTGATCTGGGACTGTCACTCTCATGGGCTCCTAAGCCCCCAGCGGACGTTGTGCCATTTGGGGCTTTGTTTTCCCGGACGCGGGCTGGGGCCTGGCGGCTGTCACTGAGAGGTGTGCTGAGGCAGGACACCCAGGCCGGCCCGGCTCCCTCCTTTCTCACTGCTGTGGGTCCCTCCTGGTGTTACCTCTGGATGATGGCTTCTCGGTCCCGCTCGTCTCCCCCTGCCCTGCGCCCCAAGTCATGGTCAACTCGGGGATTTAAACAGCCTGAGTTTCTGGACAGGTCCGCTGGCTGCCGGTGCTGCTGTGCCTGGCGCTGCCTCTCTCGGGAGCGGCGTGTGCCCTGCTCGCCAAGCCTGCCCGGATAAAAGGCGCCACCCTGTTTCCATCACCCTCTGATCCCTCTACTTCTCTCTCCACTTGAGGGAAGATGTGTGGGCTCCCCTCGGCCCAAATTGAAGATGGTCATTTCTCTCAGAAACAGAGAGCGGCCCACCGCCCTCTCCGGGGTCTCTGGCCAAAAGGCCCTTCATTTCACATTTCCCCAGCCGACGTTAACAGGAGGCCACATCCCTTTATGTTTAAGGATGCATTGGGATTTTATAGCAGTAGCATTTTTAAATTGAGACTCTGTTACCTAGTCTCTTCTGTAGGTAATGGATTTAAAGTGCACAGTCATCTGATGTCTGCCTGGGGGAGGGGGCATGCTGGCTTTCAGCCACATTTCTTCTTCCCCCAGCCAGGGGGAGGCCTCTCAGGGCTTTACCACTTGACCCCCTCCCTCCCCTACTCACCCCACCCCCGCCACCCCCCAGGAGTAAAGAGAAGGAGGAGGGGTATTAAGCCATTCCTTCTGCTTCTAGCTCTATGAGGCAGCAGCACTGGCCCTCTGTCCGTGGTGACACCCCTCCTTGGGGGCCCCCCCTGGTGGCGGTGCCAGGCCCGGCAGTGAGCGTGTGTCTGGTCTGCTCACAGGGACACAGAGATCGACGACCTGAAGACGCAGCTGTCACGCATGCAGGAGGACTGGATCGAGGAGGAGTGCCACCGCGTGGAAGCCCAGCTGGCCTTGAAGGAGGCCCGCAAGGAGATCAAGCAGCTCAAGCAGGTCATCGACACTGTCAAGAACAACCTGATTGACAAGGACAAGGGGCTGCAGAAGTACTTCATGGACATCAACATCCAGAACAAGAAGCTAGAGACACTGCTGCACAGCATGGAGGTGGCCCAGAACGGCATGGCCAAGGAGGACGGCGCCGGCGAGTCGGCGGGTGGCTCTCCCGCACGCTCCCTCACCCGCAGCTCCACCTACACCAAGCTGAGTGACCCGGCGGTCTGCGGGGACCAGCCCCCTGGGGACGGGGCTGACAGTGGCTTCGTGGCAAACGATGACACGATGAGCCGGACGGATGCGCTGGAGGCCAGCAGCCTGCTGTCATCGGGGGTGGACTGCGGCCCCGAGGAGGCCTCGCTGCACAGCTCCTTCAGCCTGGGTCCCCGCTTCTCTGCCAGCAACCCCTACGAGAAGCTGCTGTGCGGCATGGAGGCCGGCGTGCAGGCCAGCTGCGTGCAGGAGCGTGCCATCCAGACAGACTTCGCGCAGTACCAGCCTGACCTAGACACCATCCTGGAGAAGGTGACCCAGGCCCAGGTCTGTGGGACAGGTCCCGAGTCAGGGGACAGGTTCCTGGAGCCGGATCCCCACCCCCCAGGGCCCAGAGACCTCAACTCAGCAGTGGTGGTGACGGTGGGCGATGAGCTTGAGGCCCCAGAGCCCATCACCCGTGGGCCCACCCCACACCGGCCTGGTGCCAACCCCAACCCCGGCCTGTCGGTGAACGTGGTGTGCCCCACGGAAGAGGAAGAGGAGGCAGCCTCAGCTGAGAAGGAGCCCAGGAGCTACTGGAGCCGCCACTACATTGTGGATCTGCTGGCCGTGGTGGTGCCGGCGGTGCCCACGGTGGCCTGGCTCTGCCGCTCCCAGCGGCGCCAGGGGCAGCCCATTTACAACATCAGCTCCCTGCTGCGGGGCTGCTGCACTGTGGCCTTGCACTCCATCCGCAGGGTCAGCTGCCGCTCGCTGAGCCAGCCCGGCCCCAGCACGGCCGGCTCCCAGCTCTGAGGACGCCCTCCTGGCCCGTGCTCGGCGGCCTGACCACCGAGTAGAAGGGTGCCGTCCTCCCGCCCACACATTCCCAGGGGGCATCATCTTATTTATTTAGTTTTGGGTTCGGAGGTGGTTTCTTCAGGAAGTTAACGGTGTGGGGGGCTGGGAGTCAGAGGTGGAGGTCATCCCCCAGCTTGGTCAGGAGAGAAGGGAAGAGAGACCAAGGGCAGGGAGGCATGCTGTTGGGCCAAGTGCAGAGAGGGACGTGGAGAAGTCCCAGCCCAGCCCCCATCGCCCGGCCCTTCACAGGGGCAGCCCCTGCTCAGGAAGTCTCTGGTGTATTGATCTCAAGAGGCTGGGCCTCAGTGGCCCACGTTAGTCTCCCCGTGCCCCACCCTCCACATCCTGCTCAGCCCCTGGCCACTCTGTGCCGCCCCTTGCCCTCAGCCTGGCTTCTGGACCAGTATTATCTCCTCAGATGGAGGCAGCTGTGACCCAAAGTACTGACACCCGACCAGGACTCCAAGCAGGGTTGGGGACGGCCGGCCTGGGCTGGAGCTCCAGTCCGCTCAGACTGTTCCCAGCTCTGGGGGAAACAGTGATGGGCAGGAGGTGGCAGAGGGCAGTGGAGGTTGTGCATCTGTCTGTCGGTCCCGGACCTTCCCTATGGTCCACTTTCCTCCTGCGCTTTTGGGCATGTTGGGTAATTCTTCCTGTGAGCTCAGCCGACAGGCTCCGCGCCGGGCGGGAGAGGAAGCGGGCGGGCAGCCCAGGGGCTCCTGCGCCTGCGGAGACGAGGCCCTGTGGTCTGGGAGGCCAGCTGGCCTCGGCGGTCCCCAGCTGGTGTGAGAAGCCAGAGGCCACGATGGCCCCAGGGGCTCACCCCGACTTTCTCTGGGGCCTCAGGCCCAGCTTCTGCTTTGCACAGTGTTCACTTCGGGGCTTGGTTCTCACGCATCCTCGGATCTCCTGCAAGGGGGCTGCTTCCTTTCTAGGGTGAGGGTTCCTGAATCTTAGACTTATCTGCCTCAGGGGGAATTACAGCAGGACAAAGGCTCTAAGGTGGGACACTGAAGCCATGATGTCCAGGCCAAAGCAGGTGCCCTGGGATGTTTCCTGGGTTGGGGTGGGGTGGGGCCAGTGGGAGCCCTGTGGCCTCCCTGCCCCCAACCCCGAGGCCAGTAGGCCTGGAAAGGTTCACTGTCCTCCCCCCTTCCCTGGGACCTCATCTGGGCCTCCCCCCATGAAAAGCTGCTGACATTTTATTACCATTATTATTTGACGAAGTAAACCTGATCCTTTGTCCCTGCGGGGCTTATACCCATCTGGTCGTCCTACCCACTCTTCAGAGTCAGGCCCACATTTGGGAGGGTCGATGGGACTCTGTGTCCTACTCACCTCTGTGGCCTAGGGGCCACTCTGGTTCTCTGCCAAGGTTGCTTGCCCACCCTGCTGCTCCAGCAGTTGTTGCCTGACTCATGGGCTCTGCCCTCCCTTTCTGTGCCCTCCACTAGAGGGGTGGCACCTGCATGCACTGGAGTGGGCGCCGCCCAGCCATCGGGGCAGCAGCCCCTCTGCCACGCGCTTCGTGCCTCCAAAGCTCCCCGCCTCGGCCGGGGTCTCAGACCAGCCATCCTTTGTGGAGCACCCCCACCCCAGCCGAACCAAACCTGAGCTCTGGGGCCTGGCCGGGCGGCCCCAAGGACGGGTCGTGGCAGGAGGGGCAGTGGACACACCCATCCAAAGCTGAGCCGGGACTGACCACGGGCCCAGCCTCCCGCGCCACGTATTCGCGGAGCTGCAGTGTCTCCTTAGGAATAGTCAAAGCTTCGCTGAGAAAATTAATAAATGACTCTGACAACATGAAATCTATTTCTCACCGCCGGGACTTAGTGGAGCTGTGCAGCCCCTCTGCTCCTGTCCGCATCTCGCTGTCTGTGGCCTTCCTATTGTGTCTTGTGTTTTGGTGGACGTGGTCAGGGCTGGGGCCACCGTCCATCCTGTTTCTACTGGAGAAAGCTCTGGTGAAGGGCTGGCTGGGGCTCGGACCCAGGGCCTCTAGATGAAGTCAGTGGGTCCAGCTGCTACCCTCTGTGCCTGCTCTGCCCTGAGACCTGGCCCTTGCTTGCAGCACTGAGGGTCCTCTCTGGGGAGGGACTTCGCGGGCTTTTCTTCACGTTAGCAGGGGCGATGGCTTACCAGCCAGCCGGGGACAGGCCCTGGGACCGTCTTGCTCAGTGGCCTGCAGGGCTCCTGCGTGTGTGCGTGTATGTGCTCAGTGTTCGCGTCTATGCAAAAGGTGCTGCGCTATCTGTGCGGCTGCAGGCGGTGGAGGAGCAGCGGCCTGCCCCCGACTGTGCAGGGCAGAGTGCGGGGCGGGGGGCAAGGCCAGGCCGGGGCTGTTGAGTGCTCATTCTCCAAATGCCTGCGTAACACCTCCTCCGGTGGGGCTGTAACCTCTCCCTCCTGCCCTCGGCTTCTGGAGCAGAAACCTTTGGGGCCTCCCCTTTCCCCAGCCTCTGCCAGGGCTGATTAGACCCTAAGGGACAGTGTTTCCAGGAGCCACTTTCTGGAACAGTGGTCCTTGGAGCCCAGCGGCCAGTCGGCTTCTTAGTTGGAGGGTCCAGGCCAGAGCGGCCCCGTGGCCTCTCTGAGTCCAGGCATCAGCCGGGCCAGGACTCTGCACACAGACCGAGCCTCAAGTGGAGTTCACTGGACATCTCCCAAGGGGATGACTTAGCTTTTCACTGGACACCCTTCCCAGTCCCCATGTGCACAGGCGTCTGACAGCGCCTTGGGGAGGGGTGGGCAGATGACAAGGTTCTGGGGCCAAAGGTCTACTGAGGGGCTTTTGCCCAGTGACCTCACGATCCCCTCTCTGACCTAGGGGCACAGGGCAACCGAGTCACAGTGCACTCTTATATCCGGCCATCCCCTTGACAGAATCCAGGGGATCCGGGAAGGGGGGAGGTGGGATGGGACATTCACTTTTGTCTCCTTTGTCCTTTTGTTCAGACAGAGTTGTACCTGCAGCAAACAACTCTAAATTAAAGCATGAAAACACACAAGACCCTCGGCCTCTTTTCTTTATATTGTCTTTTTTTCTGAGGAGGTGGGGCAATGAGGGGCTCGAGCCATCCCTACCTGCGTGGGAGGCAGAGCATGTACCCTGGAAGAAGCTGGGTGGCTGAGCTTTCTCAGGTCAAGAGAGTGAGACAGCCCTGGCCAATTTGGCTCAGCGGTTAGAGCGTCGGCCTGCGGTCCGGAGAGACCCGGGTTCGGTTCCCGCTAAGGGCACGTACTTCGGTTGCAATTTGTCCCCGGCCCTGGTTGGTCATGCGGGTGGCAGCCACTCGATGTGTCCCTTCACATCAATGTTTTTCTCTCTCTCTCTCTCTCTCTGTTCCTCTCTCTCCCTCCCACTCTATCTGTACAAAAAATGGAAAAATATCCTTGGGTGAGGATAAAAAAAAAAAAGAGAGAGAGTGAGACAGCTGTACGCTGGTGCAGCCCTGGGGCTGCTGAGCAGCGGCCCGGGCCCCTCCTGCGCCTCCCGCCCCTCCCACGCCGCGGGAGGCGAGTGTCAGCCCCCAGCATGGCAGGGCTCCTCTCCAGCACCCTGGGTAGCTCTCACGCCCGGGCAGCCCAGGCAGAGGCCCTCGGAGGCCAGTGCCCCTCCCCGAGTCCCGCCTGGCAGGCAGCACGCGAGGTGGCAGAGCCAGACCACTGCTCTCGGAGGCAGTGGGCAGGAAAGGCCTTGGTCTCACTGTCACGAAGGAAACCAGCCCTGGCGTGTCCTGGGACTGAAATCTGGAACTTTCAATTACTTCTGAGGAAGGAGTTTTATTTAAAATCAAAGCTTTATTCAAAAGACAGTGAGGACTTATAGCTCTGTACAGTTTGGGACAAAGAGCAAGTAAAGGGGAAAGAATTCTCACAAAGAATGTATTTCTGTCCTCTCAATATGTGGAACTGTGTTTCCGGTAGAGGCAAAACCTTGGAAGGGACCTGGCTGCATTTACATCGGCGTAGGGAACCGCTGTCTTTGGGCCCTGGCCCTGCCCTGGTCCAGTCGAGAGTCAGGCTCCAAGAGGCCTGTGTTGTAAAGACGGACGATGTGATCTGCTATCAGCCCCCCTCAAGCACACCCCCCATCAAGACATCCCCAGTCCCTGGCAGCAGGCCTTTGAAACTTGTCATCCGTGAAGACTCTCCTCTCCTGCAGGAGGGTGGGAGGGCCGAGCTGCCTCCCTGACCTCAGACATCTGGGATGGAGTGGTCCATGGTGTGGTGGAGCAGGGTCGGGGACAACCTAGATACAGCAACAATGACAGTGGCCCCAACCGGCAGTGCCTCCCCCTCACCCCCACCACCCAGCCTGAGCACCCCACGTGGGCCTTCACTTTCATTTCTGAGACTTTCACATCCCCAGGAGCCACCGGCCACCGTGAAGGGGGGGGGGGGGCAGGGGGCTGCGCACTGCGGGAGCCTGGAGGAAGCCGGGGCCGTGGAGGAGTGGGGAGGTGGGGGAGGCAGCCTTACTTTTTGACCATGTGCTCGTAGATCACGGTGGGGATGATGGTCAGGGTGACGACGTCCCCGGCCATAGCCAGAATCTCTGTGACCTTTTTGTCCTAGAGAGGAGGCAGGTGAGAGGTCACCCAGGGGGCCAGGTGCAACTCTGCAGGCAATTCTGTGGAGGGGTCAATGTGGCCCCTGCTGGAGGACACCACTGACACCTGACTTCAGCGGTGGGGCTGCCCCTCAGGTGAGTCCCAGGCAGACCAGAGGAAGCCTTGCTTGAGCGAGAATGTGGGCCTTCCATGAGGATCCCCTTGGAAGAGGAGCGTGCCCCTCCCCACCCTCACCTCGAAGGCCAGTCACACGGGCCTGATACAACAGGGCCTTACAAACTTACTACCCTCCTTCCCTCCCCCACAGAGGCCCCGGAATCTCAGCAAGACACAGCTTCTACCCCCTCTCCCTGGCCCAGTCACACTCGGGCTCTGGCCCCAAAGCAGGGAGAGAGTAGCCATGCAGTGGGAGACAGGTGCGCCACCACCCGCGGCCACTGGCCAGCCAGCCGGAGCTCAGCCCACAGGGGACCGCTTCCTCTTACATCCTCTCAGTAAAGAGAAAGGCCTGCAGGAGCCATTGACATCCTGGGGAGCACAAGAAACAAAAGTTTCTCTGCAAATTGTGCCACAGTCCGCAGGCTAAAGCGATGGTAACAGAAGAGCCGCTGGCCCTTCCTCGAGACTAGGAAACTTGACTTGTGTCTCTGACTTGGTTTGTGTTTTCTTAGCTGTGCCGGGGTAACTGGGAGAAGACGTGCTGGATAGGACTGGTGAAGGCCACAGAGTGGAAGTAGACACACTCTGCAAAGATCATCTCAAGAAGTATAGCTCTCTGGGGCCATCCAGAAAAGGGACAAGCCCAGTCCTAAGAGCCTCACACATTGCAGTTCGGCAGGATAACAGCTAAGTCCGTAGAGAAGCCTTGAGCCATCAGAAAGGAGGGGTCAGCAGCACCTGTAGAACGACAGCCTCTCAGCAGGTAGGGTCGATGAGCCGGGATACTTTCAAACGATGAATTCACTAATACTTCAAAGAGCCAGCTACTCAGAATTGGTACTGATGTACTCAGCTTTCTAGGTGCAGTGGGTTCCCTTTGGATTGTCGTCCCTTTGGATTGTGATCCCCGCGGGGAGAGATGCAGCAGGAGGGATCTTGGACAGACATTATGAAGAACTTCCTGATCACAATGAATTACCAGAACCAGCCTCCAGGGAGGGTGGGGGAGACTGTCAGGCACAGAAAGGCAGACATGTGACAGGAATGGCTTGGGGATAGCCCTTGTGAGGGGTGGAGAACTGGCCTAAAAGGCTGCGCCAGCTGTGGAATGGATGCCACCGCCCAGGCCCCATCTGCCGGGGGAACCCTGCCACCGGAGCCTAAAGCCCTGGCTGCAGGAGAGGAAGGGACCCTCATCTAAATTACATCTGGGATGAGAACCACGTTTAGTCCAGGGGACAGAAAGTCAGGATAAAATTACTTTCACTTGTTCAGGGACCAAGAGCCACATGACTCGTCATCCTCCGTGGCCCATCCCCTGAAGGCAACCCCCTTCAGTCCATGTCCACAGCACTGGCTCTAGACCACCTGCTCCTCCTTACTTTTTAAAGATAAAAGACGTCACACACACCCTAAAAGAATAAATAGAGGTCAGAAATGGATTTCTGAAAAGCAATTTTCTAGAATATTCCTATTATATAATCCAGGATGCAAACAGAAGCACCACACAGAAGAGGGAGGTATTCAGGCAGCCAATAGCTACCTGGGCACCTGTGGCCTTTCACATGTCATCATACCCTCTCTCTGTCACACCTTTGACCTCCACGTGTTAGTATCAATAGCTAACATTTATTGAGCACTTACTATGTGCCCAAAGTTCTATGTCCTTGTTGTCATTGGCTCCTCGCAGCAATTTTAGGATGAAGAAGCTGAAGCTCATATGCAGGCAGCAGCCTGCCCACAGACATGGACCCTCCCGCCACCCAGCAGTCTCCCTGCTCCTGAAGACCTGGGACAGAGCCGGGCCGCTGGCTTACCTTCAGCCCGATGACATTCTGCCCATTCACTTCACAGACGTAGTGGTTGGTGAGGAGCCCATTGCGGGCCGCAGAACTCCCTTTGACGACAGAGACCACCTTCCCTTTCTTGATGATGAAGCCAATGTGGCTGGTGCTGTCCTTGTGCATGGTGACAGTCCGCTGGAACGGCCTGCAGGGAAGGGACAGTGAGCTGGGCCTGGGACGTGGCTGGAGGCGAACAGAGAGGCTCCTGCACCTGGCTACTCACCTGTCCCGAACAATCATGACGATCTTCTCAGCTGATGCCTTCTTCACTGCCCGGTGGGCTTTGTCTGTGCTCCACCCGGCACAGTCACGCCCATCAATCTGCAGGATCTGGTCCCCAAAGCGCAGCCCCACAAGGGATGCAGGGGTGTTGACCTGAACCAACTGCACGAAGAGCCCCTGGGAAAGGCAGGGCCCGTCAGCTCTCACCTGGAGCCCAGGTCTCTCCTCCGAGCTGTTGTTTTCCTCCTGCTCCTCTGGGGGCCTACAGGTACTGAGACTGCAGCTCCGCCAGCAGGTGCACTGGTTACCCCATTTTCCTGGGAAGGAAACCTCTAGGCCACACAGCTAGAGAGCAGCTGAGGGAGAATTTCAACCCTGGCTGGAGGCTGCACCCCCAACTGGACTGCACCACCCCTTACAATGGCATCAAGGTCCTACAGATCCCTGTGAACTGGGGGGCATGGGGAAGGGAGGCTCTGAGCGACAGGAGCCCCTGAGAGGCAGCCGGCGGGTTCCTGCTGTAATCCAGTGCCAGGCCTTGGGCATCTGGGGAGGGGGTGGAGAGGAAGGGCCTGGGCTTGGGGGTTAGGTGGGCCTTGCTCCCAGCACACTCTGCACCTTCTTCACTGTAGATGACCCACCCCCACCCGTACTGCCCTCTCTTGGCTGGGCTGTGCAGTCAAAGCCCCGAAGATGACAGGAGCTCTGCGACTGGATCGAGAGATCAGGAGATCTCGTGGCTCTGGCTGCTTATGGGGACGAGCTCCGCCCTCCCACAGCCCCAGCCCGGGCCCCACCTTGTTGATAGCCCGAAGCCGCAGCCCTGTCTTGCCACGCTCGTCCTTGCATAGGTGGATCTCACGCACCCCCGGCTTGATCTCCGCACGCAGCATACCCAGGCTGTTCCCAGACACCGGCGCCACCACCTGGCCGGGCAAGGGGCCCGAGACCACAGTCTGCAGATACCAGGGGAGGAGAGGGTCAGCTGGCCCCTAGGGCTTTGAAAGGATGGGGAAAGGAGGATGACATGGGCTCTAGGGCCCCTCCCCCTGGCAGATCACACACTTCTCGACTGGAGCCCAGAGGCGACATGATTCCATGAAGCCATTAGGGGGCATTAAAGTCCATGGCCTTGAAAAATGGCCAGGAAAATGGGCAAAGAGGAGGGCTATAGAGAAAAGAGGCCCTCATTTCCCAAGGCTAATTGATATCAAGAAAAGACCCCTTTAAAATTTACTTAAAAATAAAAGTAATATTTCACAGCAATAGTGAACAATGGGAAAGGTGGGCTTGATTTGATTTTTGTCTCAAAAAAATTAAGCTAGAAGTATAAAAATGAATGTTTTCCCCTTAAGATCCAGAACAAGTCAACATGTCCAAGCTCACCCCTACTATTAAATATAGTACTGAAAGAACTAGCCCCAGCAACAAGGCAAGAAAAGGAAATAAATGACATACAGCTCAGAAAAGAAGTAAAATAGTTCCTATTTGCAGATGACATTATGGCCTACTAGAAAATTCCAAGGTATCTATGAATAATCTCCTAGAACTAATAAATGAGTTCAGCAAGGTCATAGAATACAAGATCAACAGACAAAAATTAAGTGTACTTCAATATACTACCAATGAACCTGTGTAAACTGAAATTAAAATTTCAGTACCACTTATAATCACTCAAAAAAAAAGCTTTTAAGTTGTAAATCTAACAAAACATGTATTGGAATTGCATGCTGAAAATTACAAACACTGATAAAAGATATCAAAGAAGATCTAAATAAATGGGGAAATATTCTGTATTCATGAATTGGAAGAACATAGTAAACTGTCAAATGTCCCCAATTGATAACACAGATTTAATGCAATTTCTATCAAGATCACTCTAAGATGTTTTCTAGATTTAGGCAAGGTTAATCTGAACTTTAAACAAAAAGACAAAGGAACTAGAATAGCTAAAATTATTCTGACAAAAGGAATAAAATGAGAAGATGCATTCAACCAAATTTCAAGACTTATTATATAGTTAACAGTAATCAAGACACTGGGTATTGGTGGAAGGATGGACACATATGGAACAGAATATAGAATCCAGAATCGCCCTCATACAAGTAGGGCCAGTTGTGTTTTCAGAGATGTAAGGGTAGTTCAGTGGAGAAAGAATAGTCTTTTCCACAAATGGTGCAGGAGTGATTGAACATCCATGGGGAAAAATATGAACTTTGACCTACACCTCATACCTTATACAAAAATTAACTCAAATTCAGTCACAAATTTAAATGTAAAACACAAAACTATAATGGTCTTAGAAGGAAAAAGTCTTCAGGACCTAGGGCTTAGTGAAAGTTTCTTATGACAGCAAAGCATGACCCACAAAAGAAAAAATCAATAAATTGAACCCCATCAAAATGGAAAACTTTTGCTCTGCAAGAGACCCTTTTAATATGATGAAAAGAGAAGCTACAAGCTAGAAGGAAATATTTACAAGGCACATATCTAGAATAAAGAACTCTCAGAACTTGACTTTAAAAAGCAAACAATCCATGTAGAAATTGAGCAAAAAATATGAAGAAAAATTTTACTGAAAAGAATATAAAGATAGTAAATAAGATCATGAAAAGATGTTCAACATCACTAGCCATTAGGGAAATGCAAATTAAGACCTTGATGAGACATCACTACAAACCCATCATAATAGCTAAAATTAGCAGGATGAGGAGGGGGAGGGGATCTAAGGGAGAAAAAGGAGAAACATCTGTAACAAAAATAAATTAATTAAAATTGGAGGAAAAAAAATAATGGCTAAAATTAAAAACAGTGGTAAAACCAAATGCTGGCGAGGATGTGAAGAAACCCAGAGCTCTCTTGTGTTGCTGATGAAAATAAAATGGTCGAGCTACTATAGAAATAGTTTAGTTGTTCCTTTAAAAATGTAAACATTCACCCTGGCCGGTTGCTCAGTGGTTAGAGCATCGGCCCACAGACCAAAGAGTCGCAGGTTGGATTCCAGTCAAGGGCACGTGCCTCGGCTGCAGTTCAATCCCTAGCCCAGGTTGGGGTTGTGTGGGAGGTAACCAATCAATGTCTCTCTCTCACATCAATGTTTCTCTCTCTCTTTCTCCCTTCCTCCTTCCTTCCCACTCTATCTGGGAAAAAAAAAAAATCAATGAGAAAATATCCTTGGGTGAGGATTAAAAAAAATTTAAACATTCATTTATCATACAACCTATCAACTGCACTCTTGGGCATTTACCCCAGAGAGATTAAAACTTATGTTCATACAAAACAAAACTATATACAAACATCATAATAGCTTAATTTGTAATAGCCAGAAACTGGAAACAACTAAAATGTCCTTCAACAGGTTAAACAAACTGTGGTATATCCATACCAAGAAATACTGCTCAGCAATAAAAAAGGGTGAACTACTGATATACATGACAACCTGGAAGGATCTCCAGGGCATTATGATGAGTGAAAAAGCCAATCTGAAAATGTCACTCATAGGATTCCACTTATACGACATTCTGAAATGACAATGTTATAGGGACAGAAAACAGAGGAGCAGTTGCCTGGGGTTAGGAATAGTGAGGGGGGAGGGTGGGCATGATTATGAAGGGACAGCCCATGGAAGACCTCTGTGGCAATGAAATATCCTGATTGTGTTGGAGGTTACATGAATCTGTGCAGGTGATAAAATGATGTAGAACTCTAGATAAATACTGTACCAAGGAAAATGCCTGTGTTGACATTATACTATCATTATGTAAAATGTAGCCATTGGGAAAACTGGGTGAAGGACACAATCTTCAGTGCCCTTCTTTGTCCTTTGCAACTTCCTGTGACTCTATAATTATTTAAAAATAAAAAGTTAAAAATAAATAAAAACAAACCCTTTAAATATAAAATGCAGCCTGGCTGGTGTGGCTCAGTGGTTGAGCATCGACCCATGTACCAAGAGGTCGCCAGTTCGATTCCCGGTCAGGGCACATGCCCAGGTTTGTGGGCCTGATCTCCAGTGGGGGGCATGCAGGAGGCAGCCAATTGATGTTCTTTCTCATCGATGTTTCTATCTCTCTCTCTCCCCATCTCTAATCAATAAAGAAAAATAAATAAATAAATAAATAAATAAAAAATGCATTCAGCTATCATATTTTTATCAAAAATTCGGTTAAATGCATTTATGTCCTAATTATTGGAATAAAGAGGGATTAAATCAACGGATTAAAATTGAACTATATAAATGTGACCTTTGCTTTATGTTTGTACTTCACAGCATGGCTATCAAGGGGGTCATTTTAGAGAAACACCCCAGGGTGTCACTAGTTTTTCTCAGGGTCCCACATGTCCTCCTCCTTGAAGATTTTCTCCTGTGAGATCCTGATTTGCCAGAGGCTTTGTGTGTGGCTGTGGCATTTCTCATGACCACTTCCACCACCTTCGTGAAATCCTCCATGCTCAGCAAGAGTCCCAGGGGCACTCTGCCATCAATTTTCAGGGGCTCAGGGTGAGACTGGCAGACAAGGACACTGACACACGGCCGCTGGGGTGCTGGAGCTAACTGGGAGGGGCCTGAGGGGGGCCGAGTCTATAAGTGAACACATTTCAAGAGTGAATGTTTCTGTGTCAGGATTTCCTTTGCTCCTTGAGCCACGGAGATCAGGAACCAAGCGACAGTATTTGATTTGGGGACAAGAGCTGGGTGACAAGCCCCTCCCACATCACCTCTGCCCATCCGCGAAGCTGCTCTCAAGTCAGAGGCAGCCCTCCATGAGAAGCTCCCAGGCACAGGCTGGGTTTAATGTCCTCCCTTCTTGTTCAGCTGCCTGAAGCCAGGGGTCAAAGGCCAGGCAGTGGCCCTCCAAGCCCACGGCCAGCAGGACACCATGAAATCGCACAGCACTTATAATGAAGGCTCAGAATGAAAAGCGCCATCAAGAAACAGAGCCGCAGGGATGTTCCAATGGCAAGACCAAGAAGGAGGGAGGGTTGGAAGATCTGTGCCCACAACAGGCAAGAGACAGATACCTACACTGGCACCGTCTGGAATCTGAGGCAGGTTCTGTTGGACTTCTTGGCTGCAGAGGGAAAGACCCATATAATTTTCCAATTCTGCCAGGTTTGGGTACAAAACTGATGGGGAGGGAAGAGGAGGAAGAAAGGTGTTACTCAAGGGCAGAGCTTAGCCACACCTGCCTGGCTCCAATGCAGTCACTCGTTTTCAAGAAACAGGGCCTGGGAATGCTGTCAATTCCCAAGAGTGCAGTTTATCCCTGAGAACGATGTGTATCCCTGCAACTCGGGCACTGTGGGAGAGGAAGCAGCGCCATTCGATGGGGATGTAGTCCTCTCCTCAGAAGGTCTGAGGGGCAGGGGTCTGACTTCCTCCAGGAGCAGCCTGGGACACTGAACCCTCATGTACCACTTTGGTGTTTAGCTCAACTGACTTGACTTGGCACCGGCCAGACATCCAACACAAAGAACAGGGCTGGCGTTGGGGCCACGCAACCCTGCTCTTAAGCAATCCACAGAGGCAGGCCTCTGACCCAAGGGCCACTCGGGGGGCAGTGTGCCCAGTGAGAAGGGAAAAAGTTGGGCCCGAGTTCACGTTTGCCACCACATAATCTGAATCAAGACTGTAATGAACAACTCTAGGGGCCAACACAACATCTTGGTCCCCTCTTGCAGCACCATAGAAGAAGGCCCCTAATCAGGGAAGTGGGTGCCCTCACTAAGCCACAGTTTTCTCCGTGTCCCCCTCAAAGGGTTCTGGTGGAGGTGAAACATGTCTAGAGCGCACAGCACAGGAGCAGACAAGAGACCAACACTAGGAGATGGCCAGAAGAGGTCCCTCTCTGTCAGGGGCACCCCCACCCCGCTCACTCACCTGATGGCTGGGGGATAGCTGTCTCCTGCATGGGCAGGGCGGGCATCTTGGGTGTGTCTCTGGCCTGGGCCTGGGGAGAGATGAGGGGTGCTGGTCAGCTGTGTCTGGGACTCCCTGGGACCCTTGGAACCTGGGAGTCAGGGCATTATGTATGCTGGTGGGCCTGAGGGTGGGGACGTCCATGAACCTTCAAGGTAGTGTGTAAATGTGGTCTCTGGAGATGTCCATGTTTCTGGGGAAGTTCATGGTCATTCTCCACAAGCCACCAAATGTCATGACCCATTTCCTCCCTGAGGTGGCTAGAATATTGAGGCTCAACTCTCAAACAAATTCTCAGTCAAAAAGTCCCCAAATCTCAAAACCCACTGGAACCACAGGTGGGATGAAAGGAAGAAGGGGCTTGGGACTGAGCAGGCCAAAAGCCTGCCCTACAGTGTAGTGTGGACCCGGACCTGTGTGGAGGAAGCGCTGGGACAAGGCAGGCATGAGAGAGGCCTGCCTTTTCTGTTTCTGCTGTAACTCCACTGCCTCGGCCTCTGGGCACCTGCCCCGCCCAGCAGGCCCTTCAGTGGTGGCCTGCATGCCTGGGGCCCCGACCACCCACCAATGTCCAAGATGAGCCTCCTTTAGTTACCCTGGGGTAATCCTGAAGGCTCCATCTGGGGGCCCAGGCTAACACGGGCCTGGAGGCTTACCTGAATGACTTGGTCCACTTTCAGGTCCTCCAGGGACGGGTACAGGGTGGACATGGCTGTTCCTTGAAACACCCTGCAGGGTAAGGAGGAGTAAGGGGTGATAGGGGCACAGTCCACATGAGCCCGTTAGCACTCTCGAGATGAGAAATGTATCAGGAAGGCATAATTATCTCCCAGTTTGGAAATGGGGGAGCTGGGGTTTGTACCCAAGTCTTTTTGGTTCTCAAACTCATGGTCTCCATCCACCCTAGCAGAATTCCATTATACTACACTCAGTTGATTCTGGGCTTTAGAACCCAAGCCCAGGGAACCACCCAGGACATGCTGGCCAGGAAAAGCGGGACTAGGGGCCACATCCTTCCCTGCTGTTTCAAAGATCAGACATGCTTATAAAACCTAAATTCAATCCAGCAGGTTCATAGTGAGTACCTGCTGCCCACCGGCCTGTCTTAGGGGTTTGCAAAAACATTGTCCCACAGCTACACAGGATTCTGTCCAGTGTCTAGTGGGTGGGGACTTAGTATTACAACAGAAAGGCAGCAGGTCCTTTAGAATTCCTTCCCCACTCCCACACCACTTTCACCTCTGGGCATTTGAGTTCTTACTGCATCACACCCATTTCCAGCCTTGATCTTGTCCACAGTGAAGTAAGAGCAACGGAATTTCTTAAAAACAGGCATACAAACTGTAGCAAAACTTAAAAACTCAACAGAGCATTGCTCCTAAGGGAGGAGGGAACAGGGGTTTGGAGGAGCACCATAACATTTACCAAATACCTTCTAACTGTCCCAGAGGAGAATCAGTAAGACCTTGGAGCAAGGTACCCAAAGAAATTTAAAGGAATTACCAGTGATGCTTTATTTCCTTCCTAGATTATATGTGAGGAAGGAGCTACTTCCAGATCCTTGGAAAAATGAAGTTTTGTTCATGTCTCTAGGCCTTTGCATGTGTTATTCCCTCTCTCTGGAATAGTTCTCCATCCCTTCCTCTTCCTGCCTGGCTAACTCCTAATCATTTTCAAGTCCCAGACCAGAGTACTCTTCTTTCCGGAAGCCTTCCTTGATTTGTGCTGTCTTCCCCCACCCCTTCCCACCCCATGTCCTTATTCTTGCTGACTATTCACATTTCCTGTAATTGCCTCTATACTTGTCCATCTACCTTGTTCGACTGGGAGTTCCAAAAGGGCAGGAACTAGGCCTTCTCATTTGCTATGGAACCCCTAACCCCTAGCATGGACACTAACTCAATAATATTGCCAGAAGCAATAAATTCTGCCTGGGCTCTCACTTTTCTCCTTTGAGGCAAAGCTCTAAAGACACCCACCTTCCTAGGAAGGAAAAAAGGCCCAGAGGTCCCAAAGGTGTTTTGTTCACCTCTCAGTCTTGTTATTTGTTTTTATTTGAATTAGTGCCAACATTTTAAAATATGGAAATATAAAATTCTTCACTTCTAACTGTATTGAAAACCATAAAAATATTTGGCAACGCAAGAGCAGGTATGCACAGCAGCACTCAGCCAGAGCTGAGCTGCAGCCTAGCTCCTAGATGGGGCTGCCTGTGCTTTCCTATTTCCCCAAGTACCCGTCCAGCCCATTTACACTGCCTGCCTGGCTCCTGGAGGCAGTTGGTTCCAGATCCTTTCCCTAGCCTGGCCTTTGGGGAAGAAATGATTATCTCATGAGGTCAGGAATTGTCCTAGAGGGGATAGACTGACTCTGACCTCTTTTAGACCAGCTGGGGGGAGTCCTTTGACTGTGGCCTTCCCCACTGTACACATACTCTGGGAGATTTTTATCTTAGGACAGTCCTCAGCAGGTACTATCTGCCAAAAACATGCCCTGCCACCAGAATCATGTATGAATGGCAGATGTGAAAGTAAGAGGTTACCCCTGCCCTGGTTTTTCCAAGGCTGAAGCAACAGAGGCTGTATTTTTAGCAGCTGCCCTCTGGGACAGCAGAATCAGAACTCCACTGCCTAGAAATCACTCCCAGGCCAGGAACACAACCCTTTTTCCATTTCTGTGACCCTTTCACTGGACAACTGCTTTGGGTCCCAACTCAGTTTTGGGTTCTGGGCGGAATCAAGAAGCAAGCATTTCCCTGCCTTTTAGCAGTTCGTGATATAGTGGGAAATGACTCCCTGTCGGCAAATATGGCTCTGTGTCTCATCCAACCATCCACCTATTGGTTCACAGAATTTGAGTGTCAATTGTGTGCTGGGGACCCTGGACCTGTTTCAGTCATGCTGGTCCCTCTGACTGGCACACCACGCCTCTCTGCCTGGTGCCCTTTCAAGGCTCAGCTCAAATGCTACCTCTTTGTTTTTTTCAAGTCATGGGACCCTCTGCTAGTTGGCTGGGTCTTCTTTGGTTCCTAACCTAACTAGTACTGCCTCTGTTGTCTAGCTGTTTGTCATATTATATGATTACTATCTAGGTATTTTCTTATGCTGGACCCAACCTCAGAAGGGGGCTTTATCCTGTTCACCTCACAATGCCTCCCCACCAGAGTGCCCACCATGGGAATGCTGGCAAAACTTATCTGACTGAATAAATAAGTGGTTTTCCAAAGACCAGAGTGGAAATCTGTGTGGGCATTTGTGGGTGTCACAAGACTGAGGGGACACTGCTAGCCTTTAGGAAGTAGGGAGCAAAGATCTGGACCTCTTGTAATGCACAGAATAATTCACCACAATAAACTGTCCTCTGTCCTTTTGTAACCTGTTTTATATACAAATTCAATGAGTTTTCCCCGGTTTTAATATAAAATATATTACCCAGAAATGCATATACCAGGTTAATCGAAGGAAGTTATACTTTTTTTTCACCATTTTGGAAAACCACTGTCGACCCTTTTCACAAGTCAGTCACCAGAACACACCCATATATGTCTGTATTTATAGCTATCACAGTGATTCCACGTCTGTATACAAATACATTTAGCCTTCCACTTAAGATGTCAAATATAATCTGTTGGCGAAACTCAGCTGAATATCGTGTTTTATTAAATCCAAACTTAATCATTCTAAGTTAGGTACAAGCATGATCAGGTTGTAATCCAGGATGAGCTTTTACAGAGCGAAATGCGTCATCTCTTACTATAAATTACTTTCATTGCTCTCATTTCTCCTTTGTAGTAAGATAGGGCATCATAGTGACTTTTTACCCAGAGGAAATGGCCGCTGTGGACGAACCCGCCCCCTCCCTCTGCCTCAATTCCCGCTGTCAAATGGGAGGAGCCAAGCACAAACTCCGGCCCTGGGGCACCGGAGAAAGGCTATTCTCCACTCTCAGCATCAGTTTCCCAATCTGTCAGACCGGTCAACGAGCTCGGAAGGACTCACACTCCAACGCACCCTCCGTTCCGAGTCCGGCCGGAAGCGACACGCCGGTTGCTACGGGCGACGGCGACTGCGCAGAGGCCCTGTCTGGCCTCTAGGGCGCGCTGTGGGGTCTAGGGCGCATGCGTCTCGCCCACCCTAGCCAGCGCGCGGCTACGGGCCAGTCCCAGAATGCTCTGCGGTTGCGGGGTGAAAAATGGCTGCTTCCTGGCTGCGTGGGTTGTTGGCGTGGTTGGTTACTAGAATCCACATGGCTTCCCGCCTTCTTCAGGTGCCCGTAGCTGGCGCTGGCATCCACAAAAAGAACTCAGGTAAACCAGCAGAGTAAGGGACAGGAAGGCTCGGCCAGGTTCTGCGGCCTCTATTTACCCGGCTTTAGGCCGCGCGGGTCAAAGCTTTAAATGGGCTAGTGCCCCTTGGCCTCTGACCCCTGAGGGCCATTTATGGCCTCCAAAGAAAGAGGGTGCAGTTGGGCTGCTCACTGTTGACAAGATTCTGTACCAAGGCGGCTGTGGGAGAGGAGGCTGGCAAAGTCTACACGCCCGCGTTTTCCCCTGCCAGTTTCTCAAACTGAAAAGGATTCCGCCTCGCTCCCTGCGATTGCGAAGCGCCTTCAATCGACTATTTCCTGCCCGCTGTGACGTCACCGTCCCGCCCACTCGCATACCGGTTTCTTGCCTGGCCCTGACCCCTGACCTGGTGCTGAGCTGCAGGTGCCCCGCCCACTCCACACAGTCACCCTGCGATTCCAGCCAAGTGACAGTGATCTGAGCCCCTGCTTGTGCTTGGCCCAGCTGATCACTTCCCACCGCAAAAGTGTACCCACTGCCCTTTATAAAGGATTCAGGCGGTTGGGTCTATGGGGCACAGGACAAAAGGCTAGGTCAAAGAGAAAGGCAGGAGACACTAAGGAAGGAAGGAGACACTAAGAATACTGAAGTATGGAGGGTTCAGAAGGGTGGGAGTGGTGTATGCTATTCTAGGGATAGGGAGGCCCCAGCCTAAGAGTCCAGCAGCGTTCCAGATCTGACCCACCTCCTGAACTCGTTTATCCCCAGCTTTGCTGCCTCTCTACAGCAGCCCCACCAAGTCCAACCCAAGGTCAAAGCCAGAAGTCTGGGAGTTACACTCAGCACCTGCTCTTGAAGTCATCCATACCAGCTTTTGTCCTTATGATAAATCTCAAAATTCAACTTTGTGTTCAAATTTCCTAGTACAGCTCCAATCTCGCCTCACTCTTCTGCACTCATCTTGCATTTCATTCATTTCAGGCTGCTGATCCTAAAACTCACCCTGCTTGTTCATACCTTTGTACTTTTGTGGGTGTTGTTTCCTTTGTTTTGAATGCCATTCATACCTTCCTCCTCCCTCTTACTCATCTGGTGAACTCTAAGTTTTCCCCCAAATGCCCACATGCACAGACTTCTCTATACCACAGCATCTCATTTTTACCTATTCATCATTTTTAACTAAAGTTGATTTAGTACCTGCTGTGATCAAGGCCTTTGGCAATTCTGGGTGGGAATTCTACTGTTTTATATTTGTTTGCCTGTCTCCCTCTCTGGTCAAGAATGTTGCTCATTTACGAATCCCCAGGGCCTGGCACCCAGCAGGCATCTGCTTGCCATTTCTTAAAGAAGTGGAAAAGCAGACACAGAGGGAAGAGAAAGCCCAAAAAAGTCCTTTGAAGAAAAACCCTGGGCTCTGGCCAGTCTGGCTCAGCGGTTAGTGTCAGCCCATGAACCAAAGAGCTGTGGGTTTGATTTTGGTCAAGGGTGTGTACCTTGGTTGCGGTTCAGTCCCTGGCCTGGGTCAGGGTCATGCAGGAGGCAACCAGTCAATGTGTGCCTCTCACATCGATGTTTCTCCCTCTCTCTCTCTCCCCCTCCCACTTTATCTGAAGATAAATGGAAGAATATCCTCCCATGAGGATTTAAAACAAAAGAAGAGCCCTGGCCAGTTTTCTCAGTGGTTAGAGTGTCGGCCTAGGGACCAGAGTGTCCTGGGTTTGGTTCCTGCTAAGGGCACATACCACGGTTGCAGTTTGTCCCTGGCCCTGGTTGGGGTCATGTGGGTGGCAACCACTTGATGTGTCTCTCTCACATCGATGTTTCTCTCTCCCTCTCTCCCTCCCGCTCTATCTGAAGATAAATGCAGAAAAATGTCCTCGGGTGAGGATAAAAAATTAAAAGAAAAAAAGAGCCCGGCTGGTGTGGCTCAGTGGTTGAGCGTTAACCCATGCACCAAGAGGTAGCCGTTTGATTCCCGGTCAGGGCACATGCCCAGGTTGTGGGCCCGATCCCCAGTGGGGGGCATGGCATGCAGGAGGTGACCAATCTATGTTTCTATCACTCTTCCTCTCTCAAATCAAAAAAGAAAAAAAAAACCTGTGTCTAAAAAGGGAGAGAAATCTGCCTAATGAGGTAGATTGAAAGTCTGGCCTCTACACTCTGGCAATGGAAGAATTTGCTCAGTTCGGTGCTGATGGAGTCCTACAATTAATTAGCCCCTCTGAACGGAAAAGAACCTGCTTTCCCTCCCACTGCACTTTCCAGAATCCCCATCCCTGAGCTTCAGTATTTTTTATCTAAGCAATAACAACACCCACAACAAACCAGCAATCAGGTCCTCAGATTTCAGCAGGACTGAAAAGGGGTCGTCAGCCCCATCTTTGGACCTGGAGTGAGAACATCGCTCTGGAACACTTTGTTCCAGAGAGCTGAAATAGGGAACTCCCACTTGTTCTATGGACAACTCATCCATCTTTTAGAAGACAGTGTGCAGGAGGAAAGCGTGGGTTCGAGTGTCAGAGGAATAGCTCCTGGAAGGCCAAATTAGCCCAGGGACGTGGTGAGTTGGAAAGGAAGAGGCTGTTGCTAGGCCACCAGCACGAGCCCCCTCCTCCTCTCAGGGTGTACTGCCTGCTGCAGAGAAGCTGGGGACTTCAGAGAATGCATGTGCTTCCCAATCCAGGCCCAGGAGAGGCAAGGACCTTGGAGGCAGGCAGGACTGGGTTCAGATTGCTATCTTGTGAGAACAAGCATGGACAGGTCCCTTTTGAATGTCATTTCTTTGGTAATATGGACAACAATACTTGATAACAGAGTTATAGAGATTAAAAGATTCTTAAGAAATAAGCTATGAATGGAAAGCACTTAGCACAGTATCTAACACATAAAGGGCACAGAGTAATCATTGGCAGTTGTTCATCAGTACATTTACTGAGCACCTACATCCCAGTACTGTTCTAGGTCCCAGTAATAAGGCCATGAACAAAAGAGAAATCTGCCCTTGGGTGTTAACTTTCTAGCTGGGGATAAATAAGTGTGTATGCTGTGTTAGATGGTGGGAAGTGATGGGGAGAAAGGTAAAGCAGAGTGGCAGGGTAGAGAGTATCAAGAGGTCCAGAAGAGCCTCACCGCTGGGGGATGGGGGGGTGGGGGGATGGGTGTCTTGAGTAAGAGCCTAAGGGGTTGGGAAGAGCATTCAGGCTGAGGACAGAGCCACTGCAGCAGCCCTGAGGTGGAGTGCCTGTTTTGTTTAGAGAACGTCTGACCAGTGAGACTGAAGTTAGTGGTTCAGAGGAGTAGCAGCAGCAGGAGAGGAGGTGGAGGGAGTAGAGGGACCAGATTCTGGAGGGCTTTTGGGTCATGGCAAGGACTTGGCATTTACCTTAGTGAGAAGGGGCCCCTGGAGAATTTTGAGGAGCAGAGGGACATGATCCAAATTTCATTTTAATAGGTACCCTCTGGCTGAAGTTTAGAAAATAGACCTAAGGGGCAAGGATGGACACGGAGTCCAGGTGAAAGGTGATGGTGGTATAAGAATGATTAGTTTGGGCCACTGTGTGTAGAGCAGCCAATGCAGTGTGTGCCCAGTGCATCAACCTCGTTTTAAGCAGCATTTTCATTTCTTGGGCTGCGCTGTGTGGAGGACACGTACTGGCCTCTTATGGCCATTATCTCATTCAGGCCTGGCTTTGTGGGGATATTTTCTGTCTCCAAATGAGGAAACCAGTCAGAGAAGTCAAGCCACTGGCCCAGTATGTTCCTTGCCATGGTAGGGAGGTTACTGATAGAAACAGCTTCGGGCAGAGAAGTAAGTAACAGAAACAGGCCTGCACTCTCAGTTTCTTGTGGAAACTGGCTTCTTTTTGCCTGGCCTTCCAAGGGCCCACTTCAAGGAGCAAAGGATGGGTCCCCTCTCCTTGAACACCCTCATAGGCAGTTAAAAGGAAGCTGGGACCCTTGTCTGAATAAAGATCTCTCAGTCCTCAAATCTGGCCCAGGGCTGGGGTAAGAAGAGGAAACCCCAGTTCACACTTTGCTCCCAGAGTGAAGCACCTTTAAAGGAAACTGCTTAGGAAGTCCCAGAAGGTGAGAACAAATCTCTCAGTCCCAGTCTATACGGGAAACTAGGGCAAAGAGGCGCGTGGGGCCAGATCTTACCTGGAGTCCTGGAGCTGCTCACGTCCTTCTCCAGCCACGGCTGAGAGTCTGTTTCCCTCCCTGGAAGGTGGTGGCCCTTGTCTCAGCTGCCTTCCTGCTCCTGGAAGGGCGGTGCCCGCCTCCTGGTCAGCTGACTCACCTGGGGCAGGCCCAGGTCATTCTCTGTGGCAGGCTAAACAGGGGTGACCAGGCCCAGAGGAAGGCTTTGGCTTTAGTCTAGGTGTGGAGGTGGGGTTAGGGGCACACACAGCTGCCACTGTTGAGGGGTTTGAACCAAGACTTCTTGGCCTTGAAGAATCAGATTTGAATTGGACACCAGTCCTGCTGAATGCAAGGGTAGTTTTGATGGGTAGCCAGGGTCTTAAAAAATTGTGACCCAGCATTTCTTCTTCTAGGAATTTGTTACAAATAAATAAGTAGGCAGTGAGGTCCAGGGCCCATCACCATGTTGCTTATGATAGGGAAATCTGGAAATCCCAAATGCCCATCCTTGGAGTCTGGGTTGTTTCAGGAAGAAGCCATGAGGAAATAAATGTTCCTGAGCTACTGGCAAGATACTGAAAATCAATATTGTCATACTCTTCTTGTGATTTGTTTTCATTTTTTGAAAAGTAGATATGCATTGAAAACAGTCTGGGAGGACATATACTAAAATGCTGAAAATCTGGATGGTGGGTGTGGTTTGGTTTGTATTTTTATATATATTCTAAGGCGGTGGGGTTTGGTTTTGAAGTTAGTTTTTGCTTTGTATGCTTATGATTATTGCAAGGAGGAGGGAAATTAAATTTGTTTTAAAAGGAATTTAGATTGGTTGTCTCCAGGAAGGGGGAACTAAGGGGCTGTGTGCTGGGGTAGGAGGGGATTTTTTTATAGCACATTTTTTTATACCTTTTAAATTTTGAAACATTTGAATGTATTCTGTATCCCAAAAATAATCATATAAAATTAGAATAGGGGGATGGACTTTGTTTAGTTCCTGGTAGATTTACTTATACAGAGGTGCCTGTCACACTTGGTGCCTGGGAAGGGACTGGGGACCTGTGTTCGGGGCAGTCCCATATGAATGACGCAGGGCCACCCACACAGGGTGGGGTGAGTATCAGGGCTACTCACCAGGCCAGGCAGGTCCCAGTCACAGTCCTCATGACAAGCCTGGGTGGAGCTGCACTAGCCTTGGATGTCAGACCCTGATGGGGCCCAGCTGGTGATCGGCACCATGGAGGAGATAACTGCTCCCTCGGAGGAGCTTACAGCCACGGGTCCCACACAGGAGACATAATAGAAACAATAGCAAGAAAAGCAGTTGTTATCAACTGAGCACTGTGGATGACAAAGGGCCACATACTACAACCCTGACAGGCTCAGGGGAGGCCTGCATGGCAGCCTTACAAACTCACAAACCAAAAGTAGCCACATAGGCTGGTTTGAACATTAAAATTACTAACTAAAAGCAGGTCATGCCATTCATCCTAGGCTTGTCGCTTCCTTGACAAAGGTCAATCTTTACTTTAAGTGAGCCTGTCTATTGTATGTGCACCTAAGATAGCAAGCATATCTTGGCCGGTTTGGCTCCGTGGTTAGAGCGTTGGCCCGTGGACCAATGAGTCACGGGTTCGATTCCAGTCAAGGGCATGTACCTGGGTTGCGATTCATCCCTGGCCCTGGTTGGGGTCGTGCGGGAGGCGGCCACTCGATGTGTCCCTTTCATGTCAATGTTTCTCTTCCTTCCTCTCTCTCCCTTCCACTCTATCTGAACAAAAGTGGGGAAATGTCCTTGGGTGAGGATAAAAACAGAACAAAACAAGAAGATAGCAAGCATACCTTTGAAATGTCAGAGTGATCTTTTCCAGACCTGTCAAGGCATAACTGACTGCACCAGAGCAGATCATGGAACCCTCATTGTTACCTTGTGTCCCGGTTACCCTCGCTATGTGCTGCAAATGTTAATTAACTATCCTGTGCCCACCAATGTGAAAGAAGTATGTGTTTCTCTAGTTTGCCTTTTTATTCATGCTCAGAGATTTCCCCACTTTGCTTTCACCTGCCACCGTAACCTACCACGAATGGATTTCGTGTAACCCTCCTTACATCTCCTTTTACTCTAATGTATAAAATAAGCTGCCATTCTCCAAAGCGTTTTCTCAATCCATTGAGATTCTGCTTCCTGGAAATTGTCCTCAGTTTGGTTCAAATAAACTCATGAAGAGTCCTGCCTGCAGAGCAAAGACACTGCCCCAGGTATTTGAAAGGTGTCCTCTCAGTGGCTCCTTCCACTCCTGTAAGCAGGTGTGAGAGGCACAGGCCCTTTCCAAGTCCCGCAGCTGGAAAGTGGCTCCAAGGTCATGTTTCTCTTCTGTGAGACAAATGCCACTTGAAGCTGAGGTGTAGACACACCCAAGGGCTGCTCCACATGGTCCTGAAGCATGAAGTGAACCGTGGGTGATGGGCCCACCTTCGGCCAGGTCTTCAAGGCCAAAGAAAAGTAGGAAATAAGAGATCCTGACTAAACCAACTGACACCCCCACACACACCTCAGTTCATTTAGTCATGGTCTGAAAGGGCCTTTAAGAGAAGATGGAGGATGCTCGTTACCAGGGCTTTTAGAATACAGCTTCTCATTCGCTGTGGACGTGACTACAAAATGTTTTCCAACTAGGTTTTCTTTCTACTACATTGGAAGCATTCAGCTTATTGGGAACATTTTCTTAACCTTATTTTCATTGTCTAGATTAGCACTGTCCAATATAAATATAACACAAGCTATATGTGATTTCGTAGTAGCCATTGGTAAGCAGTGAGATTTTACGCAGCTGCCTTAGATCTCTAGAGTCTTGCTGATGTCCTCTGTCTAGCTAATCCTTCTAGGTTGCTAGTGACCAGATAGTTTGTGATCACATGATCATGTCTATTCCTGTTACATAGGACTGACTGAAATGACAACTGGATTGAGCAAAAAAAAGGGATTAAAGAGTCAAACTCTGGAGAAACTAAGGTAGTGCGTGGAAGGACTCAGAACGTGAAATTCTTTAAATAAAAATTTATTAACTTTAAATAATTGTGCCTATGTTACAAATAATAAAAACCTTTTACACTTTGTGTAAAAAGTCCAAAAAAAGAGAGATGGTGGAGGAAAACCAGCCCAGGAAGGTAAGGGACTTGCCTGTGGTCACACAGCACCTTGGCATAGATCCAGGCCTAGGACCCAGTCCCCTAACCCCAGTTACACGCAGGGGTCTTCTTTTCATTCCATGGTGTTCTAGCACCTCCCATCACTTATCCCTAGTCCAGCCACCAAGAAGTCTCTTTCACTGGGCATGACCTTGGTCAGAGTCTTCAGTGTCCCTGCTGAAGGATCAAAGGAGGGTGGATTAGGGTCAGGACTGAACTCCCAGACCTGAATTTGAAGCCACATGGTCCACCCTCCACCTTCATTTATTACCTTTTCAACCTTGTCCCCCCAACCAGGCTGGAATCCTCTCCACTCCCACCCCCACTTCAGACTTCCATCCCTTTGCCTGTGCTCCTGCTTCCGGAACGCCTTCCCTCTGCCCCACCCCACCTAGCCACTGAGCCCCTCTTCCAGGAAGCTTCCTTTCTCATCCCCTCATGGGGCCTGTCCCACCTCTGAGGGCTGGATCGGACTTTCTGGTTCATTCTTTGATAGTAATCATTTTGTGTTGTTCATGTGTCCTGTAGGCTGCCAACTAGATCCTCTGTCCCTTGAAGGCAGGGCCTAGTTATTAGACCTACAGAGCTATTTTCAAAATAAAAAGTGGAACCTGTGCCCTGACCAGGATATATTTCTGCTTTCACACACATTGGTATGAACACTCTTCAAAAGTCTAAAATGGGTGTCCAGTATGCAGCAGACACTCAGGAACTCCACACAGCACCCTTGGCAGACCTGAGTGAGTGATCAGCCGCTGAACCCAGAGGTGGCTCAGAATCCTCTTACGAGAATGTCGCAGGCAGCTACTGCCACCTGGATTTGGCCCCTGAGGTGAAACCTCTGTGCCACCTGGTGGGTGCTCCATGAGGGCAGGGGCCTGTCTGTGAGGGTCTTATCCCTAGGGCCTAGCACCCTGCCAGGCACACAGCGGGCTCACTGAATGAACAAATGCCCCTCGCAGAAAAGCCAATCACAGGAACACTTCATGGCTCACTTATTTAAAAGATGGGTTGGGCAGGGCTGCAGTGTCAAATCTGAGTCCCAGATCTGTGATGTTGCACAAGTTACTAAACCTCTCTAAGCTACAGTTTCCACATCGACATATGGGAATATTGGGACCTGCTTTACGGGCTTATCTTGAGGATTAAATGAGTTAGTCATATACAGTTCCTAGGGCACAGCTGGCACTCGGTAAATGTTAGCTTCTAACTTCCTCATGGAATCAGTCCAGCTATAAGCTACAAGTTACCTGGTTCAAGTGAAAATGCTCCAGAGCGAAGTACCGCTGTGCGGTCCTGCCTCTGCGTGGAATCTGGGTGGTTATGTCACCATGCTGTATCCTTACTGTGGAATGATAATGACAGGAAGAGGTCCGTTTGTTGGACTCCTTCTCCATGCTGGATGCTCTATTGGACCTGTGGCATGACCCAGTCTCCTCTATTCACAGCAGCCCCAGATTCAGAGAGTGGAGCCCCCTGTCCAAGGCCACACAGCCTGAGTGGAAAGGCCGGGCCTCGACTCCAAGAGTCACTGTGCCTCTGAGTCCCAGATGTCCCAGGTGGTAGCCAAAGGTCCTAGAGGTCAAGAGGCCCAGCAGGCTAGTGTCCTACAGTCCCTTACACTTGTACCCCACTTATCCCACCCAGTACCTCAGTCCCTTGCCTGGAAGCACAGGCACTGGCCAGAGACCCTGATCTATAACACCCTCATGATACCCAACATGACATCCGGAAGGGGCACAGTTTAGGCTCAAATCCCTACTGTTAGGCCATGTGATCTTGGGCAAATGACCTCCCTGGGCCTCAGTTTCCTTACCTGAGAAATGGAAATAATTTCACTTTGTATTTATTAGCACAAATAAAGTACTTGCTTAATGCCTGGCTCAGGGCAAATGCTAACTAAATGTGAACTATTACATATCCATCCACGTTACGGGATTACTGCATCATCCAAGTGAGAAACCTGTATCCATTACTGCTCTAAGTGTGATCAAAGATCAGTCATATAAAAACCTTCATCCTTTCTGAACCATGTTTATGTTGGACTCTCCCTGAGATGGTTACTCTAGAAGTTTCCAGTGAGAGAGAAGCTGATGTCCTGAGAGGCCCCGCACCTCCTCTGTTCTTCCCCTCGGATCCCCTCTCTCCAAGTGCAGGGCCCCAGCCGCCTGCAGCAGGGCCATGTGACCTCGAGTGGCAGGCGTCCTCCTGTCTCTAGGGTCTGAGAGTGTAAGAAACTTTGTTTTCCCCAGCCTGTCCTCTGTGGCTGCGCCTGACTGACCGTCTCATAAAAGAATCCAGACAGGTCTCCAGAGGCAGAAGTTCTTCCATGCCATCTCAGCTCCCACCCTGATTTCGCTTTCTGGAGATTTGGACTAGTCCAGGTAGGCTGGGTCACGCTGAAGAAAAACAGCCCCAAGTCTTCGTGGCTCCTAACATGGAGTCGTGTGTTACACACAGCATGTATCCGGGGGCCGGCCGGGCTCCCGAGGCTCCTCGCCAGGGCCCAGGGGGCTGTGGCCATCACCATCCATCTCAAAGGCTATCCGTGGCCTCCGCAGTGGGGGAGCGTCTCCTCCTGGCAATAAAATACTCCAGGCTGAGGGGACAAATGTCACTTCTCATACTTCCTTGGCCAGGACTAGTCACATGACCCCAACCCAATCACAAGGGCACAGGGAGATGCCATCGCACCACATGCCTGAGGGCAGAGTTTGGGAAAGAATATGAAGAATGACATTGATAACAACCTCAGACCTCTGATCAGGGTATCTGCCAGGCGGCTGGGATCACCTGTGCAGGAGCCGGGGAGCAGCCGTGTCCTGGGCTGGGAGTGCGGCTATGTGGAGCCTGTTGGGACCTACCTGGGGCATGAGAGTGCTGAAGAGGAGAAAGGACCGCTGATGGGCCAGGGCCTGGGGCTGTGGTGGGGACAGCCTACCTTCCATCTGGCCAGGAGCCCAGGTTCCACTGCTGTAAAATCAGGACAGTGTTTCCTGTCCTGCAGAATTTAGTAAAAATGAATTGAAATGGATGAGTGACATCGGAAACATGCCTTTCTACTCCATGCAGCTTCCGTGGAAGGTGATACTTTTTGGTGGAAAAGCCGTTGCCCTACTGAGCCCTTTGATGAATTTGGGTGAGCAAATTGGAAAGCAGGAGCTTGACACAGGGGCTCGGAGGGCACAGGCTGGAGAGGGCTCAGGCTGGAGAGGGCTCATTACCATGTTGTGTGTGCTTACAGAAACAAGATAGTCCTGAGGTGTCTTTGGGGGTGACTTTATTTGGGATGGCTTTGAGGAAGGTGATGGAGGTTATGGAAGCATCCAAGTCCCCTACACCTGTCCCCATCAAAACTGAGAACTGACCAACTGTTCTGTGTAACAGAAGGTTTGGGGTTCTTGTGGCGGCCCACAAGACTGGGGAACAAAAGAGGGAAATGGGAAGGAAGCAGTGTGATGGAGAGAGGCCAGCAGGCACGGTAACCTCCAGGGCAAGTCTCCTGCAGGTATTCTGAGAACAGGTTTAACTTTGAAGCCATGATATGAGGTATAAGCCCCAATTTCCTTCTCCTGAAATCTTGAGTGAACTCCCTCTGTTGACAGGTTTGCTCCTGCACCATGAGCACTCAACATGCGGCCCTGTGTCGTCTGTCATGTCAAAGCCAGCCTGTGGACACAGAGGCCCTCTCTGCTTCCTAGGGTCGGAGTGGGGAGAAAGCATATCAAACGCCTGGTCTTGGTCCTGGTCCTGCCCAGCACAGGAAGACATGCTGCTAAGGTTCCAGTTTGCTCTCTGAAGCCTCAGATAGCCTGCCCCAGTTGGGTGGCACAGTTCCTCTTCTGACCAGAGAAATGGGGAAGAGGGCAACAGAAAGACCAAAGAAACACCGGGAGATCAGGAGTAATCTCATTAATCTGCCTGGGCATACCATTTTGCAGATAAAACAAACAGCCCTGGAGGGGTCAGCTTTCCCATAGTAACCGAACCAGCCAGTGGTACAGCCAGGGGGAGGATCCACACCTGCTTCCTCAACCAGTGGAGAAAGGAAACTGGGGCACAGAGAGGGAAGGCCTTGCACAAAGTCACACAGCAATTCCGTAGCAGAGCCAGGAAGCAAGCACTCCAGATCCTGTCTCTTCTGGCTGCCAGCCTGGGAAAGCTGCCCAACCCTTTCACCCATTTTTTGCCTGGTGCTGGGGGAGGGGGTTGTAGGGAGAGGCAGCATGATCTTCCGAGAAATCCAGTCAGGCCCAGACACTAGGGGCTGAACCAGTCCTGCTTGCACCCCAGCTGGGAGCTGCATTCTGAAAGCTGACCTGAGTGAGACAATTCTCGGAGGACAGAGGTGCTCAGGGTGGGAAGCCAGGCATGGTGCTCAGCCTGCATGTGTGGTCTCATTGAAGTCTTGTGTGGCCCTGTGAGGTGGCAACTGCTGTCTTCTCTTGTTCCAGAGAGGAAACTGAGGCCCAGGGCTCACAGTCCAGTGCTCACACTCCCCTGGTGGGCACTGGAGGCTAGAGAGGCCTGGCTGAAGGCCCATAAGGAGGGGGAGGGGCACCCAGAGCCCGGATGCTTTCCCGGCCTGGAGCTGCTCCTGCCGGATTCTTGGGGCAGCCAGAGCAGGAAGGCAGGAACAATGGGCAGCCGGCAGCAGGGGGGTGCTCGGTTCCGGGGCAGGGTGGGGCCAGCAGTAGGAGACTGTGGGAATGAGGACCCTGCAGAGGAGACTGACAAGATTAACCACTAACATTGTTTGAGCACTTACTGTATGCCAGGACCTTAGATGGATTATTTCATGGAATCCTCACTTTATGCCTATTTTAGCCCTAATTACAGATGAAGAAATTGAGGCATAGAGAGTTTAAGTAAAATGCCCAGGGTAAGTAAGAGGTGAAAACAAGATTTGAATCTAAGCAGTCTGGCTCCAGATCCTATGCTCTTAACCACTATAAATTTTATACACACACACACACTCATGCTATATATACTTTCTCACAGTTTCCCCTTTGCACTTGTATCATTGACGGCTTTCTATGTCATAAATATTGTCCTCAGTTATCATCCTTGTTTAAAGTCCTACCGGGCTGGGGAGATCTTGTTCATGTATCACTGGAAAGGGTCCAGGCCCAGAGCAGGTCTGCCCAGGGCCCTCTGGCAGTGTGTGGGTTCTTGATTTCATGCAGGAAAGATTTCACAACACAAGTCCAGGCAATCTTGACAGTATGTTTATTAAAGCTGGGACAGTGAAGCAAGAAGGGCTTAGGGTAGAAGAAGCAAGCCTTGCTGCTCTTCACGCAGTGCTGGCAAAGTTGGCCGCATGGCCTCAGGGAAGAAGCTGTCAGTCCCAGTGTCTGGCTTGCATCCCCCGCACTCCACACCCTGATCTCCCGCCACAGTGTTTGCAGCAGCCCTTACACTTGGGGAAGTCCTCCCACGTGGCGCATTTGCTACAAAGGATCTTGTTGTCCATGGCCACAAAGGTCTCATTGGCCAATGGCTGAAGGCACTTGGCACAGGGGAAGCAGGTGTCGTGCCAGTGGTGGTTCTCACAGTGCATCTCCTTGGAGTCCGGCTGACGGGCCTGCAGCTCCCACAGGTGCTGGCGCACAACCTGTCAAAGCCCTGCAGGCAGGAGCGCAGGCGATCCTTCTCTCTACTTCTGCAGGGAGTTCCTGCAGTGCAGACAGCCCTCAACATCTCACGGTGCCCGCCGTGTGCCTGGAGAGGCCTCACACTGTATGGAGAAGGGGATGTATTCCTCAAGGGCTGGACATAGTTGTCAACAGTGCTGCCTGGGGCCGCTGGGCCGCCAAGCTGTCCGGGGGACTGAGCTCCCTAGGCCCAGCGCCGGGCTCCCTCTAATCTACACTGGTGATGACGATGGCACCAAGAGGTGGGCTGGTGGCTGCTTCCCCCCTCCGAATCTCCATCAAAAGCCCCTCCATCACCCAAAAAACTCATCATCTAGATAAAATAAGGTACTTATTATGTTAATGAAGCTTTCAGAAAAGCCCCTCCCACCGCCAGTCAGATTGCAGCATCCAACCCTCCCGCAGAGGATTTCCAGTGACAGCCCAGCTGGTCCTTGCTCGCTGGGTCCCAGCTTTGAACGCAGTGGAGAGAAGTCTGGAAGCATCCAATCTGGGAGGGTTGGCAGCGGGCGGTGCTGGCATCCTTGGGAAGGGAGCTGTGGGAGAGAAGACAGAGCTGGGGCGGAGAGATCAGGACCTGCGGACATACCCTTCCTTGTCCCTCCATCGAGCTGTGCCTGAAGCCAACTGCCTACCCTTAAGCTTTTCAGTTCAGGAACCAATGAAATGCCTTTTTCACTTAAGCCAGTTTGAAGTGTATTTTCTGTTGCTCACAAGCAGAAGAATCTTGACTTTCGCTGAATTTATTTGATTCTATGGCATCATTCATTATAAGATAATTTTAAAAATTTAATAAATTTGGAGAAAAAAGAAGCATATTAGGGGTGCCCCTTAAAAAAACAGACACAGGTATGTTTTTATGTATTAAGTTGTACATCACAGTCTCCTTTGATGATTTGATCAAACTTCTTCACATTTAGAGTCTAAACTTTCTTTGGTTGAATTGGGCAAGTTTCACTTCTTCTAACTGCATTGTCTTGCCAGTGATAGCCCTCTGTACACTTGATAACCTTTTATTTTCACGTGGCATCATTTTAGAAGTCATTCTAAGTGCAACTTGGGATCTGGTAAAATTCCATCAACCTTGATCACAGCCATCCAAACAATGGGATGGCAGGCAGTGACTAAAGTCACCCTCCACATCCTGGCTGCTATTTTCCTTCCGATCAATTTAGGGGCACATCCTCATTCCAGAAATGTTAAGATGTGTGTGTGGAGCCAGTGTTCAGAACTAGTTATGATCATAGTTACCTTTTCCTATGAGTCAAGCAATGAGCTAAGCAGATCAGAGGTATGGCGTGGGGCAAGTAACATCATCACTCAGGTTCTGTTTTTTTGTTGTTGTTAATTCTCAGCTGGTGTGGCTCAGTGGCTGAGCATTGACCCAAGCACCAAGAAGTTGCCAGTTCGATTCCTGTTCAGGGCACATGCCTAGGTTGTGGGCCAAATCCCCAGTGGGGGGCATGCAGGAGGCAGCCAATCGATGTTCTCTTTCATCTATGTTTCTCTCTCCTCCTCTCCCTTCCTCTCTCTCTAAATTCAATAAAGAAAAAAAATTTTTTTTTTAGATTGAAAGGAGAGAGAAAGAAACATTGATGTGAGAGAAACACATTAATTGGTTGCCTCCTGCACACGTCCCAACCCAAGGCCAGGGATTGAACCTGCAACCCTTGACTGGGAATCAAAACTGAGACCCTTTAATCCAAAGGCCAACACTCTATCCACTGAGCCACACTGGCCAGGGCATCACTCTGGTTCTTAGTTGTCACATCTATAAATGACAATAATAGCTTCATAGATTTGTTGGGAAGATTAAATGATTACTTAGAATAGTGTTGGCATGTAAGAATTATCCAATAAGTATCAGGTATTAGCATTTTATTTAATTCTCACAACTACCTTTTGAAGTCAATATGACAACCCTACTTTATGGTGTACTACACTGAGATTAAGGACAAGAAGTGGTATGTCCAAGGTCACTCATCTGGGAAGGGGTGGTGGATCTGGGACTCCAAGCCAGATTTATGTTTTTAACCATAAGCCATCTTGACTTCCAGCCAATGGCTGAGCTCCTGACCTGAGGTCCAGGGTGGGGTGAGCCAGAGGAACTTGGGGTCCAGATCTTAGACATGGGGTAGAGAAAGGTCATACCCACCAGCCAAGACCACAAGCTCACTGCCCAGACCACTGTCTTAGTCTTATCTGTAGACTTGTGGGCCTTTGAAAACTCCAGAGAGGGAACTCCAATGGCCATACAGCCAGGAAGTGACAGGGTTCAAGCTGGAACCCCTGTTCCCTAACTCCTCACATGGTCCTCATGCTTCACTGCTCTCCCCTGTAGACATCCCTCCCAGCACCCCATCCTCCAAGAAGCCCTCCCTGACAACCTGGGTCCGCATCCCTGTGCAGTGTCTCAACACTCACTAGCATTTCAGACATGCACTTTGGAGTCAGGCCGACCTTGGGTTTGAATCCTCCTCCTGCCACCTGTTAATTGTGTAATGTATTCATTTCCTCCCTTCGCTGAGCCTCGGTTTCCTTGCCTGTAAAATGGACTTACAAGAGCCCATCTCATGAGGTTGATGTGAAGATTCGGTTGAGGTCAGCCTGACCGGAGTTAACCTTCAGGCACCAGCTGCTTTCTGTCCCTCCCTCCCCATGCAACATAAGTATTATCATTAATAATCACAAAATAAAATGAGTAGTAAGAATAATGGTCAGTCCTGGCCAGGTAGCTCGGTTGGTTGATAGATCATCCTGCACACCGAAAGGTTTTGGTTCAATCCTGGACAGGGCACATACCTAGATTTCAGGTTCAATCCCCAGTTGGATTGTATGGGAGGCAACTGATTGATGTATCTCTCTCAAATCAATGTCTCTCGTTCTCTCTCTAAACATATCCTCAGGTGAGGAGTAAAAAAAAGAATAGTAGAAAAAAATACAAATAGTGAAAATTTTTCCTTTATTGGACTTTACATATATATAATCGTGGCAGTGAAAATTAATGAACTACACAAATACAGTATTTTAGTACAAAAAGGAAAACTGTAATGAATTGATATTCTAAGTCACCTTAATATCTTTTGTGCAAAAAGGAGAAACGACACAATAGGAAGCGCTTGCGGAAGGCCGAGTCCATGAGACCGGCGGGTGGTCTGCACTCGGAAGGACAGCGCGAGGCCACTCGAGCTGCCTCTGCCTCTCCCTGTCACAGTGCTGTCATCGCTCACTTCACAGTTGCCGTCTAGACGCAGGGCTGTGTGCTGCACGGGGCGGAGCACCACCTGTGTCTGAGGTTGAGCTTAACCCTCGAAATTGTTACCAAACTTGCAGCAAATGCCTGTAGTTGAGCGTGGGTGCGCAGGAGCCGAGTATAATGAGTGGATTGACTGCCATGTGGAAAGCAGTGTTTATTACAGGAAAAGTACGTAGTTTTAAAATGTGCGGATATCATATTCTTAACAGTAACCCCCGAGATTGTTTAGAACTTAGGCTCAGAAAGAGTTCTACCCAGAGGAATAATGTAAGCACTGATTTTGGTTAGAATTGTCAGTGCAGAGCGGTAATAAAAACACAGGCCACGTTTGGTGGTTTCATTATTGCCTTTAAAGATGCCCCATCATTGTCTAAACCCAGTGGATCACCCTCTCCCCACCCTCAGAACTCAACTGTGCTCAAGTCATGGAAAATGTCACTTTGATGATCATAACAAGATGCCACCTTTGGGCATCTCCAGAAAGGGGTGAATGAGTGAGTGAGAAAGGGACCCCAACAGGGAGCCATTGCTTTTGAATTCTCAGCCCACCCCAACGATCACGTGCTGCGTGTCTTTAGGGAAGTCACACCCTCTCCATGCTTCAGATGGGACAGGCCATCTTTTCCCTGCTTTACTCAGCCTGGATGATGGAGCTGTCAGGCCTAAAATCAGAAGCAAGTGACCCGTGCATGCCTGCTCCAACCCTGGGCACTGTCTAGGATGTGACCCACATGGGGCCAGCTGGGCCCGGCCCACCTCACCCGCTGTTCCTCCAGCTGCCTAGTTATCCTTAGGCCTTTACTGCTCTGTGGGGGCCCCTTACACGGGGGGGGGGGGGGGGGGGCTCTTCTCCGAGGCTCTGGACATTCCCAGCTCCCAACAACCTTGCCATTGGAGTTGCCTCATGGCTGCCACTGTGTCACCTCTTTTCCCAGCGTCCTGCTGTTACAGAGGACCCAGAGTCTTAGGCTGGGCCCAAAATAACATCTTCCAATCCTGTCACCCAGCCCTCTCCTTTCTGCGGGACTGTGCCGCAGCTGAGGCTGGTTAAAAGACGTCTCCATTCCCTGCCTGGAACCTCTGCGCTCTCCTGCAGGACTGTGGGGACGCCAGATTGCCAGATGCAAACAGTGTCGCACTGATTTAGCCAGTGCTACAGGGCTAGCCTTGCGTGGTGGCCACAGGGCTGGAGCAGAGGCAGCAGGCCGTGGCCCCACCTCCTTTCCCCCAGGTTCCCCCTGGGACCTCACAGGTGCTACTTCTCCAAGTAGGTGCCCCTTTCACAGCAGAGAAGAAGGCCAAGTTAGTGCTATGCCACAAAGTCTTTTACTCATTTACTTTAAAATTGAGATATAATTGGCATATATTAATTTCCAGTACTCAGCCTAATGATTCGATATTTGAATATAATGCAAAATAATCACCACAAGATCTAGTAACATCTATCACAATACATACTTACCAAATTTTTTCCTTGTGGTGAGAACTTCTAAGATCTACTCTTAGTAACTTTCAAATATACAATGTGGTATTATAAACTATATTGCTGTACATTAGAGTCCCAGGACTTAATTTATAGCTGGAAGTTTGTGATTTTTAACCTCCTTCACACTTTGCATGCCTCCTCTCCACTTGTGGCAACCTCCAATCTGTTCTCTGTACCCATGAGCGTGGTTTTTATTTAGATTCCACATATAAGTGAGATTACGTATTTGTCCTCCTCTGTCTAGGAGGTAACCCACATGTCTTATTTCACTTAGCATAATGTCCTCAATGTCCATCTACTATGTTGTCACAAATGGAAAGATTTCACTCTTTTTTATGGGTGAATAATATTTCATTGTGTGTGTGACATTTTCTTTATCCATTCATCTATTGATGGACACTCAGGTTGCTGCCATAGCTTGGTTATTGTAAATAATGCTGCAACAAACAGGAGGGTGCATATATTTTTTTGAGTTAGTATTTTTTTTTTCCCTTCAGATAAATACCCAAAAGTGGAACTGCTGGATCATATGATAAATCTATTTTTAATTTTTTGAGGAACCTCCATCCCATTCTCCATAGCGACTACACCAATTTACATTCCCACGAACAATGCACAAGAGTTTCCTTTTCTCTGAATCCTCTTTGAACACCTGTTATTTGTCTTTTTGATACTAGCCATTCGAAGAGGTGTGAGGTATATCATATTATGGTTTTGATTTGCATTTCCCTGATGATTAATGATGTTGAGTACCTTTTCATGTCCCCGTCGGCCATCTGTATGTCTCCTTTGGAAAAATGTCTCTTCAGACCCTCTGCCCACTTTTTAATCAGATAGTTTGGTTATTTTGTTATTGAACTGTATGAGTTCTTTATAAATTTCAGATATTAATTCCTTATCAGATAAATGATTAGAAAATATTTTCTCCCATTCTGGAGATTGCATTTTCATTTTGTTAATGGTTTCCTTTGCTGTACAGAAACTTTTCAGTTTGATCTAGTACCACTTGTTAATTTTTGCTTTTGCTTTTGTTATCAAATTTTTTAAAATCATCATTAAGATCAATGTTTTCATCTAGGAATTTTATGGTTTCAGGTCTTATGTTCAAATCTTTAATCCATTTTGAGTTAATTTTTGTGTGTGGTGTAAGAGAGTGGTCCAGTTTTCCCAACACTATTTATTGAATAGACTGTCCTTCCCCACTGTATACCATGGCTCCTCTGTCTTCTTTTCTTATATATCTGTTTAATGCTACACATTTCTCTCTAAGCACTGGGTTTGTCATCTCCAGCAAATTTTGATAAATTGTATTTTCATTTTCATTTAGCTAAAAATATTTTAAAATTTCTTTTGAGACTTCTTTGACTCATGTAATTTAGAAATGTGTTGTTTAATCTCCAAATATGTTGATATTTTTCCAACTATCTTTCTTTTATTGATTTCTAGTTTAACTCCATTGTGTTCTAAAAGCAAACTTTGTATGATTTTCATTCTTTCACATTTGTTCAGGTGAGTTTTATGGCCTATCTTGGTGAATGTCCCACATTCCTCTTTATCTTTGATGATTTTCCTAATTCTGAAGTTTGTTTAGTCTGAAACCAATAAAGCCACTCCAGATTTACTATAAAATGAAGATATATTCCTTTACATTTTTATCTGTATTTAGAATTAAAGTGGGTTTCTTGCAGATAACATACCGTTGGGCCTTTTTTAAAATCCACTCTGACAACGAATTTTTGTTGTTGTTAATCTTCATCTGAGGATTTTTAAAAAAACTTTTCTTTATTGATTTGAGAGAGAGAGAGAGAGAGAGAGAGAGAGAGAGACATCAATGAGAGAGAACATCAATTGGCTGCCCCCTACACGCCCCACACTGGAAATAAGGCCCACAACCTGGGCATGTGCCCTGACTGGGACTCGAACCGGCGACCTCTTGGTGCATGGGTCGATGCTTAACCAGTGAGCTACACCGGCTGGGCATCTGAGGATATTTTTTCCATTGATAGTTTTTAGAGAGAGTGGAAGGGAGAGAGGAAGGAGGAGAGAGGGAGAGAGAAACATCAATACAAGAGAGACACATCAATTGGTTGCCTTCCACACGCGCCCTGACTGGGGCTGGAGATTGAACCCGTGACCCTTCTGTCCTCAGGCCAATGCTCTAACCACTGAATGAAACTGGCCATGGCTGACAATGAATTTTAATTGGTCTTTTAATTGTTGTATTTAGACCATTCACATTTAAAGTAATTATTCATATAATTGGATTAATGCCATGTTTGGAGCTGTTTTGTATTATTCCACTTTTTCTTTTTACTTTTTTATTCTCACCCAAGGATATTTTTCCATTTTTGTTCAGATAGAGTGGGAGGGAGAGAGAGAGAAACATCGACGTAAAAGGGAAACATCGAGTGTCTGCCTTCCGGACAACCCCTTGTAACCGAGGTACATGCACTTGACTGGAATCGAACCTACGACTCATTGGTCCGTGGGCCAATGCTCCAATTGCTGAGCCAAACTGGCCAGGACTGTTTTGTTTTTTATTTTATTTTATCTCCCCCCGTTTTCTTACTTCTCTGGTTTTAATTTTAAATGATTTCATTTTCTCTCCTCTCAGCATATTATTTACTCCTTTTTAAGAAAACAGCTACTGGTTTCCCTAGTGTACAATGTATGTTTGCAATTAATCTAAGTCCACTATCAAATAACACTATTCCACTTCATGGGTAGTGCAGGTACATTATAAGAGTATTACCAATTCCTCCCTTCTAGCCCTTATAATATTGCTGCCATTTATTTCACTTATCATATGCTATAATCATCCAGTTCATGTTTGCTATTGTTACTTTAAATATAGAGCACAGAGTTATCTATATGATTAGGTAGCTTTACAAACAACAGAGATATTGTTTTACGTTCATTTCTTCCTTCTCTGATACTCTTGCTTTCTTTATATACATCTGAGTTTCCAACCTATTTCATTTTCCTTCTTTCTAAAGAACTTTTAACATTTCTTGAAAGGCAGGTCTGCTGGCCACAAACTCCTTCAGTTTTTGTTTGACAGAAAAATACTTTATTTCTCCTTCATTTTTAAATAGGACTTTTACTGGATATAAAATTCAAGGTTGGTGGGTTTTTTTCTTTCAATATTTTACATATTTCACTCCACTCTCTTTTTGTTGCATGATTTCTGATGTGAAGTCCAGTGTAATTTTCACCCTTGTTCCTCTGCAGGTGTTGTTCCCTCCTCTTTGGTTTCTTTCAAGATTTACTTTTGTCTGGTTTCCTGTGGTTTGAATGTGATATGCTGAAGTGTAGATTTCTTGGTATTTATCCTGCTTGGTATTTTCAGAGCTTCCTGGATTTGTGGTCTGGTGTCCATCACACATTTTGGAAAATTGTCAGCCACTACTATTTCAAATATTTCTTCTGCTTCTTTCTCTTTCTTTTTTCCTTCTAGTTTTCTCTTCATGTATATGATACATCTTCTGTAAATGTTCCACAATTGCTAGGCATTCTGTTCCAGTTTTGTTCTTTTTTTTCACTTTGCATTTTTTCCCCAGCTTTATTGAGATGTAACTGACAGATAACATTGTGTTTAAGTAGTTTAAACACACTATCGGCATTTTACACATGGAGAAACTAAGTCTCAGAGGTAAGGGGCCTGCCTGGAGTCACAGAGCCTCTACATGGCAGACCCAGCCGCATTCAGACCCCGGTCTGACTGCCTGACTCCACAGTCTGTCCTGCTGCGAGGCTTCTCCTGCTGGGTCACCAGTTAAGGGGACAGGTTTGGCAGGGCATTCATTTAGGGAATATCCATTTTTCTCGTGGCAATTATATAAGATTTTTAATTTTATTTTATTTTTAAATATTTAAGTATAAGGTAGACAATGTGATTTGGTATCAATTGCAAAATAATTACCATAATAGGGTTAGTTAACACCTCCATTACTTTTACCACTTCTTTTTTTTTGTGGTAAGAACATTTAAGATTTATTTTCTTGCCCTGGCTGATATGGCTCAGTTGGTTGGGTGTTGTCCTGTGCACTGAAGGGTTGCTGGTTCGATTCCTAGTCAGAGTGCAAGTCCAGGTTGCAGGCTTGATTTCCGATAGGGGGCATGTTTCACTCTCACATTAATGTTTCTCTCTCCCCCTCCCTCTCTGTTTAAAGATCAATAAAACTATTTTTAAATTTACTTTTTTAGTAACTTTCCCATATAGTACTGTTACCTATAGTCATGCTGTCTATTAGATCCTCAAAGCTTATTCATCTTATAACGGGAAATTTGTACCCTGTGACTACTCTTCCCCAGTTTCCTCCACCCAGCCCCTGAAAACCACCATTCTACTTTCTGTTTCATGAGTTTGTCTTTTAGTGCATACTATTTTAGGATTTTAATGTCCTCCTGGTTTGGGGTTCACTCAGTTTCTTAAATATGTAGGTTTGTCTTTTGCTAAACATGCGTTAAGTTTTCAGCTATTATTTTTTAAATATATTTTTGCACTCCACTCTTTCTCCTCTCCTTCTGGGACTCCAGTGACATTATTTTGGTTCTTTCCCACAGACTCTGAAGTTCTGTTCATTTGTATAAATCCTTTACCTGTTCAAGTTGTATAAATTTTGTTGGTCTATCTTCAAATTCCCTGCTCCTTTCCTCTGGCATCTCCATTCTGCCACTGTGCCCATCTAGTAAGGTTGTTATTTGTTATTGTATTTTTTAGTTCTACAACTTCCATATTTTCTTTATATCTTCTATTTCTTTGCTGAAACTTTCTATTCTGTGTTAAGAATATTTATAGCCCAGCCAGTGTGGCTCAGTTGTTGAGCACTGACCCATGCCACCAAGAGGTCACCAGTTCGATTCCTGGTCAGGGCACATGCCCAGGTTGTGGGCCAAATCCCCAGTGGGGGGCGTGCAGAAGGCGGCCAATTGATGTTCTCTCTCATTGATGTTGCTATCTCTCTTTCCCTCTCTCTTCCTCTCTAAAATCAATAAAGAAATAAAAGGGTATTTATAGTGGCTTGTTGAAGCTTTTAAAATTTTATTTTTATTTTTATTATGATAGCTGCTTTAAAATCCTTGTCAGATAATCTCAACATCTGTGTCATCTTGATGTTGGCATCCAATGATGGTCCTGTCTTATTTCAGTTGAGACTTTCTGGTTTTTGGTATGACAAATAATAGTTCATTTTTATTCTGGACTTTTTGGGTATTATGTGAATCTGGTTCCTTTTTAAATTCATTTTAGCAGATTTAAGTTCAGAATGCACACATCATGGATCACTTCTGTGCTCTATAAGTTTCAATGATACTTTCGTTTCAAATTCAGTGCTATTTTGGTCCACCCTGCTTGTGTGAATCCAGAGGCTGATCTGAAACCACACAGTATTCCACATCATAGTTCATTCTCAAAGCTTTTGCTATGTTAATTCTGGGGGTTTCATACTTAGGTCACTTGCGGTTGTGCCCTCGTCTCCATATACAAATTGAAAGAATCTCCTTCTGCAGCTCTCTCTTCTCTGTAACCCTCCCCACACCCTCCAGCCGTGAGGGGATGGGTGCTGCCTCTTTGTTACCTTTGCTTGGTGCAGGTGAGGACAGTGGCAGGACTCCACTCTTCAGTCTCCACAGCACTCTGTGGGGAGGCGAGGGGAGGAGTGTCCCCTCTGATCACATCAGTGCAAAGTGGAGCTGATGGAGCTCAGTCATCTCTGGCCGGAGGGGACAGCTGCCACACATTGGTGCACAGCGGGGATGGCCGACCAGCTTCACACCCTGGTCTCTGCAGAGCCTCCCGGGAGAGGGAGGCCATGGCTTCTTTCATGGTGTTTGCCTGGAGAGGGGCGAGTATTGGAAAAAGTCTGTCCTTAATTGTTGCCTTCTTCCCAGTCCTCTGATGCAAGAAGGGAGGCTTTCCTTGGGACGTTGTGCCTGGTGGTGGTTTGGGGTCATGGCTTTCTCTAGTGCCCAGGACGGGATACAGGAAGAAGTAATGCTCCCGAAGACTCCTGGCTAGGTCATCCCTTGAGACCCGTGTTGCCTCTACAGTCCACCTCCTTTTTTTCACTATCAGAGTATCCTGATAGTTGCTTTATATATTCTATCAAATTTTTAGTTGTAATAAGTAGAAGGGATAGGGTAAAGCCCATTTACTCCATCTTGTCTGAAAATGGAAACCACATATATATATATATTTAAATTAACTTTTTAAGGTACAACTTATGCAATAAACGTATTCACAGTTAGAGTTTCGACAAATATATACACCCATGTAACCACAGCCAAGATAAAGAACATTTCCATCACCCCAAAGGCCCCCTTGTGCCCCTTCCCAGCCAATTGTCCCACCACAGGCTTCACAAGCACTGATCTGATTTCTATCACTGTGGATTGGACTCGTCTTTTCTAGACTTTCAGATAAAGAAAACCACACAGAATGTACCCTTTGAAAAGTCTGCCTTCCTTTATTCAGTATATTTGTGAGATTCATCGGTATCGTTGATGTACTGGCAGCTTATTCCTTTATGTTGCTGAGTAGTCTTCCATTATATTTCCGTCTGTGCTTTCCTTTGGATCGTCACTATCCTCTGCTCTCGCTCGACAGACACCAAGAACCAATGGCCCACAGCTGCTCCTGCCATGACCCTTGCTATGGTTCTGCTCTCAAAGCTCCTGTTCTTTGATCCAAGGGAGGAAAATTGTGATCCGTTACTTAGTACTTATTTCAAGGCATGGTAGGACAAGATTTTGGAGTAAAAGGATGGTTTCTGTTGGACTTCTGAATCGATATGTTCCATCATATACTTATTAATCACTTGCTCAGACCAAAGTACACAAAAATGGTCATTCTCCTGCCAGAAAATTTTAGGAGTCTGTAACCTTAGTCTTACATTGCTGCCTATGTTCTATGAGTTAGTAACAGGAATATCAACAGCTTCCTTCATCATATGCAACTATCACCAACCTTTCATGCTGAATACCTGGTGGCTTGTGATGAGTTGAGTACCTCACTGAACAGCCTTATCCACATTCTCTGGGTCTCTAAGACATGTCTTCTGTCCACACCACACACTCAAATCCCTGATGGAAGAAGGTTGTTACTCTGGGCAGCTGATTCACTTTGTGATGGCAGACCAGCTAGGGGGTTATCTGGCCTTGTCGATTCTCTTGGCCAGTTATATTTACCTAGTGGATCCGTGATTTCCCTGACAACTCTCTTCACAAAATTGTTCATTCAGACTTCCAAATGAAGTGCTAAGTAGTGTTTATACAGGGAGACAACATCAGTTTTATTTTCTACCAATACAAGGTTGGATATATTCTTAAAAGATGCCTGAATATTTCCCATTTAGCCAAGCCCTAAGATAAATAGGTGGTTGCCAGGTTTCTAGTTATACTGGTTTCTGTACTATCTGTTCAGACACAAGCTCCTTTTCAAATGTGCCTCCTGGAACTTCTTCATATACTTCAACCAAACCAACACACTGCAGCAGATGAATCCAGAAGTAGATGAGAATCATCTTCTATTAAGCCAAGCATTAAAGAGATTTGCAACAATGTAAAATGACACCACTCTTCTAATATAGTTTATGAGAAAATATGTTTATGAAAAACACAGCTATCAAATAAATAACATAACAAAAAATTCCAAACTAAAGGACACGTTTCCAGATAAAAATGACTTTCCAAAGGCCCAGCAGAGTAAATGGAAAACAGAAGGAAACGGAAGAGCCAGAGGAAAAGGAAAAGAGACCCACACAAGGCCGTAGTATGAAATGTCATCAAACATTAAATAAGCAGATCCTGACAGATTCCTGAGAGGAATAAAAGAGATCACATATAAAGAAATAGAAATAAAAATGGCATCACCCTTCTCAACGCTGGAAACTACAAAACAATGCAGCAATGACTTTAGGAAAATAATAACCTATCTAGAATAACAGTCCCAGCCAAACTATCAACCGTTTGTGAGGGTGGAAGCCAGTTTTAGACATTGTGTGCCGGGGTGTTATAATGTCCCCAAGGGTCCCTCCCTGTAGCCATGTCACCTTGTGATGTAACTTTCTTGGTCCTTCCAGTGAGAGAGGTCATTTATTTTTTCACTCCCTTGAATCTGGGCTGGCCCTGTCATTTGCTTTGACCAACAGAATATGGCAGAAGTGACAGTGTGAGTTCTGCAGCCAAGGCTTTAATTTTTTTTTCTTTTCTTTTAGAGAGAGAGGCATGCAGGAGGCGGCCAATCAGTGTTCTCCCTCATTGATGTTTCTCTCTCTCTCTCCCTGTCCCTTCCTTTCTCTCTAAAATCAATAAATAAAATATTTAAAAACAAACAAACAGAAAACAGTTCTCTCTACAGAGTGGCCTGGAATGAGGAGGGCCAGGCAAGGAAGCGCTGCTTTTCTATCATGACTCTTCCCTTCCGTCCAGCCTGAAAGTTACATTCGTACAGTGTGTCCTGGGTCTGACCACTCACTACCCTCACTCTACCGTCCGGTCAAAGCCTTCATCATTTCTTGCCTCACTGACCCCAGTGGCCAGCTCACTGGTGTCCTGCTTTGTCCCCTACCTGTTTCAGTTATCCACTGCTATGAAATAAACCACTTCAAAACCAAGTTATTAAATCTCAATTCATGTAATACTGCTGGGGCTGTGGACATCTGTGGGCTCAGCTGGGCAGAATGTCCAGGTGGCTCACTCAACCTGGCTGGCAGCTGGTGCTGGGAGTTGGCTGGGTCCTTGGCTGGGGCTGTGGGCCGTGGGTCCCAATTCTCCTCTGTGCAGCTTGGGCTCAAGAGCGAGTGTCCCAAGAGGAAGGAAGCAGAAGCTGGCAGTCCTCTGAAGACCTGGGCTCGGAGGTTCCAGAGCATCCCTTCCACTGCCCGCTAATGGTCGAGGCAGGCACGAGGCCAGCCAGGACTCAAGGGGAGTGCAGGAATCATTGGGGCCATCTTTGGAAACTATCATGAGCCCCCCCTTCAGGCAATTTTCCAGTTTCCAGACATCTTTTAAAAACAAATAGAGCCCTGGCCAGTGTCCGCCCACAGACGGAAGAGTTGCAGGTTTGATTCCCAGTCAAGGGCATGTACCTGGGTTGCAGGTTCGACCCCCAGCCCTGGTCAGAGTTGTGCAGGAGGCAACCAATTGATGTTGTCTCTCAATCAATGTTTCTCTCTCCCGCCCTCCTTTCTATGCTATCTAAAAATCAATGGAACAATATCCTCAGCTGAGGATTAACAAAAAATAAAAAAATTAAAACAAATAGACATCACTCCCCTGATGACATCCACCAATAGCATCATTATGCTCACCATATCTGTAAGATAAAGCCCTGCCTTATCTGGCCCCTGCCCAAGTCTGTCCTTCACACCTCTGCTCTCCCCGTACTGGTCTTGGTGTTTCCCAGCACCCCTACCTCACCACCCCTCAAAGTGGGTTGGAAAACCTCTGCACCTGCTGTTCCATAGCCCAGAACAGTTTCCCTCCAAGCCCTCACTTGCTGCTCCACTCACCTCGCGGCTTTCACACTCTGGATGTCTGACATTATTTATTTCCTCATATTTTGGGTTTCCACCAGAATGCAAGGTCCTTGCAGGCAGCACCCCTGTCTGTCCTATGCTGGATTTACTCCTAGCGCCGACAACAGTATTGATCACAGGGATGGCATCTCATAAATATATTCTACAGTTAACTGAATTTATTTCCCTAAGTCTTGGGCATGCACTGCATTGAGAAATAGATGAACTAATTCTCAAATAGGAAAAACTACAGTGGTAATCAGCAGACATCCAATAATACACCAGTCCTGCAGACCCGCTGGCAAGTATTTCTACCTCCCTAATAAAAGCTGCAGCTGCTTTCCTGCGTGCCCTCTGGGGCAGCTGCTGCAGCAAGCCCAGCCTCCGCCGGGCCCTAGCTCGTCTGCCCCGTGCACGCATGGAACTCGGGGAACTTGGAGGAACGCACAGGCACACTCTGGGCAGAAGCCAGGGGAGTGCTGCCCTTGACATTTTAATTTTAATCCATTTTTGGTGTCAGCTGTCCCTCATTAACTCACAGGACGTAATTAGAGGTCTGAGCGAGAATCCCTAAACTATGATTTCTCCATGGTTCCTGAGAAGCCAGTGCAGCCGAGGTTGTCAACCAAACCCACATTTATCCAGGAAGCAGGTGCATGTTAAGGGCAGAATTCTCAGATGCACATCCCACATGTATCAGATAAATCTAAGCCCAAGACAAAATTAATGCAGCCTGTCCATACACCTGACACAAGAACACCCTTCTGCCATCACCTTGGTTTCAGCAAGGGGTTCAAAGGTGTTAGGGAGTATGTTTTACTAAGTAAAAAGAAAAGACTGACACAGTGTCTCAGTAGGAAAAGTCCTATTAGGGAAGGATTTGTGGAGTAAGGAAGAGAGCAGGTGGTATTCAAGTACATTTGGCCATCACAGCTGCAAGGGGCAACATAGCAGTTTGGGGACATTTCAAAAAAGGAAGGTGTGGTGGGTTTTCTGTGGCCAGCCATTTCCGGGAACAAGAGGGGGTCCATGGGATGCCTTTTTGTAGTCAAACTGTCATCACGGTTACACTGGGGGGAGGATATATGTGGCTGTCATTGCAGAGTTTCTCACGCCATTACAATTTTAGAGTTGGAAATTATCTTAAGTTCATCTGGTCACTCTGACCCACCATTCACGCCTCTGCCCCTACCCCAAGTCCATTCAACAAATGGAAAAACTCAGAAACGGGAATTTGGTGTCTAAGCCTCAGCAGAAGTCAGAAGCAAAATTAGAACGTTTTCCTGAATCCTAGGACTGACTGTAACCATCATGCTTCTCAGAAATAAAAACACAGGAAAAAAGAAAGTCAGTAGCAACATAAGCTAGTTCTAGCCTGGCTCACTGATGCCTCCGCTTTACTAGTAACAGAATCCTGTTCGGGGGCCCATGGCTTCGGGGAGCCTGAGCCCTTCCTCATCGCTAGTGTATGTGGGGGTCCTCAGTTGGTCCAGAACAGTCAGATCTTCAGACTTAATTGTGGCCAATGAACAAGAGGAAAAAGTGGGTGTCAAGAAACACTGAGACTTTGAAGTAGGTTCTGCACCTACCCGATTACTGGGTGTTCCATTTAGCCCAACTTGAATGTCTCCACCTGTCCCGCTCTTTAGGTTACTTTATTTAAAATTTTTTTTTCTTCCCTTTATTGATTTTAGAGAGAGAGGAAGTGAGAGGGGGAGATAGAAACATCTATGAGAGAACATCAATTGGCCGCCTCCTGCATGCCCCCCACTGGGGATCGGGCCTACAACCTGGGCATGTGCCCTGACGGTAATTGAACTGGCAACCTCTTGGTGCATGGGTTGACGCTCAACCACTGAACCACACCAGCTGGACTCTTTAAGTTAGTTTAATGTAAATAGAGGGAAACTGATAATGCAGGTAACTCTTGTCCACAGAAATGTGTCTAGTGGAACTTTAGCAATGAATGCTCTGTTGATATTGGCTACTTCTACCAGGTTAATATCTATCAAGCAAATTCATTTTAGTGTTCCTACTAGGCTTATTATATAGCAGGTCCTCAAAAACATTGTTTCGTTATAAGGTTGATAAAAAGACCAATCCAACTGGGGCCACCGTCTGTGTGGAGTGAGCACATTCTTCCCATGTCTGTGTGTGTGTCTGTGTGTGTGTGTGTGTGTGTATCTTCTCTGGGGATTCTGATTTTATTATTATTATTGGAGAATTTCATGGATTGCCCTTCTCCATTGCTAATGAGAGTGGGGTTCTTGGGCTGCCACTGGAATAAGCATTTCCAAGAGACCCGCCCCGGGAGGATGAGATGTGGTGAACAGCTTTATTTCCATGGAGTTATATTCCTATTTGCAAAGTCCCATTTCCCTTAAATCAGTCCTGGAAGATATGCAGCTGGGGAGCCAGTAGAGCTAACAGCAAAGCCAGTGTCCAAAGTTTCCATTCCATGGTCAAGTTCAGTCCGATGTAGCATTAGGATAGTCACAGTCCATTAGTCCACTGTGTGTGGGGGTCCACATGGCTGTGGGCCATGTGGGCCAGTGCAGAGCATGAGAGTCCCACAAGCCAGGAGTCAGGTGTGAGTAGCAAGAGAGAGAACCAAGAGGGCCAAGAGAACCAGGAGGGTGGAACTCCTTTGTTCAAGAGCTTAAATATCAAATCTCCTTGGGCTTGCAGTGGCCACGCCCATTCCGGCCAATGATTGTTTTCAGGTGTGACTGATAGGCAAGCATCTTCCCACCTCTCCATGCCTTACTGGGCATGCATCTAAACTGCCTCTGTCCAGTCCCTTCCCCTATGGATCTGTGGGGAGCAGACCTGGAGAGTGTCAAACTGCAGCTTCCCAGCAAGGCTGTGCAAATGGCATGCCTGTATTATCTGGCCTTCCCTTGCTCTTTTCCTGTTCATTAATAACCAGGTTATTACAATGGCTATTACCATTACAATGGTACCACTTTCGTATCCCAAAGATGTGCATGCTAGGGTGAACTGGTGTCTAAACTGCCCCAGTCTGAGTGTGGATGTATGTGTGAGTGTGCCCTGCTATGGAAGGGTGTCCTGTCCAAGGTGGGAACCCACCTTGTGCCCTGAGCTGCCAGGAGAGAGAGGCTCTAGCTACACTCGACCCTGAACTGGAATAAGCGAGTTGCAAAATAATTATTTTACTTTTTCTTAAATGTAAGTATAGCTCACATTTATTTCAATGTTTAATATTAGAAGTGTTTTGGGTCTTTATTTAGAAGTTTGATGATGATTTTGAGACCAAAAATATGCCGTAGGAACTTAACTCCTATTTACATCAACAAGCCTAGGATAAAATTAGTTTCATAATACATCATTTTGTGTCAAGTCACTTTCCCAGAATCAACAGACAACGTGAAATGAGGTCTTTCTGTAATAGTGGAACCTCGGTTCTCAAACTTAATTCATTCTGGAAGGCTGTTCAAAAACTGAATTATTTTTTTCCCATTAGAAATAATGTAAATTGAATTCATCTGTCCCAGACACCCAAATGATCCTGTTTTAACCTTTCTTATATACAGTACATGTTTAACGTACCATTTAATCTATAAAAACTTTAAAAACAAAAAGGACATGAAGTATAAATATTTAATGAAAAGAATAGGTACAGTAAAAAATGAAAACTTAGCCCTGGCCGGTTTGACTCAGCGGTTAGAGCGTCGGCCTGCGGTCCAGAGACCCAGGTTCGGTTCCCGCGAAGGGTGCGTACCTCGGTTGCAGTTTGTCCCCAGCCCTGGTTAGTCGTGCGGGTGGCAACCACTCGATGTGTCCCTTTCACGTTGATGTTTCTCTCTCTCTCTCTCTCTTTCTCTCTCTCCCTCCCACTCTACCTGAACAAAAAACGGAAGAACGTCCTCAGGTGAGGATAAAAAAAGAAAAGAAAAAAGAAAAAGAAAACTTAGCCCAGCCAGTGTGGCTCAGTGGATGTCGCCTCATGGACTGAGAGGTCCCGGTTCGATTCCCAGTGGGGGCATGCAGGAGGCAGCCAATTGGTGTTTCTCACTCACATGTTTCTATGTCTCTCTCCCTTCCTCTCTTTCTAAATAATAAGCAGTAAAAGCCCTGGCAGGTTTGGCTCACTGAATAGAGTACTGGCCCACAGACCGAAGGGTCACAGGTTCCATTTCCAGTCAAGGGCATGTACCTGGGTGGCAGGTTCAATCCCTGGCCCCAGTTGGAATGGTGCAGAAGGCAACCAATCTATGTGTCTCTCTCATATCAATGTTTCTCTTTCTTTCTCCCTCCTTCCCCCTTCCAGTCTTTCTAAAAATCAATGAAAAAAATATCTTCAGGTGAGGATTAACAACAAAATAAGCAGCAAAAAACACAAAAGCACTCACAGCACAATTTCCTGAGCTGTTAACATAAGGTTTAGCAGTAAACTGACTCACACTCGCGCATTCTCTCCCTTGTTTGACTAATCATACAGATATCAGCATGAAAGGGTTGTTGGGTTAAGCGAATTGTTTAAGATGAGAGACGTTTGAGAATCAAGGTATACCTGTATTTCTCTGCTCTTTGAATTCTCCTTTGAACCAAATAAAACATCTTGCTGCTTCTCTCATTAACAAATTAAATAAGATCTTTAATATGTTCATTTTGTATTTGAATCATTTTACTTTCTAAAAAATTTTATCCTTTAACATTTGATGGTAAAATAAATTTAGTATGGTAATTTGATTTTAATTACAGTCCTCTTAGTTATAAAGATCATACAGGAACCTGGACAAATACTTTTTAAGAAAAAATAATTTTTTACTAATTTATTTTTGTTACAGATGTTTCTCCTTTTTTTTCCCCATTGACACCCTCCTCCCCACCCCCACCCCCACCCCATTCCCGGCTTTGTTGTCCGTGTCCATCGGTAATGCGTACATGTATATAAGTTCTGTGGTTTACCTCTTCCCTTCCCCCACCACCCCCTCTTCTGAGGGTTGTCAGTCTGTACCCTACGACCATGTCTCTGGGTCTACCCAATTCCTCAGACTGTTATGTTCATTATATTCCACAAATAAGTGAGATCATGTGATAGACAAATACTCTTGATAAAATATTAAGAGGGGAAAATACAATATTTGTACTAGCCTGTGATTAAAACTAAAAACTTTTAAGTGTCTAAGGCAAGAATTGGAAGGAAAGGGGGGAAAAAAAACTGAAGTCTGATTTATTAGGGTGGTAGGATACTGGAGAATTTTTTAAAAGTCTGGTTTGTTATTATTCTGATACACATTAAACCTAAAAGAAACAAAGGCCCTGTATTAGTTTCCTATTGTTATTGTAACAAATTACCACAAATTTAGTGGCTTAAACAACATATATTTATCATCTTATAGTTCTGGAAGTCAGAAGTTCAAAATGAGTCTCACTGGGCTAAAACCAGAGTGGGTGGGCTGGGTTCTTCAGGAGACCCTAGAATTCATTTCCTTGCCGTTTCCAGCTTTTAGGGGCCACCAGCATTCCTTGGCTCAGTCTCTTCCTCAACCTTGAGATTACAATGAACCCACCCACATAATCCATCATAATCTCGCCACCCCAGGGCCCTTAACATATTCATATCTGCAAACTCCCTTTAGCCATGTAAGGTAACATATTCACGGGTTATAAAAATTAGGATGTGGGCATTTTTGAGGGCCATGGTTCTGTCTGTCACAGACCCTGTTCTGATCCTGAGGATTTCTCTGAACTTTCAATCCAATGAGAACAAACAGCTTCCCTATATGTCTGAGTTAGGGCACCACACTGAGGGCTACGTGTAAAAGGACACAATGTAGGATCTCATTTAAATTAAATTCTATAACAGGCAACATTATGGTAGAAGTTAAAATAATTTTTGCCTCTGGGTGTAGGTGGGGACTGACTGGGAAAAGGGCATAAAGAAACTTTGAGATGGTGATATTCTATCTTTGTAAGGTTTTAGGATACAAAAGCATAACAAATACTGAATTCTAATGATACATATTTAGGGGGAACTGTACTGACATCTGCCATTTATTCTGAAATGTGACATAAAAAGATGAATTTACAGAGGGATGGATACAATGTTTATTATGGTAAAAGCTAGGTGGCAGGTATATGTGTGTCACTGTAAAAGTCATGTTGTTCGACAATTTTTATAAGAGTTTTGGGGAAAATAAGATATGGCCCTAAAATTTTACTCTGGTGACTTAAATTAATAAAGGGATGGATTTGGAAAACCATTAAGCGAGTCACTGAACAACTTATTTAAAATCAAATGCTCTTCACTAGGGCAACTGTGGAAAATGTCTATACAGGTGTGGGAGCATTTCTGGCCGTCTCTGTAATGAGGAAGGAGGGGAGCATGTACAGGGAAGGGGCCAGGAAGGTACTGCAACCATCCAGCCTGTCCACATAACAAAACCTCTACACCAAAGGTTACTGAGGAGCACCAGTCTAAAACCCCGTCTTCCCTTTGCAGTTCTTCACCAATTTGCTGGTAGCGCATCAGCTTCTTGGTGACCCCAGATAACCTAGCATTGTGCTCTACCCAGAACATGTATTTAATAAACATTTGATGATGGGTGAGGGGTTCCCCCTGATGACCCCAGCCTGACCTCCAGGCAGTTCCCCCCTCCACTGGTGAAGAGATAAACCTACCTCACCCCCACCACCGCCACCACCCAGAGACCAGTGCTTCTGCCAGGACACAACGTCTCACACTACACCCCACTGTCACACCTCTAATCCCATCCTGCTACACCAATGGCAGGCGGAGGTACCTAAAAGTAACCACCATCACACAGGGCTGAGAAAAGCCAGCATAAAGCACTTTTATTGCAATAATAAAACTTGAAACTCATATGTAGTGCAGGGAAGGGGTAGGCAGCAATAATTTCTCTCACCAAATCACTACACAGGACAGCAAAGGAGTGAGAGGAGGGAAGAAAAGCCAGGAAACTCTGAGATCCGCAGGGGGAGTTGAGCATCAAAAAACAGGAGATGCTGAAGCTGTGATGACCAGCATCATTTTCTTAAGACAACACTCAAGGATTTGTCATGATGGCTGGGCTTTCATTGGGTTTTAAGTGTCTACAAACAGCACCTTCAATTTAAACTTTCGATTAAAGTTCTTAAAATTTAGGGAGTGGAGCCTGGATAGCTATGACATTATAAAAGTCCTGACTATCTTATTAGAAAAAAACCACAGGATTGGAGGGGGAGGGGGGGAGCCAGGCCATGAAGAAGGCTTCAGAAGTCCCTGCTGGCCCGGGGACAGATACCTGTAGTGTCCAACATCGCAGTGAAAATGATTTGCTTTTAAAAGGCAGAGGGTTTAAGGGGAGGGTGGGACGGGGCAGTGGAGGCAAGGGCTCTCCCACTCCCCACTTTAGTTTTGGGTAGGGCTCTTAATTCAACCCAAAGACATCTCTCAACTTGGAGATAATTCGGCCCTCAACAGCGCCTCAAATCTGCTATGGCTTTGCAGCGCAGCAGCAAGAATGTTTAATATATAATAGATAAAAATTTCATCCAAAAAAATAAAATAAAATAAAGATTCTTGCATCCCCCCCCACACCAATTCCTAATCTAAAGTTAACTCATTACTTGTGCTGTTAATACTTGACTAATACTTAATTGAAAACCTAGATCCAAAAGACTGAAACTGAATCTTCACCCCAAAACTAAAACAAAGTAAAAAGAGTAACTTGAGGTTTATGGCATGTAGTTTAGGTCAACACACATACGAGGAGGAAGGGGAAGAGCAAAGCTGGGTGACAGAACACATTCAGTCAGGGCAGATGTTTATACAAAGTGTGGTGGAACATCAGGAAAAGCTCCGTACGGATTCGCGTGTGCACGTCGGGGGCGCCAGATCCCTCCATGGCACATCTGTTGGGGACAGAAAATTTGTGAGTTCCAGCAACTCAGTGATATTTGTGGGGACAGCCACAAGGTCGGCTGCCATACCAGTCCCTTCCCCAACAGCTGTGAGGTCTTAGACCATGCCACTTCTGCTCCAGCTGGGGAGAGCCAGCTGGGCTGGAGCTGGATTCCCAGTGAACAACCTACTTCCTGCTTAAGTAGGTTGTGTGTTTTTAAAACCTAAGGTTAAGTTTATCTTGGTGAGAACTGGAGGGGCAATCCACCAAGCCCACTAACAATACAAGTCCCTATTATCATTGGCTGCATATGGGAATTGCCTAGAGCTTTAAAAAATCTTAATGCACCCTACCCAGTGTGGCTCAGCAGTGAGAGCATTGGTCCACAGACCAGAGAGTCTCGGATTTGATTCCGGTCAAGGGCACGTACCTTAATTGCGGTTCAGTCCCCAGCCCCGGTCAGGGTCTTGTGGGAGGCAACCAATCAATGTATGTCTCTCCCTCCCTCCCTCCCACTCTGTCTGAAGATAAATGGAAATATATCCTCAGGTGAGGATTTAAAAAATAAAAAATCTTAATGCCTTGATCTCATGGCCCAGTGATTGTGGTTAACTGTGGCCTGGGCATCAGGGGAGTCTTAAAAGATTCCCAGGTGCCTTCAATGTGAAAAGCCCCAAGGTGATATTCCCTATGCTGAACATACTTAGAAAATGTCTACAGTCTTCATTCAATCACCCAAACCTGTAACTTTCTGGGTTTTCTCTTGCAAGAAGCTCTGAGATATTCTTTGGCAGTGAATGAGGAGGCTTAGACCAGGGCGACTCTTAGGCCTTCACTTCCCTCTCCTTTCCTTCCCCACCCTCCATCCTACCAGATTTACAGAAAGCCTGTTCCCAAATCAGAATAACTCCAAGTACATTTACGTTCAAAGGACTTAGCTCTCAAAAAACAGGAAAGAAGGTTTGGAATAGGTGTACACCTTTGGGCAGAGGGAGGCTCTAATTTTATTTATTTATTTTTTTGAGAGTGGAAGTGAGAAAGGGGAGGGAGGGAAAAAGAGGGAGAGCAAGAGGGGTGCTCAGGCCGATGCTCTAAACACGGACCCACACTGGCCAGGGCCAGGGAGGTCTCTAAAGTGTCAGGAGTTCCCTGCTGGTAGGAATGACAAATGGAAAAACCAGAGCCAACAAAACTGACCAGGACTGTATGACCCAGGTGTGTAGGGCTCAAACCACTAAGAGAGAAAATATCTATTAATAAAATAAGCCCCTCTCCTTAAAGAAGCCCACAACAGGACAAGGTTACACACCACAACACATCTGGCAGCCACTTATTGTATGCAGCTTTCAAACAAAAGCATTCTTCCCAGCTGATGCCTGTGGCCCTCTGGTTCCAGAAGCAGGAGGGGAGCAAACACAGAGGTCTGGGGCCAGCTAGAAAGATGATGACCACATGCATGTGTTTTATGGTTCTAATACCCACATTAAAAAGTATGTGTCATTAGGATATGGAATTTGGGTTTCACAAAAATGAAGGTAATGGGAAGACAAAAAAGTCCAGGAAGAAAAACCTAAAAGGGATTCTGGTCTTAGTTTGCCACTGACTGAATGTGCCATTGTAAGGCCTTTTTCTTTGGGCCTTAGTTTCCTCACTTGTTTCACAGAAAGGCTGACTCAGGTCCCTGAGATTCCTTCTTAGGACTATCTGAGAGCACTCTTTACACTTCAATAATATCCTCTAGCCTCATTTTCAACCCTCTGATAATAAGCTGGCCTCAACGATCCTGGGCTTGCTCCCCAAGGCAGGTAGCCATAAACTATGGATGAGGGAGGTGTACAAACCAGGACGGGGCAAGCAAAATCATCAACAACCTTACTTCTAAAGAACAAAAATATTGGCACTAAAAATCGGCCTATATTTCCAATTCCTAACTAAGGTTTAGTTTGTAAGATACATATAAAAATACTTCACTTAACAGCTATTATCAGCTGCTTCATCCCTGTGAGCACATTTGAGGACATATGCCATCCCTTTCCATGGGTGAGCAATCTTTACACTCAAGGTGGACTCTGACAACTAAAACTGAACGGAAACCCGAGAGAGGACGAATATACAGGAGGGAAAAGCCCGTGGCATTTTTGGTTCTCTCTACAACCCATCAAATGCTGAGCACAACATGGGAAGGGCAAAGGGAGTTTAAGGCATATCAGCATTAAGTTTCTTACCCAAGCACAGGGAGCTCAGGGAGTAGGCCATTCCTGTCATTCCAGTTTTAGAAGTTCCACATCAAAGACAAGAGTGGCATTTGGTGGGATGATGCCTGGGTGCCCAGTGGCACCGTAGGCATAGTCTGGGGAGATAGTCAGTTTGGCTCTCTGACCCACACTCATCTGTGAAAAGAAGAAGAAAAAAAAATCAGGTGGACGCACTCCTCAACTGTCTCCAAAAGAAGCCTGGGTGTCCCTTGCCCAGGACAATGTGAGTAGGGCATTCAGTGACTGTGCAACTGCCTGGGCATCGGGCACCTCCTGTGCATGTGTGGAGGTTGGTAGCCAGGTGGAATGACCCCTGCATCTGGCTCCAAGGGGCCCAATGGCAGATAAAAACCTCTCAGATTTCCAGAACAGTCAGGCCCTCAACCTTTCTGTCCAGATGTTACTGACCTGACTCTGGGCAGCCAACACTCTGGAAGTGTCACCACCTAGTCCTGCAGTGGCCTGTCAAAGGACATGTTAAGTGGCACCTATGCTCTTGAAAAGTGATCAAAATTTTGCTTTAAAAAGCACAGAGAGAATGTAATATCTGTGGGGTAGTCTACTTTTCTGCACTTCTATATTTATACTCATACTTCAGAAATAAAGAAACTTTTATTTTTTTATTTTTTGTTTTAATCCTTACCCGAGGACATTTTTTGCATTTATCTTCAGATAGAGCGGGAGGGAGAGAGAGAGAGAGGGAGAGAAACATCGATGTGAGAGAAATACATCGACTGGTTGCCACCTACACGACCCCAACCGGGGCCGGGGACAAACTGCCACCAAGGTACGTGCCCTTATCGGGAACCAAACCTGGGACTCTGGTCCGCAGGCCGATACTCTAACTGCTGAGCCAAATCAGCCAGGGCAGAGAAAAAAACTTTTTAAAAAGACAGTATAATTTTTCTGGAGTACCAAGTAGGACGTTACAAAATCTACCACTTTTGTGAAAAAGAGGAAAATGTTGATATATCTGTACCTGCCTATACAAACCAGCATTTTCCTATGGGGAGAAGAGAGTATATAGTGGCCAAAGTGGAAGGAAATTTTTCATTTCTAAAAATTTATTTGCCCTGGATGGTGTGGCTCAGTTTGCTGGAGCATCGTCCTGTGCACCAGAAGGAGATCGAGGGTTCAATTCCCAGTCAGGGCACATACCTGGGCTGTGGGTTCGATCCCCAGCCACCTAACGGATATATCTCTCTCATATCAATGTTTCTCTCTCTCTCTCTTTCCTCCTTCTCTAAAATAAAATATATATACATATATATATAATTTGTACTTTTTTCATTTTCTAATCAAATATACAAATAAGTTTAAATATCTATTTTCTGAAGAGTGAGCAGGTTCTCTGCTGTATTTCCATCCTTTAACTATCTCTTTTAAGTCTCCATGTGTGCATTCCTGGCTCTCTGACCCAGCCCTAGAAATGGCAACTGAAGAGGAAGCAGCATGCTGCAATGAAATTTCTAATGCAACTCAGATGTCTTGCTTCCTATAGCTCCTGTCAGAAACAGGGACATGTCAGACCAAGGTGGTAAGTACAGTTAAAAGCATATGGCTTAATTTAATAAAATTCAAAACAATCATATCCTTTTACCCAGCAATTTTACTTCCAGAATCTTCTAAAACCAAAATGCCCATTAGAAGGGGAGTCATGTCAAAGACACATCTACACCATGGATTAGCCGCTAGAAAGAACACAGTGACTTTAAATGTACTAACATGGAAAGATGCCCAAGATACATTGTTAAATGAAAACAGCAAGGTGCCAAAATAGTACTTGTGGTAGGATTGTGTACCTGTGAACACTTAAAACCAAAACAACATCAAAAGAAGGGGAAAGGGGCACAAAACATTCCTCTACCTTTCTGTGCTTTTAATTCACTTGCTGAAGAAATAGTCTGTAGAGGAGTTTAAAAGATGCCCTGCGGAGGTCTCAGAGCACCCAGACTTCTCACAAGTGAGAGCTGTGATTGACCCCAAAGCATACTGGGTCCAGGGGGAGACTGGGCATCTCCCCAACACTGCCGTCATGCCTTGCCAAGCCTGGGATGTGAAACAGGCTGATAACGCTATCTCGGTGGCAGTTACAGCTCTTGGAACAAACACACAACACAATTATTGTTCCAGTGCTGGAGCAGCCACAGAAGATGAGTTGTGGTGTGGACAATGAAGGTGGGGGATGGGCTAAAGACCAAGAGTTGGCCAGACGTGGTGGGTGGGGACAGGATGAGACAGAACGGTACAGCTGGCGGGGTTTCCAAAGGGAAGTAAACTACAAAGATCCTCTCCTCCTTATACTGCCAACCCTCAGCCCTGCAGAAACAAAATCTAGACACCTAGGAGTTAAACAATGTATTTTGAGATTAAATCAGTGATATTTTATAGAGGAAGTGGAGCAATGTCTATTCTAGAAAAGAGAAAGAGAGAAATCTTTCTCTCCACTTTGGTTAAATTCTCTTTGGTGAGAGGAAAATAGACTGATTATCATCATGCAGGGCCTAATTACAAAGCCCACTGGGTCTCACACCACTGTAAACATCCCTTTACCTGGTAGGGCCAAGAAAAAATTCCCGGGCTCCATGGAAGGACAGAATCCAACTGAAATCTGGCAACCCTGGGTCCCCTATTGTCTACTGGGAACTTTGTAGTGTTGGCAGAATAAAAGCTGTTTACACAATGGGGAAAGGAGAGGTGAAGAAACAGATTCAAGACAAACAAAATGACTTTATCCATGAGCATGACCTCTCAGAAGTGGTCTGACACAACATGGTCCATAATAAGACAAACACAAATTAAAACTACCCCAAGATATCATTTGTCACTCATTAAATTGCCCTGGAACCAAAAGTCTAACACACTGCTGGCGGGGCTGAGAGGAGACAGGCAGCTTCAGAGGCCGCTGGTGGCAGTCCACAGTGTGATCCCTACAGATGGCAACTTAGCAGTATGTCAAAGACAATGCACACAGCCACTGAACCACTCACTCCACTACTGAGAATGAGCCTATGGCAACACTTGATAAATGTAAAATAAAATCCATACAAGATTAGTCACTGCAGCACGGTTTATGATAGCACACTGGAAATGACCCAAATGGCCGCCAATATGGTACCGGTCAAGTAAATTAGAGTGCACCCACCTACGGAAATGCAACTGTAATAAAGCTTGCTGGCCTCCCCCCAATCCTGCCCTAGTATATAAAGTGTTTTAAAGATAGATTAAGTAAAAAGGCACAGTGCAGAACAATGTGCTGTCTAAAAGCAAAAAAAAAAAGGTGTATGCTGTTGTATATGCTTAAAGAAACTCTATGAAGAACATGAGTAAGTTACTTGCGGGGAGACTGGAAAGATAGGGTGTATGGGATTAAATTTTTCACTTGTACCCTTCCATAAATAGAGTTTAAAAGGTAGACACTCGGAAACAAAACAAAACAAAACAAAACGAGAGCATACCTGGGCAACCCCTTCTTCCCAGCCTCGGATCACCTCCTGCTTGCCTAGCATAAACTTAAAGGGCTTGTTTCTGTCCCGGGAAGAATCAAATTTCTTTCCATCTTCAAGCATCCCTGTGAAAAAGGGCAGTTGTAATATGAGCAACAAGGAGTAATGACATGAAGCCAGTCAGAAGCCATCAGCAGAGTGCAAATCCCAGATGCCAGCACTGAAGGGCCTGGCAGAGTATCTAGACCTAAGAAGGAACTTCGGCGTCCAGGGAGGATTTCCTGTGTCCTCAGTGGGTCTCTAAAGAGTTGGGGTAGTCCCTCTACCCCAGGCTTGTGAATGCTCTTCCCCCACTCAAAGTAGTAAGTTGACCACCAGAGGCAGGAGCAGTCTACCTTGGTCCGGAGAAGAGGGAAGTATACACACGTCTTGCATGAACTTCCAGTACCCCGTGGACTTCCTTTTAGACACACACAACAGCTGAAAGTCACATACAGTGTAAGAAACAATATTCCTTCCTTAATTCACCCATCATCTTTTACAGAAATGCGGGTAGTATCAGAACTGACTGAATTGTAGGACACCAGCTGGTGTCAGAGAATCAGAAAAGTGGTGTTGGAAAAGACACAGAAAACCTCTCACGAGTGAACTGCTAACACCACCAGTTGAACAACAGGCAGTGCTTCTACCCTAAGTCAGGGACTGAGCTAGGCACTTTCCATATATAAATTTATTCACTTTCCCATGGCACTGTCCCCATTTCCCAGATGAAGGAACTGAGGCAGACAGAAGTGAAGTAACTTGCTGAAGTAGTAAAGCTAGACTATAAATCCCAAAACCATGTTCATTTTACTATGCCAGTTTCCCAGAAGCCAGACAAACTACAACGGCACCTTCAACTAAAAGGGGGAATTCCAGGGTTGGAGATGCCAGAGGGCAAGTAGCCTGAGAAAAGAGGAACAGATATCTGCTACTCCTTGTACGAAAAAGACTGTCAGCATTGGTTTCTCCGGAAGCCAGTGTTATCCAGTTGTGATCACTGTCACTAAGATCCTGAAAACTCTCACACCAGGATCCCAGACTGAAAGGGGTCAGCCAGTTGTTGTCAAATAATTAACACAAAGCTAATTCCATTGGAGGCTGAGGGTAGGCATATACTATGGTTCTTAGCATCACTCAGAAGACCCAATAAAATACAGAATTATTTTGTTTGTATTTTTGAGGGAATCCCAACCTAAAAATGTCAACACTTGTAAGTGACATGGGAAAGCAGAGATCTGAGTAAGAGCTTTATCACAGACACCAGACTATCTGTACTTCGACAAAATAGGAAACAGGGAGGGAGGGAGGGAAGGACGGGAACTGCTGTCCTCACAGAGCAGGAGGGGAGATGGATGTCCTGCAAGCAGAGTGTATGCTGACACTGCGTGAAGCCTGGAGCTGGGAGCTAAGGCCTGAGAGGGACACAGGAGGACATGGATTCACGCCTGCCAAGTCAGTCCAGGGCAGGAACTGGCATCCCAGAAAGAGCAAGTTGGGTTGTACCTTGAAACTCATCTCTTTGCCAGAACACAATCACTACCTGGTTAAAAAAAAAAAAAAAAAAAAAAAGACAAATGGCAGGATGTGAAGTTTTCTATATATGAATAACAGGGAGAACAACAGGTCTCCACTCTCTACAAAACTCACTGCAGACATCCCTTTTAGTCCACTTTGGGCTCTGCTTCATACACTGAACCAGCCAGGATTCTCAGATTCTCTCTCTGGCTAGGAAGGAGCCCTTCCATCCACCGTCCTAAGACTGCTTGTAAGAGAAATAAGGGAACCAACTCCCAGGCTCAGAAACCTGCTCAAGGTCAGAGCCAGTGAGCAGTGGGGTCTGGCTCTAGCAAAGGGCTTTATTTAGCCCAATGGGGACTGTGAGATACAAAGGAGATTAAACACCAGAAATAGCCTCTTCCTGGACTGTGAGTTATAGAGCAGAACTTGAGCAGAGCCCTGGGGCTTCCCAAGCCGCCATGGTAGATAAGCCACTAAGTGAGAAACCCCTCTGGGAAAGAGCCAAGGGTGGAAGGGTGATCCCTGGCCCCTGAGCCCTTAACTGTCTGCAAAGGCTAGCTGGACAAAACCCACAGAGAAACACCTGCCAGAGAGACACCTGGAACCCAGGCTGTGACACCCCTCCCCTCCTTTTTAACTGAATATTAACTTTCCAGGAGCAACAAAAGCCTGGTCCAGTATATGAAATAGAATCAATCTGAGCCTTTCTCCTATATCAGGGTTGGGATGGGTGGGGCATATGGGTCAGTTTGGACACTCAGACCAACTGCGAAGTCTCTTAGAATCTTGTAGGAAAAGACCTGTCTCCTTGATAAAAAAAAAGAAAAAAAGAAAAAGAAAAACACACTCAGGGAGAAAGCTCCTGCCCTCCCTCCCTGTTGAATGAATGCTGTTGTGTGAGGATGTGATGTCTGGAACCATGGCAGACACCTGTAACCATGAAAAGGTCAGGAGCACCACAGAGTAGCTGCCCCATTGATCTGAACCAGACCCAAACCACCTCCCTCAAGACTTGTGTTCTAAGGTGATTAAAAGTCTGCTTTCCCTTAAGTCAGGTTTTAGTTACTGGATGCTAAAAGTAACCTAATTGGTATGAGATACTTCTTTACTTGACATTTACTTAGTACACTCCACTGTAGTGCTCCAAAAAAAAGGGGGAGCAACAGAGAAATGGAACTCAACAACACACATCACCAAGAGCTATCACTGACTATGACATTATTTACATGTAATAGTTACTACACAGGACACACTTCTCATCATTAAAGAGCATACTGACTGTGACCCCTAAATTTATTTCATGATATACTAATGGTTTGCAACTCAGTTTTAAAAATATAGTGCACCTGCCCTGGCCGGTTTGGCTCAGCGGTTAGAGCGTCGGCCTGTGGTCTGGAGAGACCCGGGTTCGGTTCCCGCTAAGGGCACGTACTTCGGTTGCAGTTTGTCCCCGGCCCTGGTTGGTCGTGCAGGTGGCAGCCACTCGATGTGTCCCTTCACGTCGATGTTTCTCTCTCTCTCTCCCTCCCACTCTATCTGTACAAAAAATGGAAAAATATCCTCGGGCAAGGATAAAAAATAAATAAATAAATAAATAAATAAAAAAAATATAGTGCACCTATGAAAGAATTCTCCTATTTCCTGCCAATTTTGAACATGCCCTGAACTAGGACAAGATTCCATTTGATTGCAATGAAAAACCACAGGATACTGAGACAGACTCCCAACACTTTCCATTTATTCCTGAGCAAATGCATTGCCAAGCATGTTCCAGATGTTACAGGCATCCACGCCACTTTGCCTAAAGGTGAAATGTTTCAATGTCTGACTGGTACTAAGCTGGGAACACAAGGTGGGACCCAGCTTCTACCTGCTGCTGAGCCAGCCTGAAGAACCAGATGCTCTTCAGCAAAGAGACTGTACATCTGGGAGGATGTCTTGTTTAATCCCAGCTTTCTTAAGCTCTTCTGGAACATTGAGGGGCAAAGCCTCTTCCTATTAAGAAACCATAATTGCCAAGAAGTAGTACTTCTGAGTAGAGGGACGTTAGAGCAGGAGCTTTGCCAAGGATCTTAGTCCCCCCATCTACCTCATTTCAGATGGGATCTTGTCCCTGGGAAGAGGATGTGAGCCTTGCTTACCAACGTCAATCTTATCTACTTTCCTGGAGAAGAAATCTTCACAAGGAAGGGCTGAGTGGTGGTGGTAATGGTGGGGGTCTCTTGGGCCTCAGGAGGGGATTTCCTATACTCTAAGTCTACAAGGTAAACAATATCCCCAGAGCTGAGCAGATGTCACACAACTGGCAGAGGCTCTAGAGGCAAGGAAGTGCTAGAAGGGCTTCCCTGCAATGGGAGCAGATCACTTTATATATGGCTGCAAATTGTCAGACTTGGGGAGAAGATGATGCATGAGAGGAAGCAGTGTCTATTAAGAAGCAGGAATGAATGTGAAAACAATATTTTCTGAAGTGAGAATCAGGCTGGTTAATGTTGAAGGCAAAATGCAAGAGAAGCTGTGACATTAAAACAGGTCACAGTTTTGGCAAGATGGAGGAAGAGGGGTCAGATTTATCCTCCCATTTAAAAAACGAAAACTAAAAACCAAATTAAAAAAATGAAACAAACAACCCCACACACAAATAAGGAGCGAAACAATCACAACATCACAATGAAGGACAGTGACTCCCGAGGAACGGGAAACTAACGAGGTGAGCCCTATGACTGCCCCAGCTTACATCCGTGGGAGTCTCCAGGGAGAGGGAACTGGGATAGAGCTCAAGGCAGCTCAAGTCCATAGGACATATACCAGGAAGGAGAGAGTTATAGAGAGATGCCCCAGAGATTTACAAAGGGTCCTCCCACTTAAGTATTCAGAGAGTACTAATCAATACATGTGCTTGAGGTTAACTACTCAAGATCAGAAAAAGAAACCAACAACAACAACATCCAAAACTTTTAGAAGGGTCGGTGCCTATTCCCACTAGCCAGACAGGAGAAAGTTGTGGTTCATGAGGCACTGGGTAGGATACCCAGGAAGATCTGAGGTGAGATCTTCAAGTAACTTAAGTGCTTCCCAGTAGAAAGCTCAGAATGATTTACAGGAATAAAAACAGCCAGTACTCCAAAAAGGTAAAATTCATTATGCCTATCATCCAAAAATGCCAAGAGGCATGAAAACATGACCCACAATGCAAAGATTAATCAATCAATTGAAACTAACCCAGAACTGACACAGATGTTAGAATCAGTAGAGATGGATAGTAAGATTCAAATCAATCTTTCAGAGATGAAAACTATGTCGTCTGAGATGAAAAATACACTGGGCTGCCCTGGCTGGTTTGGCTCAGTGGTTGGAGCGTCGGTCCGAGGATGGATTCCAGTCAAGGACACGAACCTGGGTTGAAGGTTCAATCCCTGGCCCCGGACGGGGTTGTGCGGGAGGCAATCAATCGATGTGTCTCTCTCATATTGATGTTTCTCCCTCCCTCACTCTCTCTCTAAAAATCAATGGAAAAATTTCCTTGGGTGAGGATTAACCAAAAACAAAACAAAACACTGGGCTATCCACAAGCAAAAAGTAAAAATCTAAATCTGCACTTCACCTCATAATCGATATCAACTCAAAATTGGTAAAATCTAAATATAAACAAGAAACCTATAAAACTTCAAAAAGAAAATAGGGAAATAATCACTGTGACTATGGTTTAGGCCAAGATTTCTTAGATATGAAACCAAAAATCATAATCCATAAAAGGATAAATGTAACTTCATTAAAACTAAACTGCACTTTAAGAGATACTTTTAAGAGAATGCAGTTAAGTCACAGACTGGGAGAAAAACCTTTGCAAAACATATAGCATATATCTCATAAAGAACTTGTGTCCAGAATACAAAAAGAGCTCTCAAAACTCAACAATAAGAAAACTAAAAAAAGGGCAAAAATTTTGAACAGATACTTCACTGAAAAAGATACACAGATGAGAAATAAACACATGAAAAGATGTTCAACATTAATACCACTAGGAGGCATGACTACTACCGATTAGAATGAGTACAACTAGAAAGACTGATCAGTCCTGCTGGTGTGGCTCAGTGGCTGAGCGTCAACCCATGCATCAAGAGGTCGCCAGTTCAATTCCTGGTCAGGGCACATGCCCAGGTGGTGGGCCCAATCTCCACTGGGGGGCATGCAGGAGGTGATCAATCGATGTTCTCTCTCACTGATGTCTCTCTCTCTCTCTCTAAAATCAAGAAAGAAAGAAAAAAAGACTGATCGTATCATGTATTGGTAAAGATGTGGAGGAACTGGAATTTTCACACATTGACAGTGGGAACAGACAATGGAATAACCACTGTGGAAAAGAACTTGGTAGTTTAAGTAAAACACACTCCTCACACATGACCCAGCCATTCTACTCCTGATATTTATACAGGAGAAATGACAGCCTATGTCCATACAAAAAGACATACAAACATTCATAGCAGATTTACTTGTAATAGCCAAAAACTGGAACAACCCAATCATCTGCCAACTGGTGAATGGATAAGCAAGTATATCCACACAACAGAAAACTATTCAGTAATAAAAAGGAATGAACTAATACATAAAATAACACAATAATCTCAAAATAATTATGCCAAGTGAAAAAAGCCTGACAAAAAGAATACATGTACATTCTGACACCTGAGACTACTATAATATTTAATGTCAACTGTAATAGAAAAATTTAAAAAAAGAGTACACACACTGTACAATTCCATTTATATAAAGATTTACAAAATACAAAACAATCTATGGTGACAGAAAAGCTAATCAGTGGTTGTTGAAGATAGGAGGAAGGGTGAGATTCCAAAGGATAAAAAGAAACACATCAAAACTTATGAAACTGTATACGTTAAATATGATCAGTTCATTAGATGGCAATTATACCTCTATAAAACATTTATTTATTTATTTAATCCTCACCCGAGGGCATTTTTCCAATTTTTGTTCAGATAGAGTGGGAGGGAGAGAGAGTGAGAAACATTGACGTAAAAGGGACACATCGAGTGGCTGCCACCCGCACTACCCAATCAGGGCCGGGGACAAACTGCAACCGAGGCACATGCCCTTAGCGGGAACCGAACCCAGGCCTCTCTGGACCGCAGGCTGACGCTCTACCGCTGAGCCAAACCAGCCAGGGCTATAAAACATTTTTTAAAAAGGAAAAAGAAAACTGAGATTTACCCAAATCCTACGTATGTTTACCTACTACACCCAACCTGGCAGTAGACAGTAAGGTGCTTTCTCTGGGGAAGGAGCAGGTAAAGCAGGCAGCAAGTCAAGTCTCAGCAGCTGCTCCTATTTTAACTCTGGACACCTCCATGCCAGGACCTGGAGCCATTCAAAACTGAAACCACCTGCCAAGTTACTGCCATAATTTCCTAGAGAAAGCATGCTCTGCTGAGCAAAGGCAACTAAGATTACAGTTCAGATATTACAGCTCACATTCTTTAAGTTCCAAAGGCCACTCTTAGCGAAAATCATTGCCAGCATGACCGATTTCATTTCTGACTACATACAAACCTATATACCTCATGATCTAGATTCTGCCTGGGATAGCTCCATATTCTCGAATTGTCTTGAGGTCACAGACCTGGACTCAGAGTTCTATGTCCTTGTGGCACTCACAACGCTGGCATTCATGAGCACTTTTGAATTTGCTTCACTTGCACCATTTTTTTTTTTTATCCTCACCCGAGGACATTTTTCCATTTTTTGTTCAGGTAGAGTGGGAGGGAGAGAGAGGAACAGAGAGAGAGAGAGAGAAACATCGACGTGAAAGGAACACACCAAGTGGCTGCCACCCGCACGACCGACCAGGGCCGGGGACAAACTGCAACCGAGGTACGCGCCCTTAGCGGGAACCGAACCCGGGTCTCTCGGGACCGCAGGCCGACGCTCTAACCGCTGAGCCAAACCGGCCAGGGCCACTTGCACCATTTTTAAGAACTAGCAGGAAAAGCATGAGGCTTCCACATTTAGACCTCTTCACTATATGGCAGGAAGAACCTGACTGGTAGTTTTACGTTCAGTACCTTTAATTACTGATCAGTGATAAAAATATGAAAATTTGGGAGTCTCCTGTTAAAAATCACGGAGGCCATTAAAGGAGTGAAAGGTACAGTTGCATGAAGGGCTGTTAAAGCAGCATCTGGCTGCAAGGCAGTTGATGTCGCCTTTGTCTGGGTTTCTTCCCAAACTGTTCAGCTGTTCTTTTGGGGGCGAACCAGACTCAAATCCTTGGAGAGGGAGCAGATGGGCTTTAACAACAACAACAACAACAAAAACAAAAGGCATCAGGAGGAGTCTTGAGTTTATCTCCCCCTTGGCAGGCCGCTCTTTCCTGCTGCTCATGTGTTTGCGACTGCTATTGCTCAGATGGAACAAGCAGAGGCAGACCTGGCTAGCAGCTCTTGAGCAAAGTGCCCCAGGACTGTGTTCCCGGGGTTTGGCCCAACTCATAGAAGCAATGGTTAAAACCCAAGGCCAGAATTTGGAGATTCAAGAGGACCACTGGGTTATTATTTTGCTAACAATCCAACAGAAACAGAGCTACTTCCAGTGTGTTCTGTTTTGTGGATGGTAGAGTCACCACATGCCCTCAACTGGATAAGGGAAGGCCAATGAAGAAGGCATCTATATAGTTACCACTTTAGCACTTATAGTTATAGCTCATAACTTACAATGTGATTTTCAGTTTCTGATGAATCTTTGCAGGTGACTTTCATAGGCAGCATTTTACAGGGGACAAATATAGAAAGTTTTAAGATTAAAAAACAAAAAACTCAAATCTCATCAAACAATGGCAATAACAAAAGAGAACATTTCAAACCCCGTTCTTTCAAAACAAAATAAAGTCCTTGCCATTTACAGCTGGGAGCGTGAGAACGGATTTCTATTTTCAACTCAAAAGGTAGTTTCTTAAGTACAAAAAGTGCAATGGTTGAATGGAGATAGGGAAACCAAATTCAAAGTTGCTAGTTTTTCTGCAGATTTGCCTTTGAAGCCACCTGGAACATTTCTGATATAAATGGATGTACTGACCCAGGTACAAATGGGTATATTGACTTACTAGGCTTAGCTGTTTCTCTCTTCCTTCTTATTATATACAGAAGCTCTCTCAACACCTTTTACTTAACTGCCTTGCCACAGATTCTTATAAGAACCATAGCCTGCACAGCCCTGGCCCAGTGGAAGCTCCTTCCTGCCCTAGTCTCCAGCTCCTCCTCTCTCCTTTCCCAACTGAGTTCTATGCTTACCAAGTGCTGGTCAGCGATGTTTATTCCCAAATCCATTGATGTCAGTTTTACTTACTGAATATTAATAACATAAATAGTATGTAAATAAATGATATATGAGTGTGAATCGAAAAAGAGAGCCCTAGATAAATGTTTGGAAAGACTCAATAAATGCATGTCACTAAAAAATATTGCTGCTGCCCTGGCTAGGTGGCTCAGTTGGTTGGAGCATTGTCCCCCACACCAAAAGGTCGTGGGTTTGATCTCTGGTCACGGCACATACGGAAGGCAATCAATCGATGTTTCCCTTTCACACTGATGCCTTCCCCCCGTCTCTAAATATATCCTCAGGTGAGCATTAAAACACACACACATTGCTTGTGAATAATTGTGTGTGGGTGAGACCAACGTACGTTTGGAGAAAGAAATCTCAAAAATCTAGAAAGGGTGGCATTAAAATGACTTTACAACAACCCTTGCTCAACTTTTTTTCTTTTATCGATTTTTTTTTCTCTCAGATGGATTAGGAGGGAGAGAGAGAGTGAGAAACATCGATGTGAAAGGGACACATCGAGTAGCTGCCACCCACACAACCCAACCAGGGCCAGGGACAAACTGCAACCGTGGTACATGCCCTTAGTGGGAACTGAACCCGGGTCTCTCTGGACTGCAGGTCGACGCTCTAACCACTGAGAAAACCGGCCAGGTCTTGCTCTACTTTAAAAAAAGCCAAAATTAGGTCCTGCAAGAACCTTGATGGCAAACTCCGAGCCATTCTAAAAGGAATACGTGATTTATGCTTGGATTTGAAATTTTTACAAGTCATGTCTCTCTTATGACTAATGTATCAACTATCCACTTGTCCCAACCATGATGGGCGAAAAGAGATTCTACACACTCAGGCAGCTAAGAGGTATTCGTTCAAAATTCATGTCTTTGTCCTATTTCCAGGTCTCAGAGGTTGCATTCACAGGGCAACCTTCCTGAATCTGAGGACCCACTTGTGGTATGATCAAAGGTCAAATGCCTACTCAAAGACAGAACCAGCTTCCTTCTCCCAATCACACAAACTGAGTGTAAGAATATTTATCATCTGGAAATGCTTCTAACCTTTGGCTAAATGCCTCTACATTCTATGGCTAAAAGGTATTTTCAAAGGAGTGTCCATGAGGGAAAGAACACGCAGGATCCCAGAACACAAACCAGAATGCATATCCTCGAGGACATACTTTCCATTTTCCATTTCATCACAAGATAAATAAGAAGACTGCCCCATTATGTCTCACGGGTCGCGGGGGTTAGAGGGGGATACATAGAGGAAACATACTGGAAATGGCAGAAATATGAATGACCTTTAGCTTTCTTTTCTGTTTTCCAGAAAACACAGAGGCAGGAGGCTATAGGGTACAATCCCACAGTTTAAACTTGACACAGCAGCCAGAGGGACATTCTTTTAAACTACAAGTCAGACCCTATTACTACTCTTCTGCTCCAAACCTTTCTAGGGCTCTCCATCTAACTCAGGATAGAAGCCAAAGTCTTTAATATGGCCCACAGGGCCATGAGAGAGCTGCCACCCAACATGGCCATCTCTCTGACTTCATCTGATTATGCTCAAACTTCTCCACTCCAAGAAAACTGTTTCCTTCTGTTCTGTATACACACCAGGTATATGTCTCGCTGGGGCCTTTGTCCTTGCTGTTGCCTCTGGGTAATACTCTTACCCAGATAGTCTCATGGATTACTCCCTTACCTCCTTCAGGTTTCTATTGAAACGTCACTTTCTCATTGAGGCCTTCACTGTCTGTCTAAAATCTCAACCTCCTATTGTTCCCTCATTAGCACTTACTAGCCAATGTTCAATATATTTTTGCTTATTAATCATTTCTGTTATCTGTCTCCCCTACTACAGTGTAAGTATATGATGGCAGAGGCTGTGTCTTCTTCATTTCCATATTCTTGGTATCCAGAACAGTACCTTGTACATAATATATGGCCAATAAGTACAGGAAAATCAAAGGCATCTTCCCCTCACTTCAGGTCTTTGTACACAACTTGGGAAGCCCTTTCCTCTTGCCTGACTGAGCCATACACATCCAAGACTGCAGCGCTCCTAGCCCCAGGTGTCTGCTGCTGAAGGCACTTCTCTTGAAACAGATAGCACAAAGGAATGCACTCCCTACAAGGCAAGCATCTCGAGGGCAAGGCTAAGGCTTTCTCTTAATTCCTAACACATTTATTGAATGACAGAGATGGGTTTGGTGTGCTGACCTGTGTGCAGTGAATGTGAGAGGAAGAAGTAGTCACAATTTTATTAATCCATAAGGACTGGGCAAAGTCCAAAATGTTGTAAGTATTCTTTCTTATTCTCACTTAAAGAAAACAGGAATGTTATATCAATCATTACAGGAACGTGGGCTTTTCTCACTGCAGCACGAGTCTATGCCAGATCCTAACTGACCACTCATTCAAACAGTTACTGAGTACCTAACTCCATACCAGGCACGGATGGGGAGACCCTGGAGAACACACCAGTGTGGATCTCGCTTCCTGGAGCCTGCAGTCCACTGGAGAAAGAGTAGATGTTAACTACACACAGCCTGACTGTGAGGAAGGCTAAGAAGGAAATAGAGAGGTGCCTTGTTGGAGAATCAGAGAGAGTGTGTGTGCAGAACCACTTTAGTCAAGGGTCATAGGAGACCCACTGAGAGGGTATCATTTAAGCTGCGATAAAAGCCTGCCTTTTGGTGAGGAGTGGGGGCAGTGCAGTGGCACGTAAGCATGGGGCAGAGACCTTCCTGGAAGGGGAGGCTTGGTGTGTTTGAGGAAATAAATGCAGGGCAGGATGGTTTGAGCTCCTGGGAGGGAAGTGTAAAGGCAATGAGAGCAGAGACAACAGCCTCTAGGAACTGATTATTTCTCCTGCACTCTTCCTTTCCCCTCATGCTTCTTTCTGAACTGCTAGAATTTATCTGATCCAAGTTAAAGTAGGCTGGTGGTGGAAGGAATGCAAGGACCCAGTTCAGTTCCTTAGTAGGTAAAAACAACAAAAAACTAGAACAGGAGAAACAAATAAAAACAAACATAATCAGTAGCACCAAAGGGAGAACTGGATAGTACATGGCTAAGTTATCCAAAATACCGCTGGCCTTTTCCACGGGGAACAGCAGGTGACAATATTATTTTTAGAGAAAATTCCAAGGCAGACAAATGATTCCTCATTTTGTGGATATAGTGAACCCATTAGCACTCCACAAAAAAAATCTGTTTTTAACCACCAAAAACATTTAAGTTAAAAAGCCTGTGGGTAAATTGGTGAATTTTATGGTACATAAATTATACCCAATAAAGCCGTTAATGAAAACAAAAGTCTGAGACCACTAAAAGGAACCAGAACTCTTTAGAGAGATGACTGCTACCAAGGCCAGAGCAGTAATTAAGGAATTAAGGTAGTAATAAAGGAATAATGGGAGCATGCCAAAAAGGTCCTGGAGCCAGCTTGAAGGGACTACTACTGGCAAAATTTGAGACTTTGTGAGTATAAAAAAAAAAAAAAGTATCAATGATTTTATGGTCCTGAGTAAAATTTATGAGTTCACAGTATACTAAAAACAAACAGACTGGGGGGGAGGGGGGTCACTTGCGACCACTGGGGATGACTATAAAACCAACTCCTCACTTTAAAAACTGGTAATTAAAGAAAAAGAATTAAGCTTTACCCTATTTTATAGAATGGCAACTAACAGATATAGAAGGTATAAAAGAATTTAAAAAATTGCCACAATGTAAATGCCAATGAAATAATTTCTTCAGGTACAAATGATCATTGGTGTGAATACCAGTAGGGAGAAGGCTGATGAAGAGCAGGACATTTACAGGATGTGCAAGTACCGCACAGACTGCCTCTTGTAAAGGGGAAAATGTACTTTTACAAAAAAGATCACATTTAGCATCACAAATAGTGATATTCCCCATGGGTTGCAGAGTATGATATATGCAGCATCATGAAAGAAGTCTTCACACTCAAATGTTTAATCAGAAACCATTTAGACAAAGTCTCAGGAGGCAGCAGCTCTGAGAAGATTCTTGTGAAATTCCAGTGAAAACAGCACCTATACAGCAGCTTGTACACCATGGTTGGGGATGAGCCTCAAAGTCAGCCAGCCTGAGGGTCAATCCCACCCACAAATGGGCCAACATCAATCAAGACCCAATTACAACAGGCAGGCCCACATAACTATCCACACGAGGGACATTCCTAGAGCACTCAGCTCAGGGTATCAAGGAGACTGCACCAATGGGTCCCACAGGACACCTACTACATTAGGTCACCCCACAAAGACTGGAAGTCATAGCAGTTCTATCTATTACATAAAAACCAACAAATGGGGAGACAAACAGACTCTAAATGAAAGAACAGGATTTATCAGATACAGAGTTCAAAGTAATAGTAATAAGGATGCTCAAGGAACTTAGTGACAACTACAACAGTATAAAAAAGGACATAGAAACTATGAAAAAGAACTAGTTGGAAATGAAGAATAGCATATCTGACATCAAGAATACACGGGAAGGAATAAAAAGTAGGTTGGATAAAGCAGAGGATCAAATCAGAGATTTGGAAGACAAGGTAGAAATAAACACCCAATCAGAGCAGCACAAAGAAATAAGAATGAAAAAGAATGAGGACAGTTTAAGGGAACTTTGGGACAACATGAAATGTAACAACATGCACAACATCCCTAATCTGGTGAAGGAAAAATACACACAAGTCCAGGAAGTGCAGAGTCCCAAACAAGATGAACCCAAAGAGGGCCACACCAAGACACATTATAATGAAAATGCCAAAAAGTTAACAAGAAAGAAAAAATCTTAAAAGCAGCAATTAAATATAAGGGAGAAAACCAGGCAATTAAATACAAAGGAGATTCCATAGAGTCAGCCCTCGTTTATCGTGGTTAATCAGTTCCAGACTCTACCGTGATAAATGAATTTCTATGAAGTAGGATTCTTTATATACAGTCGTCCCTCGCCACTTGGTGCTTCGACTTTCGGGGCTTCACTCTATCGCGGTAAATAGTTTAAATGCTCCAATCAAAAGACATAGAGGGTAGTATGGCCGGTGTGGCTCAGTGGTTGAGCACTGATCCATGCACCAAGAGGTTGCCAGTTCAATTCCCGGTCAGGACACATGTCCAGGTTGCGGGCTGGATCCCCAGTGGGAGCATGCAGGAGGTAGCTGATAGTGTTCTTTTTCATTGATGTTTCTGTCTCTCTCTCTCCCTCTCACTTCCTCTTTCTCTAAAATCAATAAAGGAAAAAAAAAGACACACACACAAAAAAGACATAAAGTAGGCTGCTGAATGGATAAGAAAGCAAGACCCATATAAATACTGTCTACAAGAGTGGGTACCCACCCAGAATAAAAGATACACACAGACTAAAAGTAAACGAATAGAAAAAGATATTTCATGCAAAGGGAAGTGGAAAAAACAAATAAACAAAAAAACCTGGGGTAGCAATACTTGTATCTGACAAAACAGACTTTTAAACAGAGACAAAGGGGGACACTGCATAATGATAAAAGGAGCAATCCAACAAGAGGATATAACTCTGGTAAAATTTAGACATAGAAACACCTAAATATATAAAGCAAATCTTGATGGACATAAAGGAAGAGACTGACAGCAATACAGTCATAGCAGGGGTTTTAACACCCCCCCACACCCCATATCAACATCAACCGAAATATCTTCCAGACAGAAAATCAACAAAGAAATAGTGGCCTTAAATGACACACTAGATCAGATGAATTTAATTGATATCTTCAGAGTACTTCACCCCAAAGCAGCAAAATACACCTTCTTTTCAAGTGTACATGGAACATTTTCTAGGATAGATCACATATAAGGACACAAAACAAGTCTCAATAAATTTAAGAGGACTGAAATTATATCAACCTCTTCTCTGACCATAGTGGTATGAAATTAGAAATCAATGACAAGAAAAAGACAAAGTCATGGAGAATAAATAGCATGTTACTAAAAATGAATGGGTTGACAATGAGATCAGGGGAAAAATGAAGATACCCTGAAACAAATGAGAATGAGAACACAACAACTCAAGATCTGTGGGACACAGGGAAAGCAGTCCTAAGAGGGAAATTCATACCATTACAGGCCTACTTCAGGAAACAGGAAAAACGCAAACAATCCAACTTTACACTTAAAGGAACTGGTGTAAACAGCAACAAACAAAGCCCAAAGTGAGTAGAAAGAAGGAAATAATAAGGATTAGAGCAAAAATAAGCAAAATCAAGTCTTAAAAAAAACAAAAATACAAAAGATCAATGAAACCAAGAGCTGGTCCTTTGAAAAGATAAACAAGACTGACAAACCTTTAACCAGACTCACCAAGAAAAAAAAGACAGAGGACCGAAATAAAATAAGAAATGAAAGAGGAGAAATAATAACACCAAAGAAATACAAAGCATTGAAGAAAAATATTATGAACAATTATATGCTAACAAATTGGACAATCTGCAAGAAATTAGTAAATTCCTAGCCCTGGCCAGTTTGGCTCAGCGGTTGAGCGTCGGCCTGTGGACCAGAGTACCGGGTTCAGTTCCTACTAGGGGCACGTACCACAAAAAAAAGAAGAAGAAGATTTATTAAGAAATCAGTAAATTCCTAGAAATATAAAATCTTCCAAAACTGAACCAAAAATAGACAGATTACAACCAGTGAAAACGAAGCAGTAATAATAATAAAAAAAAAACTTCAACAAATAAAAGTCCTGAACCGATGGTTTTACAGATGAATTTTACCCAACACTCAAAGAACTAACACCTGTTCTCAAACTATTCCAAAACATTCCAGAGAAGAAAAAACTCCCAAGCTCATTTTACCAGGCCAGCATTATCCTAATTCCAAAACCAGATAAAGATATTACAAAGAAAGACAATTATAGGCCAATATCTCTGATGAACATAGATGCTAAACTCCTCAATAAAATATTAGCTAACAGGATCTGGCAATGCATTCAGAAAGGTCATACACCACGATCGAGCGAGATTTATGCCAGGGATGCAAGGTTGGTACAATATCTGCAAATTAATAAATGTGATATACCACATAAACAAAATAAAGGCTAAAAACCACACGATCATATCAATAGATGCAGAAAAAGCACTTGATAAAATCCAGCACCCACTTATGATAAAAATGCTCAACAAAGTGGGAATAGAGGGAACATACCTCAACATAATAAAGGCCATGTATGACAAACCCACAGCCAACATTATACTCAATGGGCAAAAACTAAAAGCGTTTCCCTTAAGATCAGGAACAAGACAATGATGTCCACTTTTACCACTGATTCAACATAGTACTGGAAGTCCTAGCCACAGCAATCAGACAAGAAAGAAAAGGCATTGGAAAGGAGGAAACAAAACTGTCATTATTCACAGATGACAATGATATTGTACATAGAAAAGCCTAAATACTCCACTAGTAAGCTACTAGATCTGATGAATAAATTTACCAGAGTAGCAGGATACAAGATTAATATCCAGAAATTGATAGCATTTCTATACACCAACAATGAGCTACCAGAAAAAGAAACTAAAGAAACAACCTCATTTACTATTGCAACACAAAAAAATACAAAGTACCTAAAAATAAATTTAACCAAGGATGTAAAAGACCTGTACTTGGAAAACTATAGAACACTGAAGAAAGAAACTAAGGAAGATACAAGTGGAAGCATATATCGTGTTCATGTACTGGAAGAATTAACAACATTTAAATGTATGAACCCAAAGCAATATACAGATGCAAAACAATTCCTATTAAAATACCACTGGCATATTTCACAGATCTAGAACAAATACTCCAAAATGATATAGAACCAAAAAAACCCAAGATAGCCTCAGCAATCTTTTTGTTGTTGTTGTTCAGATAGAGTGGGAGGGAGAGGGAGAGAGAGAGAAACATCGACATGAAAGAGGCACATCGAGTGGTTACCACCCGCACAACTCAACCAGGGCTGGGGACAAACTGCAACCAAGGTACGTGCCCTTAGTGGAAACCGAACCCAGGTCTCTCTGGACCATAGGCTGACGCTCTAACTGCTGAGCCAAACTGGTCAGGGCAGCCTCAGCAATTTTAAGAAAGAATAACAAAGTTGGATACAATACCTGATATCAAACTATACCACAAGGCCATTGGAATCAAAACAGCCTGATATTGGCATAAGAACAGGCATACAGACCAATGGAACAGATAGAGAGCCCAGAAATCAACCCATGCCTATACAGGCAATTAATATTTGACAAAGGAACCTACCAGTGTGGCTCAGTGGATTGAATGTCATCCCATGGACTGAGAGGTCCCTGTTAGGTTCCTGGTCAGGGCACATGCCCAGGTTGTGGGCTCTATCACCAATAGGGGGCGTGCAGAAGATAGCCAATTGATGTTTCTATCTCTCCCTTCCTCTCTCTCTAAAAAAATTAATGAAAACATATATATATATATTTTTAATCCTCACCCGAGGATATTTTTCCATTTTTTGTACAGATAGAGTGGAAGGGAGAGAGAGGAAGGGAGAGAGAGAGAGAAACATCGACGTGAAGGGACACATCGAGTGGCTGCCACCCGCACGACCAACCAGGGCCGGGGACAAACTGCAACCGAGGTACGCGCCCTTAGCGGGAACCGAACCCGGGTCTCTCCGGACCGCAGGCTGACGCTCTAACCGCTGAGCCAAACTGGCCAGGGCTGAAAACATATTTTTAAAAAAATATCTGACAAAGGTGGCAAGAACATACAATGAAATAAAGTATCCTCAATAAATGATTTTGGAAAAATTGAACGGGTACATGCAAAAAAATGAAACTAGATCACCAACTTACACCATACAGAAAAATAAACCCAAAATGGATAAAAGACTTAAAATCATAAAAATCCTAGAAGAAAACACAGGCAGTAAAATCTCAGACATCTCTTGCAGTAATATTTTTGTTGCTATGTCTCCTAGGGCAAGGGAAATAAAGGAAAAAATAAACAATGGGATTACATCAAAATAAAAAGTGTCTGCACAGTAAAAGAAAGAACCAAAAAAATAAATAAATAAATAAAATTAAAAGGGAACCCACTGTATGGGAGAACATATTCACCAATGATACATCTGATAAGGGGTTAATATCCACAATATATAAACACTTATACAACTCAACACCAAGAAGACAAACAATCCAGCCCTGGCTGGTTTGGCTCATCGGTTAGAGCGTCGGCCTGCGGTCCAGAGAGATCCGGATTCGGTTTCCGCTAAGGGCACATACCTCGGTTGCAGTTTGTCCCCGACCCTGGTTGGGTCGTGCGGGTGGCAGCCACTCGATGTTTCTCTCTCTCTCTCTTCCTCTCTCTCCTTCCTGCTCTATCTGAACAAAAATGAAAAAATGTCCTTGGGTGAGGATTAAATCTGTAATACATTTTACATCCAACAATAAAGATTTAAAAAAAATAAAAATAAAAAAATAAAAAGAAGACAAACAATCCAATTTAAAAATGGGCAAAGGATATGAATAGACACTTCTCCAAAGAGGACATACAAATGACCAACAGACATAAGAAAAAAGGTTCAACGTTACTAATCATCAGAGAGATATAAATTAAAACCACAATGAAGTATCACCTCACACATGCCAGAATAGCTACCATCAATAAATCAACAAACAACAAGGATATTGAGAAAAGGGAACCCTAGGTACACTGCTGGTGGGAATGCAGACTGGTACAGCCACTATGGAAAACAGCATGGAGTTTCCTCAAAAAATCAAAAAATGGATCTACCTTTTGACCCAGCAATCCTACTCTGGAAATATATCCTAAGAATTCTGAAACACTAATTTGAAAGAATATATGCATCCCTATGTTCATAGCAGCATTATTTACAACAGCCAAGATCTGGAAACAGTCCAAGTGCCCAACAGTATATAAGTGGATACAAAAGCTGTGGTATATTCACACAATGGAATACTATATGCCATAAAAAAATAAGGAAATCTCCAGCCCTGGCCAGTGTGGCTCAGCGGTTAGAGCATCGGCCTGCGGTCCGGAGAGACCCGAGTTCGGTTCCCGCTAAGGGCATGTACCTCGGTTGCAGTTTGTCCCCGGCCCTGGTTGGTCGTGCGGGTGGCAGCCACTCGATGTGTCCCTTCACGTCGATGTTTCTCTCTCTCTCTCCCTTCCTCTCTCTCCCTCCCACTCTATCTGTATAAAAAATGGAAAAATATCCTCGGGTGAGGATAAAAAAAAAAAAATAATAAGGAAATCTCATCTTTCACTACAGTGATGGACCTGGAGATTATTATGTTAAGTGAAATAAGCCAGTAAGAGAAAGACAAATACCATATGATCTTATTTACATGTGGAATCTAATGAACAAAATAAACCAACGAGAAAGAAACAGGGGCGTGGATATATAGAACAGTTGGACAGCTGTCATGGGGGTGGGGGGGGGCTAGATGAAAGGTGAAGGGATTAGTCAAAGAAAATATGTGCATAACCCATAGACACAGACAACAGTGTGCTGATCTCCAGAGGAAAAGAGAAAAAATGGGGGCCTCTGTAATAATGTCAAAAAATTTTACTGAATTCTCACACAAGGTCATATTCATTGATTTTCTAGAGAGAGGGGTGGGGAGAGAGAGAGATGTAAAAGCAAAACATTGATAGGTTGCCTCCCGCCAGTATTCCAGTGGGGCCTGGGGATAAAACCTGCAACCTAGGTGCCCTTACTGGGAATTGAACCTGTGATCTTTCGGTGCACAGGACGCTCTAACCAACTGAGCCAAGCCACACTGGCCAGAGCAAAAACAAAATTATTTTTAATTAAAAAAAAAGAAACCATTCAGGCATTTCAATTTCCAATGTACAGGAAATTAAGGCAGTGGAGAGTTAGACAACACCAGGAGAAAACAATGATATCTGATTAAGATAATGAGCCTGCTGTTTTTGAAACACCTAGACAAAATCAATTTGAGGACTCTTCTAGGTCGATACTACAGACATAATACCCAACTACAATGAGTAAACTGCAACTGAATTCTAGTTTGTTTGTTTCTTTAAAAAAGCTATTAAAAACACTTTGAAGATAACTGGGGCAGTTTCAATATGAATTTGGTTTGATACTACTGAATCATTTTTTCTTAGATGTGACGAGTAGGTTAAGGAGATTATTTTCATTTTTAGAGAATCCTCAAGTATTTGGAGGTAAAGTGTTATGATGTCTGCAATTTAATGGCTCAGCAAAACAAAACAAAAACCCATAGAATATAGTTATACGTATATATATGTATGTGTGTATATATATGTATGTGTATGTGTACGTGTGTGTATATATATACATACTCTAAGAACTGGCCAGCGTGACAAAATGTCAACCATCATGGAAGTAAGCACATGGGTATTTACTGTTCTACTTGGATTTTTCTCTCTGTCTGAGAAAACTTCACAAATAAGAGTTGCACATACACACAGGAATGCCGTGGGGCCTTTGGTTAATTTAAGACAAGCAAGCCTTCTGCTCTCACCTGTGTGGAGGAAGAGAACAACAGCATCTGCAGGATTCTGTATTTGATCACAATCCCAAAGAAAAGTGCTCTGGCCAGTTTGGCTCAGTGGTTAGAGCATTGGCCTGCGGTCCAGAGAGACCCGGGTTCGGTTCCCGCTAAGGGCATGTGCCTCGGTTGCAGTTTGTCCCCGGCCCTGGTTGGGTTGTGTGGGTGGCAACCACTCGATGTGTCCCTTTCATGTCGATGTTTCTCTCTCTTTCTCTCCCTCCCACACTATCTGAACAAAAAAATGTCCTCGGGTGAGGATTAAAAGAAAAAAAGAAAATAATGTGTCCGTAGCAAGATCTACTTTCAAAATGTTAAAATCTCATGTTAAGAAAACTTGAGTAGAAAAAATACAGGTATTTTAACTTAACAGAGCCAAGTGGGTATAGCCCAACCCTGTCCTTCTCATACCCGCCAAAAACAACAAACAGTAAAAACCTCCCTTGATCCTCAAATTTAAGAGAATGGCTGCAGCTTTCTTAGCCATTATATTCTGTAAGCAACATGTACACCTGTTTTAACATGAACCCTAGCTCAGATTCATCTTTTTTATAGATGCCTATTTCCCCATCTCGGTCCATCCAACCCTACTGACCCTAAACTGCATGTACATTTGGGCCACCCCTGGAACTGCAGTGCTAGGACCAGGCGTTGTCATTTCCATTTTTCAGATGGCACATGGAAGCTGAGAAAAGTGGGACAATTTTCCCAAAGCATGTATCACACATGGCAGTCAAGATGTGAACCCAACGAAGGACCCACATCCTTTTCAGGATCACATTCACTTGGCACCACCTCTGCTCACCTGCTTGGGCTGGCACTCTACACACCCAGGATACAACCAAGGCCCTGTTTCTGCCTTAGCCTCAACAGTTCAATGTCCACATGTAGCCAGAAAGAAGTAGCCCTATTAAAACCCAAGTCGGCTCATGACCCTCCAATGATCCCACCTTACTCAAAGAGAAAGCCAATGTTCCTATAACAATCCACAAGGCTCCACCATCACCTCATCTTCCACCACTTTCCCCTCTTACACAATCCATTCCAGCCACACTGGTTTCCTTGCTATTCCCCTAAAACACACCAAGTATGCTCCCAACCTCAGGCCTCTGTACTAACTCTTCCCCTAGACAGACATGCCACTTACTCCCTAACTTCCTTTCGGTAAATATTAAATTGTCATTTTCCCAGAGGCCTTTTCCAACCACCCTCACTAAAAGCAGCAAATCCCCCCCCCCCCATGACCTCACCCTACTTTAATCTCTTGACAGTGCTTCTTGCCACCTCATGTCACACCTTCATTCTATTACGTCTGGTCACCCAGGTAAGCCCCACCAGATCAGGTCTTTGTTTAGTTCACTGGCCATGCCCCTATTGTCTGGCTTGTTGCTGTTGCTCACTAAACATCTGCTATAGGAAAGAAAGGTCCTGATGCAGCCCAGCCCAAACAGTTACAGCCTGTTTACCTGAAGGGAGTACGGGTGAGGCCACCTGAGGAGTCTCTGCTGGGGGTGTGCCTTCCTCCAGACATCAGATCATCGGCCAAGAAACACCCAGCCGGAAAGTGGGTGGAATAAAAGAGAGAGAGGGGAGACAGAAGCTAAAAAAAAAGCAAGGGGCTGGAGAAGGAGCTACAGGCAAGTGGCCACACCTACCCTGGGAGCTCAGTTAACCTCTAAGTGGACCTCTTGAGGAAATGGGGCTGAGTGACCCTTGGTTTTTCTCCGTCAGAAACCAGGCTACTGACAAACCCAATTCCAAGGACAAGATGTCAACTACTATTTAAGAGGACAAAAAAAGAATGCCTCAATCCACTTGAGGTTGCTCTGACAATGGCAGGCACGTGGCCTGCTGATGTGAGTAAAAGGGACATAAGCCTAGCTCTGTGTCAGGACAAGCTCAACAATCAAGATGATAAAGCTACTGGAGGCAAGGAAGGAACCGTAAGAATCTGCTTGATCCTCAAGGGACATATGCGGCAGGTTATCTTTCCACCTCCTCCTTCCCACCTTCATACCTGTCATGCTATTAGGAGGTGCTTGGCTATGATAGTCAAGTTTTCATTTTCCCTTCTGGCACCACAAAAAGGTGGCACCAGCCTTTCTTTGAGGCCATGCTTATGCTGTGCTCTGCAGAGGCCACACAGAAGGCACCAGAGGGAGCCTTGAGAGTGACATCAAGGCTACTACTGACAGTCCCAGTAGCATTTAAACTGTCCCTGTGGTAAAAGTCAAGCATGTGTTATGTACATCTCTAGTGGCCGAGGGAAGATTTTGGCAAGTACCTTATTCCCACTGCTATTTTTCTGGACCTGCCCCCAAATAGCAGTAGTGAACACCTGGCCAGAGTGGACTAACTCAGGAGTGTTCACCTGACCTGACCCTGGGTCGATTACTCTCCCTCCTAGAACTGTAATCATTGGAGTTACACAGCCAAGCAAAATAAGCTAGATACTCAGAAGAAGATGCAGAAACTGGGTAGGGGCCTGGGGTGCAGGGGGAGGGGCACATAGGGGATGTCCACCATCCACCACTTGGGAGCAGAAAAACAGAAATCTGTAATAGAAAACTACTGCTGCAGCTGGGCAGAGAAAAGGAGAGATGAAAACTAGGGGTATCATGAGAAATCCTTCTCCCTTCTTAAGGCCCAGTAGGCTTCCTGCCTTGAAGAACCTTGGATTTTTATGATAATCTCACTGCCTCCTTCCTCACCAATCATGTTCCCTCAGGATGGATTCTGTTCCCAGTGGTTAAAAGCCTTAACTACTACAGATGAAATCTCAAAGCGCCTACCCATTCCTCTCACGCCCCCACAGGTCTTAAACAGGTTCTTCATGGGAGGGTGGTGACAAAGACCCATAGGAACAAAACCAACCCCTGAGAACAACCTATTCTGAGAGCATGAGACAGAGCTGACTTCTAAGGTGTCTTTGTAGGGCTTATCAAAAATGAAATAATGCCTGCCAGGGTCCCACTGCTGTTCTGGGAACATGTGGGTGGGTGCCACCCTCAAGGAAAAACACAGACTCGGAGAAGAAGCACTAGGAGCCCTGATGGTGTTCTGGGTCCCACAAGCATCTGTTCTCTTAGAGAACGGCTCCAGACATGCTGTGTGGGGACAATTCATCAAGAAGCACAGTGAAATGTGGTTCTGCCTACATGCTGGTGTCCAGTCCTGCCATCAGCACAAGCTGATGGGTAAGCCAAGAACAAGGAACACACACCTGGGAGTGGGACTGATATGGTAGCCAATTATCTGAATGTAGCTACGGACAAACTGGGGGACAAGGGAGGAGGTGGAGAAGTCACCTCATCACCTGAGTTCCAGCCTCTGTGCAGTTGGCTGTGGGAACTGAACGAACTGCCCACTCACCCCAGCACTGTAAAAGGCAATGGTTACTCTCCTTATCCCACTGATCAGAAACAACCAAACTGACAAGCTTTCTTCCACTAGACGCCTCCCGAGGTTCAGGTGCTGACCGTGGCTTACAAAGACAGTCATTTAAAATGTCAAAACCACTTTCCAGTTTCATTCACTGGCATGAGACTGTTCCCTACAAAGATGGGTTTCAATACCTTGTCCCTTGTAGCCTTTTAAAAGGTTCTAGTTCTTAACTCCTTCCACCCCCTACCACCATTTCTACCCATAGAGAAGGGCCAGAGAAATAAAAGGGCACTGGAGGGGAATGTTAGTTGCCTTTTTTCCTTCCCAATGAAAGTCATTTCCCTCAACAGAGGGCTCCTCAGCAGAAGTAAAGCTTAGAAGGGGGAAGACCTGAGCAACTCAGTCAGAACTGCCTCCAGCCTACTACCCAGGAGGACAAGAGAAAGGAGAGGAGAAGAAACAGAGGAAGAAGGAGGAACAGAGGAACGGGTGGGAAGGGGGAGAAAGGGGAAGGAGGGAGGGGAGGGAAAATTACTCATATCAGCAACTGTAGCTACACCAATATCCCCCCCCTTCCTCCACCCACAGCCTTGGGAGTTTCCGCCTGCTGCCTCCCCACCCCCTCCTCAATACAACCCGGGAGGACCTTGTAAGGGCATGGAGCAAAAGATGGTCTCAAGGCACTGACTCTGATGTCTGAATTCTGGCCGAGGGTCTACAATTTCCTCTGGCTTACATTACTGTTTGTGACCCTAACTGGGCCTCAGTCTCCTTATCTTTAAAATGGAGATGAGGAGTCTACTCCTAGGAGGGCTGGGGGACTAAATGACACGTTCTGTCAGCCGGGGCATCAGTGCCACTGAAGCCGGGATGCCTAAGTGTCTCTAAAGTAACGAGAGGTAAAAGACGGTCCAGATCTGGTTTCGCCAGGGCCAGACTGGGCCGCAGCAATGACTGAGGAACTGGGACGTGCCTCCCCCCGCGGCGGAGGGACTGAAGCCGAGCACCGGTGGGGGCGGGGGGCAGCTCCACAGATTGGGAAGTACCTCGCCCTTCTTATCTCAGCCGAAGCGCGGGGAGGGACGGGGCGGGGGCGGGGAGCAGGGTGTCAACCAGGGCGCAGAAATGGTACAAATCCTTTCCGATGGTCCCTGGCTGGGGCTCTGCCAATTCCCGGGCGTGACCTTGGGAAAGTGACTGCGCTTCCCCAAGCCTCAGTTTCCTCATCTGTGCAGTGGGCATAAGGGCAGCATCCGAGGCACAAAACTGCCTGTGAAGGGCGAGATAATACCCGGTCCGAGGTCGGCGCTCCTAAGCGCCAGCTCAGACGGTCGCGGGTTCCGCAGGCCAGAGGCTGCCCCTCGGGGCCGCTGCCACCGCCCAGGCCTCAGCCGCGGGCCACGCGGGCCTCGCCGCCGCCGCCACGCCCCGGGCCCTGGCCCCTAGGCCGCCCCGGGGCAGGACCCCCACCCGCGGGCCCGCCGACTCACCGGTGTAGTGCACCACGCAGGTCTGGCCGCGCTTCGGGAAGGTGCGCCCTGAGGAGACAGACAGACGGGTGCGGTGAGCGGATGCGCACGGCGCGGGGGCCCCAGGACCGTCGGATGCGCCTACTCACCGTCTCCGGGGGAGATGGTCTCCACCTGCACTCCCATGGCGGCGGCGGCGGCGGCGGAAGCGGGGCGGGCGGGCGGGCGGCGCGATGGACGGCGTGGACCAAGACCGGACCGGGCGGTTGCGCGGCTCTGCCTCGTCCCTCCGCGCGACGCCTGCGCACGCGCGCGCCCCCGCACGCCCCGCCCTGCGTGCGCGCCCCACACGGCGCGCACGTCCCCGAGCCCGGGCCTCGTTGCCCGGGAACCGGGAACCGGAAGCCCGGAAGCCCCGAGGCTGCGGATGCTGCCATTTGGATAGCAGTCCTGCCTGCCCCTCTCCTTTCGCGTGAGATCCAGCCAGGCCGGCATCTCTTTAACCCAGTTTCCGCATCTGAGAAATGGGAGGAATATTTGGGGTTCCGCCGCTGACTGAGTGGGTGACTTTCAGCAGATTTATGCTTCTAAGGACACACTGATAGTGTAAAAAGGATGGTTGTCAGAGGTCAGCGCAGATGGGCGTTCATGTTGGCGTTCCATATATGGTTCAAGATAACGAGCTCTGCTTTTCTGTGTTGGAGGAGGAGTCATTATGTACACTGGATTCATTCACAGCTTATATCTATTTTTATTGAGCATATGCTATATGCCATGCATTGTGCTAGGTGCTGGGGTAACAGCTGTGAAGGAAACTAACTGAGTGCCTGACCTAACAGAACTTGCATTCTGGTGAGAGAGACAACAAATTACCACACAGATAAATGTCAAGTTTCAAATCTGTAAGTACTGTGAGAGAGGATCCATGGCATTATGCTCTGAGAGATATAACAGAGATACCTATCGTAGGCTGGAGTGTAGTGAAATGCTTCCCTGAGGTAGCTAGGTTTAGCCAAGGTCTGAAGGAGCTGACCAGCTGTGTGTGTTGGGCTGGGAAAGGCAGAAGGAACACGCAGAGGGATTGGGCGGAAGGGAGCATTGTGACACAGTCTAGGACCTGAGGGAGGCAGATGTGAACTAATCCTTCTCTGGGTCTCCCTGCATGTGCTCCTCAGGTGTTTTAAACATGACTTCAAAGTTCTTTGACATTCTTCCCATCATCTGTGTTCTTTTCCCTAGAATCTCAGAGACCTTGTGACTGAAGTTGCTGTCTCTCTCTTTTTAATAGTCCAGAGGCAGGTAGGACAGCCTGGCTTCACAGGCTCTCCAGAGACTTGTGTTTCTTTTACTAATGTCTCTCCATCCTTAGGATCCTACCATCCTCTGCATGGTCCAAGCTGACTCCAATATATTTGCATTACAACCAGTGGAAAGGGAAAATTGGGGGTAAAAAGTGAAAGTGTATTTCTATCCCTTTTAGTGCATGACCTAGTCGTTGCATACATCTCTTCTCCTCATGCCTCATTGGCTACAGACTATTTTTATGGCCAACTTTAACTGCATGGGAGACTGGGAAATATAGTCTTCATTCTGGATGGCCATATGCCCAATGGAAAATAGGAGTTCTGTGCAAGGGAAAAACAGATCATTAGAGCCAAAACAAAGTGGGGGGGTCTGCGAGGAGAGCCCAGCACACTGCCCCGCCCCCCCATACACACATACCACTGCCACCACCACCTATAGAAAGTCAGACTGCAGAGAGCCCTGGGTCCAGTCTTCCCTGAAGCCCAGCAGCATTTGGCTTCCCTCACTTTCATTCTGTGATCTGGTTGCTCTTTCATGGCTCTGAATTGGGCATTAGTTCAAAATACATACCTGCCTTTGGGACAGTATCCATCCCAGCCCACAGATATAAGACTTCAGCTACTTTTTCCTATGAGGATTCACCAAGAACCTCATGTTTGCACTGCCTCTTCTTCACTGCTTTGAGGGAAGAAAACATGTGACTACCAGTAGTGATATGTAGGTAATATGAATTGGACCCCAGGACTGATATGTGCTGTACAACACAAGGGACACTCTTTAAACATTTGTTAGATTGTAACAGAGTTCCTTTCCAAATTGGTTTTGATTCTATGTTCATATACAGCCTAGTCATCAGATTTAATTAATTTAAACCTAGATACTAATTAACTAAAATGTTAAGTGTTTAAATCTTTTAAAATTACCATTTAGCAACCAGAAGAACTTAAAACAAAAATAGTGAGTGGCTCTAAGAGGTGGGACTGAGAGAAAGGGCAGGAGATTTGACTTTCTATAAAATATCATTCTGAACTGATTTAAATTATTTTTACTCTCTCTGTGTATTATTTTTATGGTTTAGAAAAGAGACCGAGAGTTATTTGTGTCTCAAGGTTTAAGCATCCCTGATGACAGGGGCAGTGATTCCTTCCTTGCAGCTCTGAATTTCAAAAATAGAGCTTAGAGCCTTGGCCAGTTTGGCTCAGCGGTTGGAACATCGGTCTGTGGACCAGAGAGTCCCGGTTCTGTTCCCGCTAAGGGCACGTACCAAAAAAAAAAAAAAAAATAGAGCTTAGAGTTCTTTGGTTTAATCCTGTTTGCAGTTCATTCAGTTCCTGGAACACGTAGGTTTATATCTTTCACCAAGTATGGGAAATATTTAGCCCTTATTTCTTCATATACTTTTTTTCTGCATTACTCTATATTTCCTCTTCTCAGATTTTGATGACATAAACATTAGCTCAGGTCCCTGAAGTTCTGGTCATTACCTCCATTTTTTTTCTCTCTGTTGTTCAGATTTGATCATGTCTAGTTTTCTATCTTCAAGATAACGGACCTATTTCTCTGCCATCTCCAGTTTTTGTACTTATCCAAAGAGTTTAAAATTTTTTGGTTACTTTATTTTTCAGTTCTAAGAGTTCCATTTTGTTCTTTGTATATTCTATCAATTTGCTTAAAAGTTCTGTCTTTCCATTTGTTTCTAGATGGTTTGCCCTTACTTGCTGGAGCATTTTTATAGTAGTTACTTTAGAGTCATTGTCAGATAATTCCAAGAGTGGTGTAATCTCAGCATCTGTTGATTGTCTTTCCCTACATGAGTTGAGATTTTCATGTTTCTTCATATATCAAGTAATATTAGACTAGATCCTGAACATTTTGAATGTCATGACACAATACTCAGTCTTTAAAATCCTATGGAGAATAATGATATTTTTGTTTTAGTAGGCAATTAACCAGATTGGGCTTAGGCTGTGAGTTCCAAGCAGATTTCTGTTGGTTGTGACTTCAATGTCATTTCTATTTTCAGAGCCTTTCCAATGCCATTGGGAACTGTCCCATGTGTGCACCACTCAGTGGGCTATCTGGTACCTGGGCAGTAGTCTGTCCTGTAGTAAGTTCTCAACGTTTATATAAGCTGTTCAGTGTTTAATTCACACATGCCAAACGGGATGAGCCCAGAAATTAAAAAAAAAAAAACTTTACTAGGTTGCTTACTTGAGTTCTTTCCTCTCTATGATTGCCTCCATAAATGTTTGGCTTGCTGGGGCTCCTCTTTTGGGCCCTCCAGTCAGAAATCTGGGACCTTATTTACCGTTATGTCAGTCACTTCTATTTGCTGCACCTGTGTTTGGGACCAGGCAGTGAGTGAACAGAGAGAAAGAAAAAGCAACAGGAGTTTGCTCTCCTCTCTTGGAACCATAGCTCCTCTGATTGAAAGGGAAGGTTCCCATCTCTCAGAGTTTTAGCCATCATTGCTGTTGCTGCCACTCTCAACCTCTTGGGGGCTAGGGTACAAGTGAGTGGGAAAAAAAAAAAAAAAGCTGGGAAATTTACCAAAGAAATTCAGTCCTACTCCTTGGAACCTATAAATGTTACCTTATATGGAAACTGGACCTTTGCAGATGTGATTAAATGAATGATCTTGAGATGGGAGACTATCCTGTGTTATCACGGTGGGCCCTAAATGTAATTGTATGTATATAAGAAGGAAGCAGAGGGAGATTACATGTGTGCGCACGCACACACACACACACACACACAGAAAAAAGGTGATAGGTGGTGTGATCACAGAGCTGAGAGATTTGAAAATGGCTGGTCTTGAACACTGGAGTGATGCGGCCACAAGCCAAGGAATAACAGTCACCAGAAGCTGCAATACTCAGGGAACAGATTCTCCCCTTGAGCCTCTGGAAGGAGAGTGGCCTTGTCAACACTTTGATTTTAGCCCAGCAATACTGATTTTGGACCTTTGGCTTCCAGAACTGTGAGAGAATAGATTTCTGTTGTTTTAAGCCACTCAGTCAGTCTGTGATCATTTACTACAACAGCCTCAGGAAACAAATGCACCACATAAAGCCAGAAACGTGCCCAGGTCTGTCTGGCCCCAATGGCTCAGTTGTGTCCTCAGTACTGTGGAGCCACAGGGGAGAAAACAAAGGTAACTCCCATGGTCTGCACAAATGGAGGTGGAGTGGGTATGGAGAGTCCACGTGGGTCAATACATTTGGCTTTGGGAACAAAGTGTGCTTTTTTTTTTTAATCCTCACTCGAGGACATTTTTCTGTTTTTTGTTCAGCTAGAGTGGGAGGGAGAGAACTATCGACGTGAAAGGGACACATCGAGTGGTTGCCCCCCGACCCAACCAGGGCCGGGGACAAACTGCAACCAAGGTATGTGCCCTTAGCGGGAACTGAACCTGGGTCTCTCTGGACCGTAGGCTGACGCTCTAACCACTGAGCAACCGACCAGGGCAAAGCGTGCTTTTAAAAAATTAACATTATGAAGATTGATTTTGCTACATGTGGTAGTCTGAAAATGCTCCTTGGTTCAGGCTTCTGAATAACTGAGGATCCCAGTGGCTGGACGCTGAGGAGCAGTGGTGGCACAACCCAGGATGAGGGATGCTTGACAGATGCTCCCGAGAGGGGACAACCCTGCTGACGTGAAAGTAACATCGTCAGACAGGCTAATAGATCACAAGTGTCAGAAGCTGCTAGGTTAGAATGTCACTCTGTCAAAGATTTAACAGGTGGGAACACATCATGCCCAAATGGATTGAGACGGTTCAGTAGTTACATGGACAGCAGAAGCAAAATCAGCAATGGTGTTAGTGTCCCTTGTCCACAAGATGACACTGAAACAAAAGGGGCTAGGTGACATTAGACAGGAATGATGGGGCCCCAATTCCACACTGCAGCAAAGCCGTTTGACAGCCCAAAGCTGGAAGGAGGGCAAGGTGGGATGGGGATGGAAGCCCCACCTCATCAGAACAAGGAGGCAGATGAGAAACAGCCTATGGCTGTAGCCTCACTGAAGATAGAAATGGCCTCGTGGCAGCTCCTCTCATGACCACCTGACTTCTCATGTTCCAGGAGGATCCTAGGGTATTCCACCAAGGTGCAGGTCAGCTGTGGTTAGGCCTTGCCTACATGGCCTAGGTGGATATGGGCAAGGTTGTCAGGGCACCAGCACGGAACAGTTCCCCTAGAGAGATGAGCTCCTTACAGAGAAGAATAAATATAAGAGACCCTATAAAAGTGTCCACGGTGAGGTGTGTGGTACAGCGGGAAGAACTGTGGGCAGGGAGGGAGGAGTCCGCTGGTGCTGACATTGTTCTAGGCTCAGGGATGGTGCAGCAATTGAAGAAGACATGATTCCTGCCTCCATGGAGCATCTGGAGAGATATAAAATAAACACAGATACACACACATATACATATATACAATCAGTGATAAGTCTAGGAAGAAAAATAAGACCAGGTAAAGGAGAGCAAGGAGTGAAAGGTATTAGTTTAGCTGGGGTGGGTCAGGGAAGGCCTCAAGATGACATTTGAGCAGCCTCTTGAATGAAGTCAAGGGAGGCTGTCATGCAGTCGTCTCATGGAAAACCATTTGTGGCAGAGGGAACAGCAGATGCAAATGTCCCAAGTTGTGAGCTTGCTGGGTCAGTCCCAAGGGCATTGGGAAGACCAATGTGGCTGGAGAGTGCATGCAGGGGAGGGAGAGGTGGTTGAGGTATTGTGGCGAGGCCTTGGTTTGCTGTATTTTTAATTTTTAAAAAATTTAAAATTAGTTTATATTCAATATTACTTTGTATGAGTTTCAGGTATACAGCATAGGGGTTAGCCAGTCACATACTTTACAAAGTGTTCCCCCTTGCCTGGCTGGTGTGGCTCAGTGGATTGAGCATCATCCCATGGACTGAGAGGTCCCTGGTTAGGGCACATACCTGGATTGTGGGCTCAATCCTCGGGTAGGGGGTGTGCAGGAGGCAGCTGATACATGTTTCCCTTTCATTGCTACTTCTTTCTCTCTCTCTCCCTCTCCCTGAAATCAATTAAAAAATGTTTAAAAAAGAAAGAGAACATTTTAAAAAGGGGGGGCATGTTTGCAGTTTTGTAGTGAGAGTATATTGAGTTTCTTTGTGAATCATTCATTTCCTTGTATTCAACCCCTTGATTGTGGTACAGACAGGCCCTCATTGAAACCACCTGGCAGAGGTTACTATAACTTGGCTATTACTTAACTCCTCCTAAAGCCAATGGCTCAGGTAGTTGGGGATTCAAATCTTGGTTCCGTCTTTTACTTGTTCTGTGACTTCAGTTAAGTCCCATCACCACGCTAAGCCTGTGTCTTCTTCTGTACAATGAGCTAACCATGGTACCTTTGGGTTATTGTCAAACTACATGAGACGAGGTATATACAGGGCCTAGCACAAAGCTGTGCTCACATAATGGCAGCTGCTGCCATCGTTAGTAGTGGTTGAAGACCTGGTCCTGGCATCGAGGGTCTCAGGTGCTCAAGATGGAGGGTGATTAGCCCTTAATAAGCTTCTGAATCCAGTCCTGGCAGGGTGGGGAAAGTGCTGGGGGCATGGCCTGCACACACTCCTCCCCCACCCCACACGCCTGCTTTTAGCTCCACCTTCTCTTAGTGTCTTTGCTGGAAGAACCTGGAACCCTTTGCTGGAAGACACAGGTGCTCTTTAGAATGATGCCCCCCTGTGGCTGAATGAGAACTTGCTCTGCTGGAAGACACACGTGCCCTTTAGAATGATGCCCCCCTGTGGCTGAATGAGAACTGCTTTGCTGGAAGATACAGGTGCCCTTTAGAACGATGCCCCCCTGTGGCTAAATGAGAACCTGCTTTGGGAGGAAAGGAGGGATTGCAGTTACCCTTTAAGATAGAGGTCTTATCTCCATTTCGCAGGTTCATCCAACGTCATTTGTTAAGGACCTACTATGTGTCAGGCACTGTCCCATGTGCTCAGAGTACAAGAGTGAAGAACACAAAACCCCTGCTTTCATGGAGTTTAAAAAGAAACAAACATATAGAGAGTATATAATGCATTAGATGGAGATGAGGAGGAAAATAAAGCAGGACAAATGGATAGCAAGTGTTGGGCAGGGGCCAGGTCCTGCAGGGTTCTTCAGGGACCAACCAGGTCACTGCAGTTGTTGTCAGAGATAATGGAAGCTGGACCCGGGAGATTGCAGAGGAGGAATGATGAGAGACGATTTGAGATGCATTTGCAGCAGAACCTTGAGAACTTGCTGATGGACTGGACGTGGGGTGAGAAGAGATGTGGTCACACAGCACAGGAGCTTGCCCAGCCAGGGCCAGACTGGACACTAGAAGTCACAATGTGCTTCCCTGTCCTCGCCTGAGAAGAGTGGACCTAGGAGTGTGTGCGCACATGCGTAAGGGAATGGGAGGCCACAGCTACTGCCCATGACAAAGGAGCAAATCCATTTTAAAGACAAAAAAGATCTTCCTTTATTTGGCCCGGGAGGAAGAAGTCCTGACAGCAGTTCCAAAAATCCTAGTGACTGGGCTAGAGAAGCAGGGAGCCCACACTTCTGCACCAGTTGCTTCCATGGAAATGAGCTCAGCTTTAAGGAGTTCCTGGTAGGGACTAGCACGCTTTGTATCGCTGGTGGGCACACAAAAGGGTTTTACTGCTTTGGAGAGCACTTTGGCAATGCCATCATCCAAAGCCACAAAGACATGTTCAGCTCTTGCCACGAATGCCTGCTTCCTTCAGTGGCCATCTTTTTTTTTTGGGTACGTGCCCCTAGCGGGAACCGAACCCGGGACTCTCTGGTCCACAGGCTGATGCTCCAACCGCTGAGCCAAACCGGCCAGGGCTCAGTGGCCATCTTTTGAGGAAGCAACCAGATGTGCCCCAAACTGTACCTACAGGTTGTTTGGCATGGTGTGGTTTACAAGATCAAACAGAAACACCACATATGCCCCACAGTAGACTAGTTTAAACTGAACTTGTTAGAAAGAGTATCATCACAACAAATTTGCCTTTTTTAGTGAATTTTTATCTTTCCATTAGGACATGTCCCATGCATTGCGATATTCTTGGCTTGGCCGATTTAACTCCAGGTCTCCTTACTTGCCAACCAATTTTGGGATGATTCAAAATGCCCTACCAATTAACAAAATGCCTTGGTTGAGAATGAGTGCCCTGAATTCAGAAGCCCCGGCACCAGTGGCTGAGTTAAAACCTGTGAAGCCTGTCTGGGTGGTTGAACCTTTCCTTCTGGACTACCCAGAGGACTAGGATGAAAACAGCCCTAGCCAGCCTGGATCCGGACCAGTGTGCTCCTGCATTCTGTGGCTGGCAAGCCCTCTGACCTTGGGCTGGCCTGAGCTGTGGTGGCTGAATTATATTACTTCCCAGGACTGGGTGGGAATCCCAACAGGCCCTTGTGCTTGTCTAGATGATGCAGGTTTTAAGTAGTGTCTTTGTGATCTCTTTTGGTGTGTAATAATGAACTTAAGCAGAAACTTTCAAGCAGGGTGAGAGAAGGGAGTCCAGGGCTGGGGACGGAATAAATGTCCATGGGGCACGGAGATAAAAGCACGAGCTTTGGAAGCAGGCAGACCTTACCACTTACCAGCTGTGGGATTTAGGTTTTGCACTGTAAAATGGGACCATTGAGGCACTGAAGTACTTACAACTGCGGCTGTTATTACACAACTTCTTCAAAGCAACCCATTAGAAAGTACCAAACTCCACTGTCCTCATTCTGGTTTTTAATGGTCAAGGTGACAATAATTTACAAAGCTTTTCCAGACCTGCGTTGTTTCCACAGTTGCCACCACCTGCTGGAGGACACGCTGTGGCAGATGCTGCAGCTCCGCAGGCCCCTGCCAGTTTGGGATCAGAAGCACCAAGCTGTGTCCCTTTCTCAGGATGGGTCTTGGCTGAAATCCAAGCCGTTCCCCAGCTCTGGGTGTAAGTAGTGTTGGTTCTTGGCTTGTCGCAGAGTGTGAAGCAGGAGTGATTGGTGATGACTGCTTGGAAAGAGGACTGAGGCACATTATATTCAAAACCAGGAGATTCTGAGTCAGCGTTGATTCTAAGTCTGTGGTTCACTTAATAGGGAGGTGGAAAGGTTTCCAAAACCCCAGTGATCCTCTTCTCCCAAACTTGCACAGAAAAAAAGCACATTTATTCATACAGGAGGTCTTTACCAGACTGCCTAAGTTGCTGCAAGCTCGAACTCAGCAGGCCAGAGAAACCATGAGGCAGAACCTGCACACTAAAGCCAGGCACTGACTCAAAATGTACTCAGCACAGGCTCCCGCAAACGCAGAGTAAAAGGTACTGGTAGCACAGGTACGCCCCACCCTCAACATCTGATTTGCCACGTACATCATTATCAAATAGCTCAGTGGTATTTTGATTCTAACTAAGATACCCCAACTCTGAACTCACGTGGGCACGAGCTGTTTCCCAATGAAAAGATACCCCTACTACTCCCCAGGTACACACTTCTGCACATGGAGTAAAGCAATGACAGGGCAGCTGAGAATCACCAGGGTGACAGCAGCCCAGATGATGGGGGAGGCAAGGGCGGGGGCAGGCAGGTGTAATTAGAATCTCAACTGGCCCAGGTCTGGGAGCTCGAATTTCCCAGGGTTTGAGTGAAAGGAGCACAGGGAAGTTATTTATTTTCATCTGAAGGAGTCATGTGCATCTAGATCTGACCTCACACTCAGGGGCCTCTTGCTCCTGCCTGGTTTAATCTGGGCAAGAGATTTGTTCTTGGAATAAGTGGCTGCAAAGCCTCTCTCTACAAGTCCCCCATTGCCTTCCTTACAAAGGGGGAAATCCTCCACTAGTCATCATGGGAATGGCAGGTGGACACACAAGTAGATGGGCATTGTACACCGCAAGCAATTTTTATGCAGGAAGGTTCTTCTCACACGCCCTGGAGAGAAATGATTTTTTTTTTGGTATGTGCCCCTAGCAGGAACCGAACCCAGGACTCTCTGGTCTGCAGGCCAACACTCCAACCGCTGAGCCAAACTGGCCAGGGCGAGAGAAATGATTTTAAAGCAATCAAAGCCTACTTCACTGGTAGAGGTTCCATATAACATGCTGGTGATATTTCTTCAATTTTTTTGTTTGTTTTTATTTTTTTCTTTAAAGTCCATTGATCGTCACAAAAACCCAGGAAATGCAACTAAGGAGAAAACAAATGTCCAACTGAGATCTAAGAACCCAGAGCTACGGAGGAGACGTGGCACTGGACCGCTGGGTGTTCAGAAGGGGGCGGGAGGGGCAGTCCCCATGGGGCAGCTGGCCGTGGGAAACACAGGAAGAAGGTGAGGCCGCCCAGCAGGGCCAGGTGGTTATGTTAACCGCTGCACGATGACCGCATTGAGCAGGTTGGCTTCTTTAAGGGTCTGGTTCTCATCAGCCAGCTCTTTGTTCGGGAAGGTAGTCATGAGGACGAAGCTGGTGGCGGCCATGGCCGGCCGAGCATCCACGATGAAGAGTCGGATGTCACTGATCCTGGTGGGCAGGGGTGAGTGAGGAGGTGGGTGAGCAGTGCCCTTCTCTTTCTGCCCACAAACCCCACCCTGCAGAAGGCTGCTCCACATTCCCCAGGTTCCCTACCCTGACCCTGTCCTTCTCCAGAGTGGCCAAAGCCCTCCTTTGGAAGCACATTAGATCAGGTCACTCCCCTGCCTCAAACCCTTCAGGGTTGCTCCCATTTTCTTTGTGAGATGTTTCTTACTGTGGTCTGAAGGTCAGACTAATTTTACACCACCCTCCTTCCCCTTGTTCTCTTTCTAGTTCTTTATCACACCACGCTCCCTGCCTATATTTGATGTCCCTCTTTCTAGAGGCTCCTCTGACTTTTCCTGTAATCCTAACCAAGCCTCAGGCCTCAGCTCAAAAGCTGCCTCTTCAACAAAGCCTTCCACCCAAGCTCCATTCCCTGATCTGCTTCCATGGTACTGATTGATCGAGTTTGTAATCAAACAATTTTGGGATATGATTGTGGTCTGTCTCCTCCTGTAGACCATGAATTCCACAAGAATATCAAATATTATGTCTCTTTTCTGAGTCACTAAAGGTATTAGAAGAATTACTGAAGGTCAACAACTCGAGTACCAGGAATCCCTACTCTAGACACCGCTTGTGTCCTGGACCTGGTGATCAGAAGAATGGAGTCATCTAAAATAGACAGTCTTTTACCCTACAGCACTTACACAAACTTCTTTCTGTCCTCCAACACTTAAAGTTTATGCAACCCAAATTTGGCACATCTAAGGGCCTGGAGATCCATGATACAGTCTGAGACTTTTAGCAAACAGTCCTCTCACCCACCAGCTGGTAAGCACTTGGGATGGGCTGTCTACCCTAGGGAGTGAGCAACACTCATGCTGAAAGGCTGGAGTTACTGAGTGAAATGAAACTGAAGCAAAGAACTCAGATTAGTGACATAAACTAATTCCCTTAAACACCAAGCACCTGAAAATGCAGTGAACAGTTCCTACTTGAACGAAGTCTCCATGTGCTCCCGGGGCTTGTTTCACAGCTTACCCGACATGTGAACCTTGTCAACATACAACAATTGTCAAGCCATTCACTGAGTCCCACATGCAGGTTCTGGATCACCCTGTGCCTCAGTTTCCCCATCTTTAAAATGAGGGAGGCACAGTTTGCTTTGAACCAGGCCAGATAGTCTGAGATAGTAGAGCAGGTATTCTAGAATTCTCAATACCAGATCTGGAAGAGACCTTAATAGCCTGGTTTTCAGAGGCCCCTTGTAGGAGAGAGGTGGAGGAAGCCATGGGTGGGATGCTGGTACTGTGTCTCCTTTCCCCTATATCTTTAAATTATTATCATTCTATACTTGGGCTTCAGCATGAGATTTCCTTTGAACAGAGTTTGATGCCTAAAAAATCCCTACAGAATCCAATCCCTAATTTTACAGATGAGGAATGAGATGCACAGGAGGGAAGTGAGCAGTCACTGGTCACATTTAACGGAAGTAGGAACTAAAGGCTTCAGACCTGCATGTCTTCCATCCCATTGCTTTCTTTGTGAGAAGCAGAGTGCTTGCTGGGGTCAGAAGAAAGATGAGTTCCCTGCTTCCCCCTGATCTGTGGGTATCTCTGGGACCCTCTTAGAATAAATTAGGTCAGATAACATAAAGTACCTGTGGCTGTGGTTGAATTTCTGCACCAGCCTCCCACCGTCAGCAAGCCGTATTTGGATGTTTGTGGTAGGCTGTGACTCGTCGATTGATATGGAAGAGCTGGCTTTGGCTTCGTTTTCTGCTTGCTGGGCTGGAGAGCTGGTATTCAATACCTGGGGTGCAGTGCTAAGGAGACAGGAGACAGATGTTGCCAGGAGAGTAACAGAAACAAGGCCACTAGCAGGAGGGAAATGTTGTCTTGGCTTTTTACTAAGCATTTGCTCCTTCTGGTATTGTGTTTAGTGTTGCTGAAACGAGGAGTGACTAAGACAGGGTGCCTGCCCTCATAGAACTTACAGGCCCAGCAGAATTCGCCTCAAATTCTGAGTTACTGCTAGCTCCTGCTCACTCCTAGAAACTTTGGACAAGTTATTCAACCCCTCTTCCTTGGTGTCCTCACCTGAACAAGGGCTTAAAGGGAGGAAAGCTAGATGCATGACAGCCTGGGATGAGAATGACCAGGACCTGAAGCTGGAGGGCCCAACAGACCAGGATGAATTTTAGCCTCAATGAGAGAGGGGAGAGGGGCACTGCAAGTCTGCAGTGGAGGCAGGTTTGACACAGCGTGGCAGCGGTGATGGGATATAAAGGATGAGTCTAGAATCTTCCACTGTGATGGAATTTTCAGGCCTGTATTCCCTACTGAAACCTCATTCAGGGGTATATTTCACACTCCTGTCACCTATGAGAAAGGGCAGGGAAGAGGCGGGGATTTCCCCGAAGGTCAACTAAGTGCCTGATACCATAAAAATTATTATACATTATGAATAAGACATGGTGTCTGCTGTAGTGTTTGGAACTCAGATCTTACAAGCAGATGGACCAGGGCTGGAATTCATCCACTAGCTATGTGGTGCTGAGCAAGTTACTTTAGTTCCCTTAGTTTCAACAAGGGTAGTAACAAGGATCTTTAACAAGGGTTAAAACTACCAGCCTTGCTCAGTTTTTGTGGAGATTTAAGGGAAAAATCAAGTAAAGCACTTAGGGTGGCTGACAAACACTAAATGTATATAGAACTCCCAATTCTCCACAACCATTTAGAGCCTTTGTCTCTCTTCTGTAAACCAGCATACCTCTCGCTCTTGGCCTCAATAAAAAGAAAAAAATAAGCTTCAGAATCCTTATTTGTAGAATAGGGATCAAAAAAGGATTAAAGGCTGTAATGTATATGAAATGTTTACTATAGTGCTTAGTTAACTGTAGAAAAAAGTCAAATAGCTGATTACTATCATTCTTCAATGTCCTGTTCCACTTATATTTGCCTCAATTGTGGACCCAAATCACTCAGAGATGCTTCTGCCTATCCATGGGCTGTAAACAGAAGGTTACCCAAGAGGCACTCCCAGCCTATACTGCCCTCAGGCAGGGTAGGGAGTGGAGGAGAAACCTCAACACCAGGACTTAATTCTAATTGGGAACAAACACTCAAAGTACATTAGTTCCAAATTGCTCTAATCAGCGAGTAGGACAGCCATGTGCATCAGTTCAAAGAATGACCAGCTGTGTTTGGTGCTTGAGAACTGCTTTCACCCGAGCCACCCCTCTCCAGCAGGGGCTGGGCCATCTGTAGCAGTGAGGGTACTTCACCCATGGGCAAGAATGGTCAGATCAGACACCTATAAAAGGAGGAGTTTCTTAACTTTCTCCCCGAAAATATCATATAATGAGTCACAGGGAAATTGAGTCTCATTCAGATCAAGATCCTCAATCATCTGACTGTTCATTTCCTTTGTAGTGGGAAGAAAGTAGATACTAATGGTACTTTGTTTCCACAATTTTAAGTCCTGAGACTCTGCCATCAACATTGACTACTACAGAAAGCACAGTGAGCAGCCAAACCTCATCCCCTCACTATAAGGACCTTGTCTCACTCAAGTGCAACTCTTGGTGTTTGTCACTCAAACTCAAATAAAAGCAGTCTGTCCAAATCTTCAAATTAGTTCCCATGCAAACAACTGCAATAGTTAAAACAACAAAAAAAGTGTAATATAACTGAAAAAAAAATTTTTTTAATTTGTTTTTTTCTTTATTGATTTTAGAGAGAAAGAGGAAAGGAGAGGGAGAGAGACAGAAACATTGATGAGCGAGAACATTGATTGGCCATCTCCTGCATGCCCCCCACTGGGGATATGGCCCACATCCTAGGCATGTGCCCTGACTGGGAAGTGAACTGGTGACCTCTTGGTGCATGGGTCACGCTCAAGAACGAAGTCACACCAGCTGGGCTGAAAAAAATCTTTTCAACTGAGAACAATCTATTCATTCCTTTCAAAGTATTTCTCCAGATAATCGGAGAAAAACCTAGGACTGACTGATTTTTAAGGCAAACCTGAAAAATTCTTCTTTTTCTTAATCCTCACCTGAAGATATTTTTCCATTTATCTTCAGATAGAAGGGGAGGGAGGAAGAGAAAGGGAGAGAGAGAGACAGAAACACTGACGTGAGAGGGACACATCGACTGGTTGTCTCCCTCACGACCCTGACCAGGGCCAGGGATGATGAACTGTGACCAAGGTACATGCCCTTGACCGGAATCAAACCTGATACTCTTTGGCCCATGAGCTGAGGCTCTAACCGCTTAGCAACCCGGCCAGGGCTGAAAAATGTTTCTTAAACTGTTGGCTCTTGATGATTTTCATTGATATGACAATGGAAAACACAGTAAAATTTATAGGAAAAACTAAAACAAAACAAAACAAATGGTCCATCAGGTTTAGACTAAAAACCTAAAATCCCATCTTGCTTAGCTGTATAAAACTTTTTTAAAGCCCCGGCTGGTGTGACTCAGTTGGTTGAGCGCTGTCCCATGCACAGAAAGGTTGCCAGTTCGGTTGATTCCCCAAAAGGGCACATGCCTGCGTTGTGTGCTAGATCCCTAGTAGAGGCTGTGCAGGAAACGGCAGATCGCTGTTTCTCACATCAACGTTTCTCTCTCTCTCTTAGACAAAATCAAATAAAATCAATAAAAACATACTTTAAAAAACCAAAAAAGACTTTTTTTTTAAAACCAAGAACTGAAATAAAATGAAAATGGAACTGGCAATGAACATTTATTTAGCTGACAAACAGCACACCTGATTATCAAGCTCTGTTACGACTTGTAGGTTCATCCCCCACACTAATAAAGTATGTCTTCCCATCCTGCTAAAATAGACTTCCTTAAGAATATTTTCACTTTTTGAGCCCTGGCCAGTTTGGCTCAGCGGTTAGAGCATCGGCCTGCGGTCTGGAGAGACCTGGGTTCGGGTCCCGCTAAGGGCACGTACTTCGGTTGCAGTTTGTCCCCGGCCCTGGTTGGTCGTGCGGGTGGCAGCCACTCGATGTGTCCCTTCACGTCGATGTTTCTCACTCTCGTTTCTCACTCTCTCTCCCTTCCTCTCTCTCCCTCCCACTCTATCTGTACAAAAAATGGAAAAATATCCTCAGGTGAGGATAAAAAAAAAAAAAAAAGGATATTTTCACTTTTTGAGATGTGGAGTTTTGCATATAGTTGGGCCTTCTAATAGTAAAAGCATTTCCTGCTAGTAATATGAACCCAAGCAAACCCAAACTGCATGGAGTAAGGAGTCCTGAGTCTGAGCCTTTCTTTATGATTGCTGGTGGGTAAAAAACTGATACCTCATTTTTGGAGGTCAATTTGACAACATCTTAAAAATGTGAAGACCTTTGGAGTCAGCAATTTTAGTTCTAGCCCAAGATTAAGGGGCATACAAAGATTTAATCAGAGATATTGCAATATTATTCCTAATACTGGCAGCTGCCTAAATGTTTATCAGCAGGGACTGGTTCAATTATAGCACATACACAGGACAGAAAATTATATTAGTATTAGAAATAATATTATAGACATATATCTGCCACACTATATGGATTAGGCAAAATAGCAGGTGACAAACAGCTATACATATAAAACTAGTGTCTATACCTAGACACTAATAGGATATGTATACCTGGGAGTTAGGTTTAGGAATAGTTTTTACTCTTTATGTACACTTACTATTTAAAAAAAAAAAAGAAACACATTTTATTTTCATAATAAAAGGAAAAAAAATTATCTGGTGCTCTACAAAGCTTACCATAGCTGACAGGAAAGTTGCAGATGGACCATCCTGAGAACAGCTGTCCTGGACTAAACCCAGGGACCCCAATGTGGTCAGTGAAATGATGAGAACAGGGTGGACTTAACTATGTTGGTTCTGGTAAATTACAATCTGTTAGTCTCTAAGGTCCTGAGCTATGACTCTTGACCCTGATGAGGCACAATGGCCAAAAGGGAGGTAGGAGATTCTAGGAGAGGGCCAGCCAGCACCTGAAAAAGCACAGCTGCTGACAGACCACACTCTGTTCCTTGCAGATGAAGGTGAGATGAGCAAGGGCAGTGGCTAGTTCAAGAGCTGCCAGATCTAGGTCAGAGAGGGTATCTTGTTATGCAAGAGGAGTGTGGGAAGGAATGCCAGTCAGAAGGACTGGGTTCCAGTCCCAGCTCCAACACATACCAGTTATGTACCCAGGGGTTACCCTAAAGTACAAGAGTCTCAGCTTTCCCTTTGTAAAATAAGGACCATACTATGCTCCAAGTGCCTCTCATGTGCACTCAGTTCCCCCTGAAGAATACTAGTCAAGTGACTCCATGACCACGGCCAAAAGTGAGTGGGCCCCTGAGAGAAGACAGCCTGCCTATGGGTTGGTCAAGAATCTGGTGGGAGAACTCTGCTTATCAGAGGTAACAGTGGCTATCAATTAATCAGATTCTATCAGAGGTCTGAATGCACAACCGGGCTGTGGCAAACGGCACAAGGCAGAAAAAGTCACAGGAAGGGACAGAGTGAGTATCAGGAAGGGCCACAGAGAGAACTACCATAATGGTGGACCTGCAGCCTGCACTGGGCAACAGTATCCTTGAGCTTCTTTGGATCCCAAACAATGCTGCTACAGGGCTTGCTGCGAGGGAAAAGTCCAGGATTCCTTTTTCCCTCTGAATCCCCATTTCAGGTGACCTGAATGTGTGTGTTTGTTTTAGCCTTAAGCCATCAAGGTTACCCCTGCCCTGAACACCCTGAATTACCAAGTCAAAGTAGCAATGTGTTACCCTTACTGCCTACACCGCCTGCTGTGGGGCAGTGCTCTATGTGCTCTTCGCAACAATAATCAAAGAGCTGAGGACTCTCATTAGCCCCTTTTTATAACTGGGCAAAATAAGGCTATATACTCCAAGGTCATGTGGCTAGAAAGCAAAGATTTAAACAGGTCTAGTAATGTCAAAGCCACACTATACTATCTTCCTCACATAAAAATAAAATGAGAAGTACTTTATAAAGAGTAAAAAATGCCCTGGCTGCTTTTGCTCAGTGGTTAGAGCATCGGCCTGCAGAACAGAGTTGTGAGTTCGATTCCTTTTGGGCACGTACCTCAGTTGCAGTTTCAACCCCAGCCCTGGTCGGGGTGGTGCAGGAGGCAGCCAGTCGATGTGTCCCTCTCACATTGATGTTTCTCTCTCTTTCTCTCTCCCTCCCTACCTCCCACTCTATCTGAAGATAAATGGAAAAATATCCTTGGGTGAGGATTAAAATAAATAAATAGTAAAGATTTACATAAAGTGAACAATACAAAGGATCTGCTGAGTCTGACAAGCAGTTCTGCTCCCACCTGTGCTACTCCTTACCTGCCCAGTTTCTGACCCTCGCCCGTGAAGGCTTTGAAGGTTCCTTTGGGCTTCACGAAGTCCTCGTCTCGATGGTCCTCCATGTCCAAATTCACTTGCCCACCATGAGCTAACCTCCGCAGCTCTGCTGGCACCTCCCTGAAGGAGAAAAGGCAATGCTGGGATCCACAGAGACCAGGATGGGAATGACAGTGATGGGTACAAGAGTAAACTTTTCAGTTCCAACTGTGAAAATCGCTGGGCCTCCACAGAAAGCTGGCTACTCTAGTGGCTACCTGTTTGCCTCCCCTTCTTTCTTGTCTGCTCAAAGACACAGTAGAAACCTGTATTTGTTTGGTAACTTGGCTCTGCTTGAAGTCCAAAAGGGACAAACAGGCACAGAGGATTTTGGTGCAGATCTGTGGATCTGTACCTCAACTGTGTAAAACCTGCTTACAAATGTTTACTTCTTAAATAGTAAACATTCGGATCAGCCTTTTCTTTCCATCTGCCATCTCATTCACTGACATGGAACTTGAAGAAGGGTTTTTCTGCTTACCCTCTGCGGATGGACTCCAGAAACTGGGCATTAGATGGGTCTTGGTAGCTTCTGAGTTCGCCATTGTCCAGGCTAAATCCACTCTTCCAGAGCTTCAACACTATATGAACCTGTAACAACAGCAGGTAAGCAGTCCATACACTCAGGAATCTGGCAAACACACCGTTTTGAACCTGCAAGTTATTAGGTTTTTACTTTTACTGTGCCATTATTAAAACACAAATACAAACACATGCCTGAGGATTTCAACCAACCAACCAAGTATGTATTAACCTAAAAGAAGATAATACGGCACAGATTAAGAGAATGGGCTCTGATTTAAGCAGACCTGGGTTTGTGCCTTTGTTTTTCCAACTGCTAGCTCAGTGGCTCTGAGCAGGTGACTCAATCGAAGCTGTGGCTTCCTCATTAGTAGGGTTGCCAGTGTGCTTGGCATGTAGCTTGTGCTCAATTAAACTACCTATGGACTATTTTGCAGTCATTAAAAATATCTACAACTCCCTATACATAGTCACAGAAAACAGTCCTAAAAACCACCTAGCAGCTGCTGCCTCAGGTGGATAATTTCTACTTTCTTCTTTGACTTTTATTTTGGAATAAAACCCAAAATGATTAAAAAAACAAATACATTATGGAAACCAATGGTGACAAGGCTATATAAAAAAGTTTATGGCAGCCCTGGCCGGTTTGGTTCAGCGGTTAGAGCGTTGGCCTGCGGTCCTGAGAGACCCGGGTTCGGTTCCCACTAGGGGTGCGTGCTTCGGTTGCAGTTTGTCCCCCGCCCTGGTCGGTTGTGCGGGTGGCAGCCACTCGATGTGTTCCTTTCGCATCGATGTTTCTCTCTCTCTCTGGTCCTCTCTCTCCCTCCCACTCTACCTGAACAAAAAATGGAAAAATGTCCTCGGGTGAGGATAAAAAACAAAAAAAATCAAAACAAAAAAGTTTATGGCATAAATATTAAATTAAAACTACTTCAAAATCGTTTATATAGTATGATTACTCTTGCTGTAGGGGGAACTCTTATGCACAGAGACAAGCAGACTAGATAATTAATAGTAAGAAAACTTTTTTCAAGTTGCATTTCAGGCCTCTTCAGGTGGTCTGGAGACCGATTCTTTAGCTGTGCTTGTATCACCAGACAACCCTGAATATACTGCCCCTCTGCCTACGATCCATGGAGTGCTAGTCAACTCCTTTATTTGTCCATCCCATCTGCCTACCCTTCTCACAAGCCCCCTGCCCAGCCAGATGAAAACTAAACCACTGATTCTAAGGTAAGCCTATGTTCATGGGCCACAGCAAGAGCACTGTCTCTTTCCTTTCAGAGACTGCTGGTTCACGCATAACATGTGACCAATTCCGAAAAATGGCAGAACAGCTCACAGGCATCCCCCCTAAGGAAGACAGATGCATACTCACATCTTGACCGGAATGCCGTCTCCTTTCTCCTGCCACATAGGCAGACTCTTCCTCTGGTGCTGCCCCAAGGCGGTAGCCACCCCCAGCAAATGGCTATAAAAGACAAATTCATCAATGCTTGAGTGGGTCAGTGGTGGTGGGGTTACTCAGATACAATGATGTACTGAAAGCTTGTTAACTACTAGATCCACTTTATCTGGGTATCAAACTCAGAGAGAGCTACAGGCCCAGGCAGAGATGCAGGGCCACATACATGCCACTTAATGGCCATGGTTAGGTGAGAACTGGAAATGGGGAATGCTGCTTGACTCAAGGGAAAAGTTACTCCTAGCTCTAGTTAATTATAATTATGGCCAAGTAGGAATTTGTGTACAGGACAACAATGAAGAATTTTTTATTTCCCCGAAGAGATAGAAATCCAGATTTTATATAAATAGGTGGCTACTAATTCAATTAAAACAAAGCAAAACACTGAGTAAGTCAAATTAGATAGGCCACATAAAATGTGTGCAGAACCCAACCTAGACCACAGGCCACAAGTTTGAAAACATCGTCACAAATCTTGATTTCATGTTAAAGGGTGGGAGAAACTGTCCTGCTCTTCTGTATATGAGAGTAAGTGAGCAAATAAAAAACAAAAATTTAGTCCCTACTGGGGTGAGGAGGATCTCCTTCTTCTGCTCTGGAACCTGAGTCCTGTGGACAGAGAAAATGACCCTCTATGCCAGCGGTTCTCAACCTGTGGGTCGCAACCCCTTTGGGGGTCGAAAGACCCTTTCACAGGAGTCGCCTAAGACCATTGGAAAACACATATTTCTGATGGTGATTTGTAACAGAAGCAAAATTAGTTATAAAGTAGCAATGAAAATAATTTTATGGTTGGGGGTCACCACAACATGAGGAACTGTATTAAAGGGTCGCGGCATTAGAAAGGTTGAGAACCACTGCTCTATGCTCACTCTCGGTTTACTGGTCTCTCCAGGGCTCTTGGTCACTCGCTCCACAGCTACGGCTCCATGTTCCTTGGCACCTTTAAATAGATCATCCACCAGCTCATTGGGACTTTTCTTCCTGGGAGGGCCAACAATCTGTTGTCCACTTCTCTCTGAGCCTCCGGCATAAAACCTGTGTAGAAAATAAACATCTGACACCAAACACTCTTGGAAAACACGAGTATAGCATGTACCAAGCTCTGGGCTAGGTGCTGGGCACACTGAGGCAAAGGGTACTATGCCCATCTTTAAGGAACTGACTGTCTAGTTGGGGACAAGTGTAAGGAGGCAGGCAGGCATAATGCAGTGTGAGCAGCAACAGAGGTCAGTATAAGGGTTGCTCTGGGAACACTGAGCTGGGAGGACAGTCAAGACTTCCTAAGAAGGGTGTCTTCTGAATTGAGTCTTGAGGATGAGGATGAATTTATCAGGTAAAGAAATCAGGGAAGGGCATTCCAGGCATGCATGACAGCACGTCAGCTCCGGAGAGTCCCAACTGGCAACTATCCATCTGGTGGCCAGCACCTCTCCAGAACATAGCAACTATGGTCACAGTCAGAAGCAGCTACCACTAGCAGCTCTGGGTTAATAGTGACAGTGGCATGGTTAGTACAGGCAGCGAGGCTCCAGTGTTGGCTCTGCTGCTGAGGGACCCTGGGCAAGCCAGTGCATTGCCCTGTATCTTACTTTCTTTGTCTCTGAAATGGGAGGGAAGAACCACATGCCCTACCTACCTGCTCCTTAGGTCAGGGCCATGAGGTTCAAATCAGCAGATGTATGCAAAAGAACAAGCACAGAGTAATGCACACATGTAAGGTGGTGTGACACAGCACCAAGAGCTCACCCAAGCCTCACTTCACCTTGCTATTCTTGTAACATACACTGGAGGCACTGAAATGAGGTACTGGAAAAGGTCAGCGATGCTCAAAGACAAGCTCAAGATACCCATATTGGGCTTTGCAATGGGCCAAACATGGCTTGAGATTAAGTTAGCACTTTTTTACCTGGGTCTGAAAACCAGGAGTCACATAGCCTGGCTAGCTCCTTCCTTATCACTTCTATTCACAGCTAAGTCAATAGCATGTCCCTGGGTAGGGGGACTTAAGAACCTATAAAAATTAGTCTCAGCCTTTTATTTCCTGACATTCCCTAGGGAATGCAAGAAAAAGCCACAGGCTATGGCAAGACCACCACCACCAGTGTCATCAGGTCTGAAACGCTGAGGGGCCAAGAAAGTAATCAGGATGTGAAATAAAGAAAAGTAAATGTATGGAAGATGTGACAGAATGGAGGAAGAGGTCATTTAGGAGCTGGGCATTCACATACTTGATGACACTGCCTGTCATTCAAGGAGTGCAAAACCCTGAAATTGACATTTGTTTCTTTCTTTTCTTTTTTTTTTTTTTTTTAATCCTCACCCGAGGATATTTTTCCATTTTTTGTACAGATAGAGTGGGAGGGAGAGAGAGGAAGAGAGAGAGAGTGAGAGAAACATCGATGTGAAGGGACACATCGAGTGGCTGCCACCCGCACGACCAACCAGGGCCGGGGACAAACTGCAACCGAAATACGTGCCCTTAGCGGGAACTGAACCCGGGTCTCTCCGGACCGCAGGCCGACGCTCTAACCGCTGAGCCAAACCGGCCAGGGCAACATTTGTTTCTAAACCTTGAGCATATCTAAGAAGGCTCTGAGGCAGTGCAAAGTGTATACAGATGAAGTCAGAGAATAGAACACATGTAATTTCTCAGCTCACTTCTTAAAGTGTGACCATAATGAGCTAAGTGCATTTCCATAGTGATTACACAATGCTCCTTAGGAATGGTTGACAGACCGAGGCAGAGTCCATGGAGAAGCAAAATCTGTGAAATGAGGCTGCAGCCAGTTCATTCTTGCTCATTCCAGGTAGATAAAATTCTGCTCAATGGACTGTAAGGTCTTTATTAAAGGATCTCCTAGCCTTGCCTTGAAAACTAGGGGCCTAAGATCAAGTACCTTAAAAACATTCATGCCCATGACCTAGTATTTTCATTTCTAGAAACTATTTTAAGAAAATAATCTGAAATGTAGTCAAATAATCTGAAATGTATGTTCATAGCACTGACATTTACAGTCGTCAGTGGTAAAAAAAAAAAAAAAAAATGAAACAATCTAAATGTCAGACATCCTGCATAATGGATTATTATTATAGTCATTGGAAACATATATGAAGAGTTTTCATGACATGAAGTGTTTAAGATGTAGCAGTAACCCAACAATAGCAAAAAACATTATCTGACTATCACCATGTAAAATACAAAATAAAACAAAGTATATTTTATACACAGAACCAAGACTGAGTAGAAACACACCAAAATATTAACATAGTTACCAACACAGTGGATGAGTGTTATATTTTTTTCATTACACTATTCCGTATTTCCTACAATAAACACTAATCTCATTATAACATTCCTAAAAGTTAAAAACAAACAGTATAGCCCTGGCCGATTTGGCTCAGCGTTTAGAGCACTGGCCCTCAGACCAATGACAGGGTTCATTCCGGTCAAGGGCACATACCTCAGTTGCGGTTTGTCTCCAGTCCTGGTCGGGTCGTGCAGAAGGCAACCTGTCAATGTGGCTCTATCACATTGGTGTTTCTCTCTGCCTCTCTCCCTCCCTCCCACTCTACCTAATAATAAGTGGAGGAATATCCTCAGGTGAGGAATAAAAAAAAACAAACAGTATGTATATACATACAGTGGGGGAATATACATTTAGGTATAAGTCCTTTATTCTGTTTATTATGTGATGTATTGCTTTTCATTTATTTTTAATTCTTATTGGTTTTTTGAGAGAGGAAAGGAAAGAGAGAGGAAGAGAGAAAGAGAAACACTGATGTGAGAACAGAACATGGATCGGTTGCCTCCTGCACACCCCCTACCGGGGATTGAGCCTGCAACCCAGGCATGTGCCCTGACTAGGAATCAAACCAGCAACCTTTTAGTGCACTGGACAACACCCAACCAGGTGAGCCACACTGGCCAGGGCTGTGATGTATTGCTTTTAATTAAAAAGAAAATGCTGGAAAGAAACACAGCAAAAATACTGATACCTGGTTACCTCTGGGTCACAGTATTATGACTTTTTTCTTTCTTATTGATTTGTTTCCCTTCCCATAATCTTCTTCAATAAATACATATTACTTTAACAATTAAAAACAAAATAAAGCCAGAATACACCAAAATAAAAGTAGTGACAGGGAACAGAGATTAGTTCTACTCTCTGGGAGGAGGGGGGAGGACTGTTTCTAGTATGTGTGTGACTAGTCCACAGTAGGAATGGCTAATGATAACCAAACATGTTTATCCTTCTAGATGATTTACACATTACCATGATTTACACATTATCAAGGACTTTTCTGTGGTCTGTGCTCCCCCATGAAAGACTCACCTCTGGCCCTCCTCCTCTTCTTCCTCCTCATCTTGGTCATGAATGAGGTCTTTGAAGGATGTTACCCTGTTATCGCTGGAGATGCAGAAAAGAGCAAAATAATCTCAGGGTATTCAAGAAAGGTAACCCCCATTACCAGCTGTTAAGGAGTTGAGGACACTGGGATTAGATATTTTTTGGTAGGGCAGGAAGAGGATCTTTGTGGAAGAGGGATAACCTCTCTAAATTTATATGTAAAATAATGTGGCATTTATTTCTTCAAGGTCACACAGGACGGAGAATAAGTTAGAAGGGGGGGAATGAGATTGGGCTCTGTACTATTTTAAAAACTTACTAATAAATAGCTACCTTCATCATTTAATTTTTAAATACTGAGGAAATACCTGTGCTAGGCACTGAACTAGATGACAGGTCTATAAAGATGAACACACATGGTTCTTACTGTTGAGCTGCTTATCAGCTAGTAGCACTTTGGCCAGGAAACCATCACTAAATACTGTTCACTAGGGGTATGACAGAGGGAAGCACGTGGGGCACATGAGCAGAGAGCGATGTTCTGAGGGGGAATGAGGGAACATCAAGAAAGATTTCCCAGAAAAACGCAACATTTGGACTGAGTGCTAAAGAACTGACGGACTGCCAGCCAGTTGGATAAAGGGTGGTGGGGCTGGCAGGGAAAGGGAACCAGCAGGGCACTACAGGAAAGCAGCATATGCACACGCACAGACACTAGCAGGAGTAACTCATTAGAAGGAGGACAAGCTGTCAAGATGTAGAAATGAAAAAAATATGCAGGCAAGGAGGCCTTGGTAGGGAACCAGCAGGGCACTACAGGAAAGCAGCATATGCACACGCACAGACACTAACAGGAGTAACACATTAGAGGAAGGACAAGCTGTCAAGATGTAAAAATGAAAAAAATATGCAGGCAAGGAGGCCTCAGTCTGCTTCTACTGTAGGTCAGTCAAGAAGTATTTGTTAGTGTTCAGAAAAAAAAGCAGAGTTGTCTGGGGTATGGTAGAGAGGTACACTAAAAATGGGTGTGAAGAAGGTTAACTCCCTCCTCTGACACTGTCTTACACTGCCACTTTTTTCTTTTTTTTGTTTGTTTGTTTTTATCCTCACCCGAGGACATTTTTCCATTTTTTGTTCAGGTAGAGTGGGAGGGAGAAAGAGGAACAGAGAGAGAGAGAGAAACATCGATGTGAAAGGAACACATCGAGTGGCTGCCACCCGCACAACCGACCAGGGCCGGGGACAAACTGCAACCGAGGTACATGCCCTTAGCGGGAACCGAACCCGGGTCTCTCAGGACCGCAGGCCGACGCTCTAACCGCTGAACCAAACTGGCCAGGGCCACTGCCACTTTTTTTTCTAGTTTAGATTTGTCCTCAAGGAACAATCTTAGTTGGTTTTTTTTTCCATTTTTTTGTACAGACAGAGTGGGAGGGAGAGAGAGGAAGAGAGAGAGAGGGAAACATCGATGTGAAAGGGACACATCGAGTGGCTGCCACCCGCACGACCAACCAGGGCCGGGGACAAACTGCAACCGAGGTACATGCCCTTAGCGGGAACGGAACCCGGGTCTCTCTGGACCGCAGGCGGACGCTCTAACCGCTGAGCCAAACTGGCCAGGGCACAATCTTAGTTTTTAATGGATCACAGAACACACATTTTATAAAAACATTTTCTGTATTTCTTAGGAGAAAATAGCAGCGTTCCTAAAATATGGTGGCAAGAGGGTAACACAGATTTAGTGAGACTAGACAGAGAAGGAAGAGTTGTTTACTAGGAAGAAAGCTCCAGTTCAGTCTTAAAGATTTATTTCAAGGAGACAAACAGGGGACAGAACATGCTTTGAGGTTCCATCAATTAGAAATGGGAGGACAAAGACCAATTGATGAGGCAAACACATTCCCTGCTAGAGTTAGCTGAGAGCTACCTCCCGGATGCTCTGTATGACATGGTTCAAAAGAAAAATCCTGTCTCTCTGTTGTTAAACACCTTCAGATACACATGTGTACACTTGCTTGAGCAAACCATTTGCTTTAGCTATGGGTTTGAGTCTTTCCCCAAAGTTCTTATACCTAGACTGCGACAGTACCTAACACAGACTCTGGTGTCTACATATCTGGGTCCCATCTCAACTTAGCCTCCTACACCCTGGGATCTTGGGCATACTAATAAAGTTTCTAAGCCTTCATTTTCTCATGTGAAAATGGAGACAATCACAGCACCAACCTCATAGGTTTTCTGTGAACAGCCGGGGTACTGATGCATGGTGTAGCACATGTCAAGTACTACTCTTGAGCAGTGGTTCTCAAAGTGTTGGTTCTTGGACTGGATCATCTGTATTACCTGTGAAACTGTGAGAAATGCATATCCTCAGGCCCCACCTTAGATCTCTTAAAACAGAAGCTATGGAGGAGTGTCTAGCAATCTGCTTTTAAGGACCCCCAACCCCCCCAAGAAATTCTGATGCATGCTCAAGTTTGAGAACCACTGCTCTGAGTTACCTTAATGGCATGGATGTCTTAGAGACACTGCCAATTTCAGAATATTTTGTCTGTGTCCTCCACAAACTGGCAAAATGTCTCAGAAATCTCATTTTTTTCAGCATCAAAATTCTTATCTCCCGGGCTACTCTGGCACCCTGAAGTGGCACAAAAGTCTTCTGTCAGATCACATTTTCTGCAGTGCAGACTGTCCAATATGGAAACCACTAGTCACATGTGGCTATGGAGCATTTGAAATGTGGTTAAGTACAAATATTTAATTTTAATTAATTTAAACAGCCACATGAGGCTAGCAGCTACCATACTGGACAGTATAGTTTTAGATTAGATAATGGCAATCCCTGAAATTCTCAAAAAGTATGGTTTTGTTAGATGAAAGAAAAAAAAGGAATTAACTGCTACCTCTCGGTTGACCCTATGCTAGGTATAGGGGTAGGAGATGCTGAACAGGCAGGTAGAAGTAGCTCTGGATTTAGACACACTTGGGCTTGAAAGGGGCATAACAGCAACTATAAGGTATTCAACCTAAGACTCAGCATCTTGACCTACTCGCACAGCTATTGAGATATAAGAACAAAACATAGGCGAGAATATCTGGCAGAGCTAGACAGACATGGGTGCTCCTGAAATACTAGCCCTACCACTTCTAGGAACTTATAATTTACTTAGGGAGAAAAAGTTAAGTTAAATGTCAGGAGAAGAGTTCACGACAACACAGTAGAGATGTCACCGAGCAGAACAAAGAGGATATGAGTCAAAGGAGTGAATGATTATAGTTGTGACTGGAGTTCTGAGGAATAGGATTGCAGTGTGCTTGTTGACTATGGGTTGGGGATAACATGCTCAATAGGGCAGGTGGGGATGGAGCTAAACCTGGAAAGAAGCATGATCTGGACAGGCAGAAAGTAAAAGAGTGGGCATGCCCAACCAGGTGAGAGGCTCAAACAAAAGCAGATCCAAAAATAAGGCAAAATTGAGACACCGAAGAAATCAGTCTGGTAAATGAGAAAAAGGGGTTAAGGTTAGGATGGAAGGCTCATGGCAAACTCTGGAGGACCCTGAATGTCCACAAGGAGAGGTAGTACAACATTCTGGCTGAACACTGAATGCTGGAACCAGAAACAGATCTGCATTTAAATCCTTGTTTATTAGCTGTATGATCTTGGGAAGATGCCCAGCTTCAGTGTCTTCATCTGTAAAATGAGAATAATAACAGTACCCACCTCATAGGGTTGTAGTGAGGAAAAAAAAAAAAAAAAATATATATATATATATATACACACACACACTTAGCCCAGTGCCTGGTACTTGGTAAGTGCTCAATAAATGACAGCTGTTACTACAGAGGAATTTAGGCTTTCTCCTATAGCAAAGACTAATCTTTTTATGTCCCGTAGATCTTTGAGAATCTGACAAACACTATCAATTTCCTTACCAGGAGAGATACAACATACAAATTTTTGCCTACAATTGCAGGTAATTTATGAACCTTCTCACATTCACTCCTTGGATTTCTCCAAAGGGTTCAGAGCCTCCCACTAAGAACGCTTGTTCTAGAGTCAAAGGAGTAATTTACTAATTGTTGTTGATGGCAGCAGTGACGACATGGACGATATCTGCGAAGATCACAGTGGGGCATGGGGAGAGCCCAGAGGAAGGCTAAGTGTCCTGCAGTAGTCAGGTCAAACAGGATTGGGGTGGGGCAGAAGAAGGCCCCACACAGAATTCCTTTAAGGTATTTGCACAAGCTTGGCTTCTGAGAATGTAGTCAGTATTTTCCTTCTGGGCAAGGTCAACAATGCAACAAACTGTGCCCTCCCTCTCCCTCAATGCCAAGTCTGAGGCTTAACCAAAGCAATAAAGCAAGGCCTTTAGGTATGCACGTGTTCAGTTTTTTACTCCCCTCAGTCTTAACATTACACTTTCTTTGATTCTTTTACTTTTATGTCTATTTTTAAATATGTGTACTTGCTGTGAAATGACAGGGTACACACACCAAAAAAATGGGGACAGTGAGAATAGATGCTAATGATAATAAAATGACAATAACAGCAGCTAATATTTACTGTGTTCAAAGTGCTTTGTAAGTATTAACTCATTTAATCTCCTGGTTGGTAGGCACTAACTACCATTCGCATTTGACAAGTGAAAAAAACTGAGGGACTAAGATGTTAAGTGACCTGCCCGAGGTCACAAATCTCCACAGTGAAAGAGCCAGGATTTGACCCTAGGCAGTTAGGCTCCTAGGCTCATGCTCTATTAAACCACTCCCTTGATAGGACTTTGGGATTAGTAGAGATGAGAAGTGTGAATACGTGACTGGCATCATAGGCTAAGTTTCAACTTTTCTTGCTCTGTATTTGACGTGCCAACATCCCAACAGTAACCTGGGGTGACTATGAAAGACTCACACTCCAGGAAATCATCTGTCTCTACCAGTACCTGCAAGAAGAGCCCTAATACTAATAAACATATCCCAGGCAGTAATACCCTGATGTGCCATTAAGGACATCTCCCAGGATAACACCTATGAATAATAAAAAGATCAGCTGCCTACAACCTCTTTCCTCTGGAAATGGGAGGTGGGGAAAGAAGTTAAGGAAGCAATGAGATCTGGGGTTAGTGTTCTTTAAAGGGAGGAAATGTGGCTCTGTGGTTCGGGCATTGGCCCATGCATTGAAGGGCTGTGGGTTTGATTCCCAGTCAAGGGCATGTACCTGGGGTGCAGGTTTATCCCCAGTCCCAGTCGGGATACATGCAGGAGGCAACCAATGTGTTTCTCTCATGCTGATGTCTCTCTCTCTCTCTCTCACACACACATCAATGTCTGTCTCTGTCGCTCTTCCTGTCCCCTCCCTTACACTCTCTAAAAAATCAATGGAAAAATACTCTTGGGTGACGATGAACAAAAACAAACAAACAAAGGAGATGTAATTTAAGGCTCAGAAACACAAATAGCAACTTCACTGGCAAAGAAACACCATACCTATATTCCAGGGTTAAAGTTAAACCCAAATAAGTTTTTCTGGTAAAAACATATGCCAGAGAATTGAAGCAAATCAAGTTAAAGCAGAGAGGAAAGTTGCAGTTCAGACACTTTTTTTTTTTTAAATCCTCACCTGAGGACATTTTTGCATTTACCTTCAGATAGAGCGGGAGGGAGAAAGGGGGGAAGAGAGAGAGAGAAACGTCTATGTCAGAGAGACACATGGACTGGCTGCCACCCATACAACCCCAACCGGGGCTGGGGACAAACCGCAACCAAGGTACATGCCCTTAGCAGAAACCGAACCTGGGACTATCTGGTCTGCAGGCCAGGGCGCTCTAACCGCTGAGCCAAACTGGCCAGGGCCAGTTCAGACACTTTTGTTGGGAGAGGCCTTACCAGTTTCCTGGAAGACCAGGACTGTCTCACTCTACAGGTCACAAAAGAGGTCTGCCCTAGTAATCTTGGAACCAAGGTGGCTGGGACAGGGGATGCAAATAGGATTATAAAGATTAGCCGCAGTTCACCTAATAAGATAAGGTCTCTGTAATCTATTTGGGAAAGGATGGGTTACACAAGTTTATTTTCTCTGACTTCTTAATCGAGTAATGGGCATCCTAAAGTGTCAAAAACAAAACCCTTTTTAAAGTCTAATCTTTTACATCTACAGCTCTGCTGGAAAGAAGTCCTTCAGTTTCTATTAAAAAACTCCAGAGATGGAGAAGCCACTCCTCACTTTTCATAAATAAAAGACCCTCAGACATCTTCTATTTTTTAAAAAATATTTTTTGTTTATTGATTTTAGAGAGGGGGCGCAGAAACAACGATGAGAGAGAAAGATCGACTGGCCATCTCCTGTATGCTCCCTACTGGGGACCGAGCCTGCAACCTGGGCATGTGCCCTGACCAGGAACTGTATCAGTGACCTCTTGTTGCATGGGTCAATGCTCAACCACTCAGTTATACTGGCCGGGCAAGATCCTTAAACATCTTAAAAGTAGATTCTGTGATTTCCCTCAGGACTGGATCATAAATCCCCACCTGAGTGTGTTATGCCTAACTCTATGGGAAAGGAACAGTCAGGTCAAACAGGGTTGGACTGGGGGAAAGCAGGCTCCATACAGAATTCCTCTAAGGTGCTAGCACAAACTTGGCTTCTGAGAACACCGTCAGCATTTTCCTCTGGACAAGTAACGACGACCCACCAGTCCAGTTTTCTCACTCAAACCCACTGGTCCATATCCCCAGGCCTGAACCCTCTGTCAAGTTAGGAAACAGTCCCTCATCAATGCTGGAAGTACACCCATATAACAATAATTGAAATTGGCCCTTACCTGGGGGCTGTGCCTCTGGACACTGAGCTGGGGGTTGCCTGCGAAATGGTCACAATGTCTTCATCCCCTCCATCCTCATAAAAGCTTGCTAGGGCGATCTGAAACAGAGAGGTAATAACTTGTGACCCTTAAACAGGCTTTCATCTAACACATATCTCCTTTGAGTACAAAGAAGCAAAGACACAAAGATATGGCCCACACTTACAAGTAGGTCTGCATCTGGGGGCCATAGAAAATTAGACAAACTGTTAGTCTTCACACTACTTGAAACAAATTCCACCTCATATGAGATAGAGGCTGGGGGGAAGGCAAGAAGGAAGGCTCGCATGGAGACACTCCTCGTTTTCATTTGACTAAAAAATGTGGCCCTGGCCGGTTTGGCTCAGCGGTTAGAGCGTCCGCCTGCGGTCCGGAGAGACCCGGGTTCGGTTTCCGCTAAGGGCATGTACCTTGGTTGCAGTTTGTCCCCGGCCCTGGTTGGGTGCGGGTGGCAGCCACTCGATGTGTCGCTTTCACGTCAATGTTTCTCTCTCTCTCTCCCTCCCACTCTATCTGAACAAAATATCGAAAAATGTCCTCGGGTGAGGAAAAAAAAAAAAAAAATGCGATCTAGTAAAAACAATGTTCATTTATTGAGCATTTATTTATGTGCTGCACTGATTATAACTGTACATGTATTAACTCATTTCATCCTCAAAGAACCCTATGTAATCAGTTATCATCCTTTCATTTTATAGTTGATACAGAAGTACTGAGAAATTAAGAAAACTGCCAAGGTCACACAGTTGTTAAGGAGCAGAGCCAGGTTCCATCCCAGGCAGTGTGCTTAGGCCTTTATTCTCAGCTCTTACGTAAGGAGTCAGGAACTGTGAGGCCAATTCAGGTTGCTACTTCTACTTTCTCTCTGAGGCCCGGTTTCCTAATATGTGCAATGGGGCCACCTATCCCATCAAACCTGCACAATGGATGAGAGGACCTTTTAATACTTATGCATAGTCAAGTCTTAGCTTTATAGACAAGAAATATGGAAGTCTTTTGGCCATTTGTGATTGTTTCTCTCGACTCAAAGGGCAGGTATTTACTAATCACTTTGCACAAAGAAATAAAGAGTTCTGAGGTCTACAGAGATGAAAAAGAAATGGCTCCTGTCCTCAAGGTCACCAGCCTTATAGGAGGCAGTGAACTGTTATGGGACATAAATCTGCCGACTAGGAATAGTGTGCCTTCATGGGATATAATATAACCTACCCACTGTAGGCAGTGTGCCTTTGCAGGACATAACAGGCCTGCCAGGAGAAAGTGTACTGTCATGGGATATGCACCAGATTGGCACTGAGAGGTGCCTACATTCAAGTCCTGGCCCAGCCAGGCAGGTCATGTCATATGCAAGGCCTCAATTTCCCCACCTATAGTGTGAAGAGACTGGGACTGATGACTTGCCAATTTTAACACAGTGAGCTTCTAGGTCTTTTGGGCGTAGGCTGCATTTTGCATTTCTGCCCTGTACAAGGGCTTCATTCACACTGTGTGTCTGCAGAGGTGTGATGCTTTATCTCTTTGGGGAAGCAATTCAAATGGTGAAGTCAGCAGACCCAGTTCAAATCCCAACCTCACTACTTACTGACTGTAGCCTTGGGCATATCACTTACCCTCTGAGCTTCCAATTCCTCATCTATACAATAAGACTAGTTGTCTTTACTTCAGTGTTGCCACGATTAAACAAATTATCACATGTAAACTGCCAGGTGTATACGGTGGTTAAGAGTTTGGGCTTTGGAACCAGACATTACTGAGTTCTAATGGTCTCTCTTCCACCTGGTAGTGCTGAGGCCTTGATTGAGTTACTTAACCTCCCTAAACCCTGGCTGCAAAATGCAAAGTTTAAATGACTTAAGATCCATAAAGCTGTTAGCACATCGTCTGGCTCATGATAGGTAGTCAATAAATATTTATCATCCTCAACCTAAGATGTATGCTGGCCAGAAACATTTACACAATTCTTTCTACAATTACTGAATACCTATTAAGTGCCAGGAATTGTTCTAGGCACGGGTGATTAAACAGTTTACAAAAATCCCTGCCTTGTGCGGCTCATCTTAATGTCTTATTCAATAAGTATTTGTGAATATTTAATACGTGCCAGTTAACTAGACAATAATCTCCAAGAGACCCCCATTTTAAGTAACCAAGAAAGATACACTACAACCCTGCGCCACCACCCACGAGGTAGTTTCTCCCAACAATTAGGTAGGAGGGGGCGTGGGCCAAATCCTTGACCCGGCTGCTCGCTCGAGCTGCGGAAATGGAAACAAACCACCACGTCGTCCCCGGCGCGGCTCCACTCCGGAGCTGGTCACTCCAGCCCGGCCTCCATCCGAGATTCGGCGCGGCCGCCACGCCCCCAGGCTCCCCGTCTCTACGCGGGTTGCTGCAGTGCCCAAAGTCTCACTGGCCCAGCGAACCGCCCAGGCAGAAGGGGAAACTGAGGCCAGACAGAGCAGGTGGGGGCCGGGCCTGCCCGCATTTTACCACGACCAAGCCGAGGTGGCAACGCTGGGCAAGCGGCCACGGGCCCCTGAGGCCTGTGTCGGGCCGCGGCCCGGCGGGATGACTGTGCGCTTCGGCCACCACGGGCTTGACGTGCTAGGCGCCCGCGCCCCGCAGCCCCCGGCCTGCCCGACGCAGCCTGCCTCGCGGCGCTACCTGCAGATCCCAGCCGGCCGATTCAAGGAAGAAGCGAGCCCGGTCCTCCTCAGTGCCCGTCACCGCCACAAACTCCCTCAGTGCCTCCTGCCTCTCCGCCATCTTCGCCCCGTGTGCCGCCGAAACCACTCCGGTCGTCGCTGCACTGCCTCAGCCGTGCTGCCGCGTTCCGTCCGCAGGTGGACCCGGTCCAGCCCAGCGGCGCCCGCCTTCAGGCCCCGCCCCACGTGGTGCCTCACGCAAAGCCCTCCGTGCGGGAAATTCCGCCGCTCCGCGCCCTCTAGCGGGCTCAGCGCAGATCCGCAGCCCAACGGCGCGCGGTCGGAGCGGCGCGGAGAATGAGAGGCGGAGCGGGTCCTAAACACAAGGATAGATAGAATGCAGGATCACTGAAGGAGCCAGAACCGCAGTTATCCGTGGACTCATCCGTCTTTTCATTAGTTTATTCATTCGTTCACTCACTTGTCAAATATTTACTGAGTGTTATCAAGGGCCCGGTGCTCTTGCAGGGCTGGGGTTCAGCAACAAGCAAATCAAAATTCCTGCCTTCTTTTTTGCTTACATTCTAGGGAACAAAAGCAAACCTTGAATACCAGGTCACTCCTCCCTTCCAGCCCTTCCGTGGCTCCCCATCTTACTCCGCGTGAGTCTTAGGGCCCATGCGACGTGCACCAGCCCTTCCACCTCCTCTCTTAGCTTCTCATTAGCTTCCTCTGCTCCAGGCACACTGCCCTTCTTGATGTTTTTCAATGTGCCAGACATGCATTTGCATGAGTCTTCGCATTTGCTGTTCTTGCCGGGAACACAGGAACACCTTTCCCTTGCTGGTGGGCTAGGTACTGCCTTACTTTCTTCAGGCCTCTGCTCCAAGAGCACCTTATCAGACATGGTCCTGTCTTTTTAGGTCCTGAGTTTCTTTGCCCTTTTGCCTCTTGCCACCTGCCTGTATGTGCTTCTTTTTCTCTTCTTTGCCAGATCCTGCTCATCCATCTGGGGTCAGTTTAGGTATCCCCTCTTCAAGGAGGCCTTTCTGTTAACCTTAGGCAGTCAGTTGGAGTGCAAGGGAGTCTCTCCCATTGGTCAAGATGGAACAGGGAAGGTTCTTACACCAAGCAGCCAAAAGGTAGAAAGATGAATGTTCAAAACCCCAGCCACCAAAAGCTAGCAAAATAATTGGATATAAAAAAAGCCTTCCCCTCTCTATTCCCATAAGAACCCTGGGCTTGAACAGGAAGGGGAGATGGTCTTTGAGGCAGGAGCCCACCATTCTTCCAGGTCACAGGGCACTTGAATAAATCTCTTTCCTTTGGCACCAGCACCTGTCTCATGATTTTGGCTTTTGTTGAGGCAGGCGGCTGAATCTGTGTTTTCAGTTACATTTCTACATCCCCAGGCTCCATCAGACAATCTGCTGTGCATGCCCATTAAGTTTCCACCTTCCTCAAGGGCCACAATTCCTGTGCCAGCAGGGTCTGTGGCTGTCTCCAGCATAAGACAGCTAAGAGCACCTACTCTGGACTCAGACAGCCTGGTATTGAAACCCAGTTATTACAGTTTATATGATCTTGGACAGATTATCTTTCTAAGCTTCAGTTTCCTGATGTGTAAAATGGAGCTCCTAACAGTACCTATCTCAGAGGGATGTGTGACAATTAAATGAGAAGTTTTGAGAGTAATGTCTGATACTTATTAAGCCCTTAGCAAATATTAGCTGTCATTTTATCTCCCCTGACCTGCAATTGCTGACATTAAATAGCACTTACGGACTCTTTGCTGAATTAATGAAGAAGTGAATGATGGAAACCTTGACTTTCTGAACATTCTGGTGAGAAATGCAGAAGTCAGAATCTGAGGACAGAGATGTATGGCAGGTACCTGGACCCCTGAAGAATATTGAGCTGACTGTGAGATGTGACCTAATTTCAATACATAAAACTTTTCATTTTCCATAAAACAGATGACTTGTGTCAAGGAGAAATGGCCTGGGTCGGCTCACAGATCTGTAAACGCGCTGTCCTAAAGCGAAGTGGCTGCAAAGCCCTACCCTATGTTCACTGTGGTTGTAGGCTGGGCTCTCCCTGGACAAGGTGGGTGATATGAGGAGCCCCTTTCTTTCTCTAAGCTTCAGGGTCTACATTTGAGGAAGGTGGGATGTGGGCCAGCCCAGTATTCACAGTATTCTCAGACCCAGATCCCTTTTTTCATAACAAACATTTTGCATCACCCCATTACTACTTTAAATGGAATTCAGAGATAATAAAACTAACCCACATTCATTGAAAAAAATCAACATTGTGCCCAAAATGGATAAATAAAGGGAAAAGTAATTTGGAATTAAATAATCTGTATTTCAGTCCTCTGGTATAAATACAATACAAGACAAAATGAAGCAGTTAGGTGCTTGCCTCTATATACAGGGCTGTTTTATGAGTGATTAAAATACTGTAAGTGAATTACTGTGGGTGACATAATTTTTCAAAATGGTCAAAAAAAGAAGCCTCTTGCACTGGCCAGTTTGGCTCAGCAGTAAAGCGTCTGCCCGCGGACCAATGAGTCACAGGTTCAATTACGGCCAAGGCCACATACCTTGATTGCAATTTGTCCCTAGCCCTGGCTGGGTAGTGTGGGAGGCAACCAGTCGATGTGTTCCTCTCACATCATGTTTCTTTCTCTCTCCCTTTCTCTCACTCTCTCTCCCTCCCACTCTAACCGCTGAGCCAAACCGGCCAGGGCTCCCTCCCACTCTAAATGAAGATAAATAGAAAAATATCCTTGGGTGAGGATTTTTAAAAAAGCCTCTTAATAAAGTTACAGATAACACAAACTTTGTCTTTCCTCAATTGACACAGTAGTTGCATTCCTGGAAAATTTGGTGCATATTAAAACTGGGCAACAAATACTTTCAGTTTATATGTCAATTGAATTAGGATGTAGGTTCAGGTTTTTTAGAAGCAGCTTTTCAGCTGTAGTAGGTCCTGGCTGGACACGTGTGAGGACAACCTCTGTGGTTCAAGTCTCCTCTTTCTGTTGCAAAGGCACCCAGCACCAGTTCTGGTTCCAGTCCCTGTCCCAGTCCCTGCCCCCTTCATATCTATGTCAACCCAAAATGTCCCCCAACTTCCCAGAAAGTTTAGAAGCCTGGATTGTTCTCATGCTCAGCTGCCTGCAAGGCTTTTCACCCAGGAAACTGATGACAACTTGCCCCAGCTTAAAGATCTGTGTGTGATTGGCTCCCCAAGATCCAGCTCCTTGGCTGGGATTCAAGTCCCTGAACCCAGATGTTTCTCCCTCTTTGATTTTGTGCCACTAGAGAAAGCCTTTTCTTTGGCTTCCTCTAGAAGCCTCAGGGCATCTTTCCCCTGGACACCATCTGACAGCTATGTTCACTGAGTAGTACTTACTATGTGTCAATCTTAAAAGAGCCTTATTTTTTTTTAAGTTTTTTATTTTTATTTTTTTCTTTATTGATTTTAGAGAGAGAGAAAGGGAGATGGAGAGAGAGATAGAAACATCGATGAGAGAGAGAGAGGCTGCCTCCTGCATGCCCCCACTGGGGATTTGGCCCACAACCTGAGCATGTGCCCTGACCGGGATTCGAACCAGTGAGCTCTTGGTGCATGGATCAACACTCAACCACTGAGCCACACCAGCCAGGCTTAAAAGAGCTTTAAATATACTACCTCATTCATCCTCATGACAACTGAATGAAGTGAATTCTATTATCATTTCCATTTACAGATACAAAATCCTAGACTCCTAAATGAGTTTGAACCTGGGTGTTGTGTTCCTAATCACTGTCTCTCATTGGCCCACAGGACTGTGCTGGTCAATTATCTTGTCTAGTTTCTGGAGGCAGCTCCAGATGATCTGACTGGAGGCATTTGGGGGCCCTTTGATTGGAATGAAATGTGAGGGAGTCAATTTGTAACTACATTTTCATAACACTTATCTAAATATTTTAACAAAACTGGATAGGGAAGGGGTGCTGAAGGCCCTGCTTCAGTCCTCTCTTCCTACCTCCAGCTCTACTCCTATCTTCATCCCTATACTCAAATCTCAACACCACTGCCACCTCCAGCTTCACACCGACCTTAAAGACCTGCTGCCACCACCTCCTGACCCATCCAGTCCCACTTTCACCTCTACTACTACATACCCATCCCTACTACTACATACACCCACCCTCCAAGGCCCACTTCCACCCCAGGTTTCATTCCTAGTCCCCCCCCTAGTCTCATCCCCACCTTGGTTCCCACCCTAACCTTACCTAGTCCCACCCCACCCTTTGGTCCCACCCTCCATCACCTTCCCACCCACCACCTTCCTTTGGCACTACCCCTGCTATCTCCCAACTAGTGACTATGTGGGTAGGATCTGTACATCTCCAGGACCAGTGTCTCCCCTAACTGCCTCTTGCCACCCCCAATCCCACAAGCACTAGACTCCTCTATAGCTTAGCTGTCCAGGGAGAACTGTTAGGTGGAATAATCTATTGATTCTCAACTTGTAGTCAGATCTTCCAGAGGCTTCCATACATAGAAACACCTGACACCCCTCCCTAACACCACTAGCTCAGCAAAGTTGGGACTATTTCTGTCTTTTCATGACTTCACCGAACCAACTACCACTACTACTAATACTATGACAATACTGCCAACCTGTGTATGGAAGGATGCTTAGCTGCACTAATCAGCAGTGAGATCTCAATAACATACCCTTTGGCCCTATCCAACAGGCAAAACATTTTACAAGTCTGACCACATCAAGTATTGGCATGGACATGAGGCAACAAAAATTGTCCTGTGTTTCCCAGCCGGTGTGGCTCAGTGGATGAGTGCTGATCCATGGACCAAGAGGTTGCCGGTTTGATTCCCGGTCAGGGCATCAGTGTTTCTATCTCTTTCTCCCTCTCCATTCCTCTCTCTCTAAAAAAATCAACAAAACATATTTTTAAAAATATTGCCTGTGTCTGGTGGAAGTGTATGTGGGCTCAAAGGCACTGGAATACAATTAGGCAAACTAGTAGAGTTGAAGAAGCATGAAACCTATATAACTTCAAGCTCTATGTGTGGCATATACCCAAGGTAAATACTGGCATGCATGTCCCAAGAGACACAGTAAAATTATCTGTGTTTGAGAGTGAGAAACTGCAACAACTTAGGTCTCCAGTCATCAACAGAATTTGCAAATAGGATATATTGATGCAGTGGAATATTATACATCTGTGAAGATGGATGAATTAAAACTTCAGGTAACCAACCTGGATAAATCTGAAATGTTGAGGCCAAAGAACAGAGTTGGGAATGATATGTATGTGTATAAATTGCCACTGTTTAGTGTTAATTTTTAAAATTTATTTGTATTTTTATTGATTTTAGAGAGAGAGGGAGAGAGAGATAGAAACATCAATGAGAGAGAACATCAGCTGGCTGCCTCCTTCATGCACCCCACTGGGGATTTGGTCCACAACCTGGGCATGTGCCCTGACTGGGAATCGAACTGGCAGCCTCTTGGTGCATGAGTCGACACTCAACCACTGAGCCATACCGGCTGGTCTGTATAGTGCTATTTAAATAGGATTTAGAAACATGTAATGCCATGATTCAGCAGGTCTGGCACTTCTTTATCCCCACTCTAACCCAAGGACACACAGTCGCGCTCTGAGTTCTACATGTGTTTTGTGGATGGCAGTGGAGTTTACTTGAGCAAGCTGGGTACCACCCTTAACTCCACCCCAACACTGAACTTTCAGAGCCCTCATCCTCTGGATTTCGGGATACAGGAGGCCTTTGTGAAGTGGTGTCTGTCCCCAATCTTCCTCTAGCTCTAGACCTTATCTGCAGGAGAAAGTGAGGGCCCTTGAAGGGAAAGAGAGGGACAAGAGCTATGGAGGGGGAGGAAAGAGATAAAGAAGAGCAGCAGGAAACAAGAAGACAGAAAAAGAAGAGGGACAAAATGGATAAAAGACTTAAATGTGACTCATGAATCCATAAAAATCCCAGAAGAAACTGTAGGCAACAAAATTTCAGACATCATACGCAGCAGAATTTTCACTGATACATCACCTAAGGCAATAGAAACAAAGGAGAAAATGAACACATGGGACTACATCAAACTTAAAAGCTTCTGCACAGCGAAAGAAACAACCATCAAAAGGGAAAAGAAACCCACTGTATGGGAGAACATCATTGCCAATGATACATCAGATAAGGGGTTAATTTCCAATATATAGAGAGTGCTCATACAACTCCACAACAGAAAGACAAAGAAGCCAATTAAAAAATGGGCAGAGGAACTAAATAGACACCTCTCCAAACAGAACATACACATGGCTAAGAGACATATGAAGAAATGCTCAACATCACTAATCATCAGAGAGATGCAAATTAAAACAACAATGAGGTATCACCTCACACCTGTCAGAATGGCGGCCATCAACAAATCATCAAACAACAAGTGTTGGTGAGGGTGTGGAGAAAAAGGGACTCTAGTACCCTGCTGATGGGAATGCAGACTGGTGCAGCCACTATGGAAAACAATATGGTGCTACCTCAAAAAATTAAAAATTGAACTTCCATTTGACCCAGTGATCCCACTTCTAGGAATATACCCTAAGAAGCCTGAAACACCAATCAGAAAGAATTTAAGTACCCCCATGTTTGTAGCACCACTATTTACAATAGCTAAGATCTGGAAACAGCCCAAGTGTCCATCAGTAGACGAATGGATAAAAAGGCAGTGGTACATATACACAATGGAGTACTATGCAGCTGTAAGAAAGAAAGATCTCTTATCCTTTGAGACTACATGGAGGGACCTGGAAAGTATCATCCTAAGTGAAACAAGCCAAACAGAGAAAGACAAGTATCATATGATCTCACTTATTTGTGGAATATAATGAACATAACAGTCTGAGGAATGGGGTAGTGCCAGAGACGTGGAAGTGGGGTACAGACTGACAATCCCCAGAAGAGGGAGTGGTGGGGGAGAGATAAACCACAGAACTTATATGCATGTGTGCATGAACAATGGACATGGACAGCAAAGCTGGGGACAGGGCAGGGAGGGAGGGGGAGGAGGAATCATTGGGGGGGAAGGAGAAACATCTGTAACAAAAATTAATTAATAAAATAAATAAATAAATAAATTTAAAAAAAAAGAAAAAGAAGAGGGAGAGATACACACAGGCCTGGAGTACAGTCACTGACCTCCCACAGTTCAGATCCTGAGGCCAAAGCAGGATGAGCAAGAGTGGCTGTTGGCCCCTGGTGGGAGCTGCTGCCCCGGCCTCTCACCCCAATCTGGGCTGTGCAAGGCCCCAGGCTGCAAAGCAGGGGGGCAGCGGGACTGAGGAACTTTGATTTCAGGTTATTCCCCAGTTTTTCAATCTGTCAACAGCAGGTTTTTCCTGAGTGCCCACCGAGGGCCCTGAATTACCCATGTTTGTTTTATTTGCCAGTGCTCTCTCTGCATCTTTTGGGGACACACTTGCCTTGCAATGTCCCTATAAGTCACATCAGTGTTTTTCCCAAGCTTTCAAAACGGAATCTGATAAAGAGTCAGGGCCCTCTGGTGGCTGCAGTCACAAGATGAGGGGCAGGCACTGTGGACTGTCACACTCCCTGCCACCTGTGGGATGGTGACTCCCGTTTGTTCTGTCAACACCTAATAGCAGTTATTTAGTGCTTTCCACATGCCAGGCACCAATGCATTTAAGCCTCAAAACTACTTCAGAAGGGAGGTACTGATGTTATTACTGATTTATATGTAAGGAAACCAAAACACACTGGGACAAACAAACAAATTTACCCCACAGATGAATAGAATTGGCATTTGAATCTGCACCATCAGATTCCCAAGAGCGTGAACCTCACTTCTACCCTGCATACCCCTCAGATTCTTACAGGGGTTTACAGGTGCCAAACAATTCTACTTGGTGCTTGCAGATCCTATGCCATGTTAAGCATGCTCTTGTCTCAGGGCCTTTGCACTTGCTGTTCCTTGTGCTTATTAAGTTTTTACCCCACATATCTGCAAGATTCTCTCCCTCACTCCCTTTGAGTCTTAGGCAAATGGCACTTTATCATTGAGGCCTCTTCTACCACCCTAAATAAAATACCCTCAACTCTGGCTATCTCTAGCACCTGCTATCTCCACAACTCTGCCTTATTATTCCCTCACCCTCACTACCATGTGACATTTTATTCATCTATCCATAAGACATATAACTTATCTATATTTGTTTGCTCTTTGTCTGTCTTCCCCCACTAGGAAGGAAAATCTGAGAGAGCTAACTGTCCCGTTTTATTCTCAGCACACTGATTACTGCCTGGCACATTGTCAGCCTTCAGCCACTTTTATGACTGAATGAAAGAACTTACAGTGAAAAATTAGGTTCTTACCCTCAGTGAGCTCCAGTCTAGTGGGGACAATTAACAATCATCAAGGAAACACACACACACACACACACACACACACACACACACACACACACATTTATTTCCCAAGTGCTACGAAGAAAACTTAAACTGCATGGAGGAAATGAGAGTGAAGGAGATGTCATGGTAGAGATAATTGTCTGGGAGGCTTCTTGAAGGGAACAGTTAAGCAGAGACTTGGAGGAATTAGGGAACATGGTGTGGTCAAGACCCAGGTGGCTGCCAGATCGAAGTCATTTTAATGGGTGGTGGTGGGAGAAGCAACAGGGACCAGATCATGCAGGACCCTTCAAGGTGAGGAGGTTTTCAAGGGCAGAGCAGGGAACCACGTCCAGTTTTCTGGAGGCCCAGTTTCATGCTTCCCTGCTGTTAGTTTCCCATGCTGCTGTAACAAATTCTTGCAAAGCTGGTGGTTTAAAACAACAGACATTCTGCACAGCTGGTGTGGGTCAGTGGATTGTCCAATGACCTTGGAGCATTGTCCAGGTCAGGGCATATGGCCGGGCTGCAGGCTCTATCCCCAGTAGGAGACATGCAGGAGACAGCCAATCAGTGTTTTTCTCTCATCGATGTTTCTATCTTTCTTTCCCTTCCTCTCTCTCTCGAAAAACAAACAAACAAACAAACAAACAAACAATCAATAAAAACATATTTAGAAAAACAAACAAAAAACAAAACAGAAATTTATTCTCTCATAGATCTGGAGACAAAAGTCCAAGATGCAGGTGTCCGCGGGCCATGCTTCCCCCGCCCCGGAGGCGTGGGGGAATTTGTTCCTTATTTCTTCCAGTCTCTGGTGGCTGCCGGCATTCTTGGGGCCTGCTGTCTCTGCCTGTGAGGTCACGTTGCTTCCTTTGCTTTTTGTCAGATCTCCCTCTGACTCTGCCTCATCAGGACTCTTGCGACTGCATTCAGGGCCTACCTGGGTAATCCAGGATAACTTCCCCACCTCAAGATCCCTATCACATCTGCAAAGTCCTTTTTTGCCACGTAAGGTAGCATTCGCAGATTCCAGGAATTAGGAAGTGGATATCTTTGCAGGGCGGGGGCTTGGTGTGTGTGTGTGTGTGTGTGTGTGTGTGTGTGTGTGTGTGTGTGTGTGAAGACATTATTCAGCCCACCATATCTGTGTTTCTGGATGTCTGGTAATTCAGTGATTTTTAGACTAAATTAATGTCCCCATTGTCTTGGACTCGTCCAACCTGTTTTTCTGTTGTTATGATGAAAAACATCTAGACGAATTCACTTCCCTACCTCGTGGGGGCTAATAAATATTTGTATGGAAAGCAAGAAGGGGGTTCCCATGTCCTTAGCATACACAGTGCACACAGCACACAGTAAGTCCCCAGCAAATGCTGAATTAAATCGGTTCTTTTTTTTTCTTTATTGATTTTAGAGAGAGAGAGGAAGGGAGAGGGGGAGAGACAGAGAGATAGAAACATCGATTGGCTGCCTCCTTCATGCCCCACACTGGGGATCTGACCCACAATCTGGGCATGTTTCCTGACTGGGAATCGAACCAGTGACCTCTTGGTGCATGGGTTGACACTCAACCACTGAGCCACACCGGCTGGGCTAAATTGATTCTTATACAATGCAGGTAAGTCCAGATTATTATTCTCCATGTTCTAAGAGGTGAAGTGACTGAGTAATCACTGAAGTCACACAGGAAGGAAGTGGGGCTTCAGGATTAGAAGTGAGGTGTGTTTGACTCCTGGGAACTGCTGATACTTTGGGCCAGATAGCTCTTTGTTGTAGAGGCTGCCCTGTGCATTATAGGATATTTAGCAGCATCCCTGACTTCTAACTACCCCCAACTCATGGCAACCCACAATGTCTATAGATATTGCCAAATGCCCCTGGGTGGCAAAATCTCCTTTTCTTGAGAATAACTGCCTTCCATTATGCTTTCCTATCGCAGGTGGTGACAACGAGGTGCTGTTTCAGCTAGGAATTGAACTCAGGTGTCACGCAGAGCAAGGAAGAGGCTGCACCTGTGTCATTAGGGTACTGAGGTGGAAAGTACTGGTTACAGTATCTACTGGTATTTACACCCTGTTTCCCTAGTGAAAATTTCCACCTGGGGATATTGTCGCCAGAATAAAGACTATGTTTCCAAGCCTCCCTTGCAGCTAGGTGTGGTCATGTGACACATTCCAGCCAATTAGAGGTGATGTGGGCAAATTCCTAGCTGTATCCTTGAAGGAGAGAGTCATGCTCCCCTTCATGGCCTTTTCCTGGTCTTGCTGCCTGGGATGTGGACCCGATGGCAACATGATCCAGGAATCCTGGATCTCCATACCAGGGAGTGGCTGTTTTGCCTGGTCTGCCTATGCTCAGATATTGCTAGAGAAACCAACTTTTTTTGGTTTAAACCACTGTTATTTATGACTGTGGTTAAACTTGCCAAACCTACATTCGAACTGTTACAGCCACCCAAGCTTGTCACAGTGGGGACCGAAAAAAAAAAAAAAAAAGGAGAGAACGAGAAATACAGGCAGCGTGGCTGGGTGAGCTCAGAAATGCTCAGGGATGCCTACCGGGAAGTCTCTGAGTCAGATTTTGGAGGTTGTGGAAATGTGGAGCGGGGAAGGTAGGGGGAGGGCACTTCAGGAGGGACTGCAGCAGGAACAGGAGCCTTGAGGAGAGACCTGGACAAGGCCTTGAAGGACCAAGAGGCCCGAACAGGTTGAGGAGAGAGAGAAAGGCACATAAGAGGGGAGCCCAGAGCCTGAGAGGATTTCACCAAGTGAACCGAACCCTGGTGCAGGGATCCTGGAATTGTCTTGAGTCCTGGGGGACATCTGAAGGCTGGAAATGACTGGGGGCCCCTAACCCCTCTCTGACTCGGAGGACTACTCTAAAGTTGATCCCTTACCCATGCCCCATGGCCCATGCTAAGATGAGCACAGCTATGCTGGGCCTGGGGTTTTGACGTTTTCTTGCCCAGTGCTTCTCCGGCAGGCAGCCAGGGCCAGCAGGAGTGCAGCCAAGGTCACTGCCTTCAGTCCCAGGACCACGATTGTGAGCACAGACAGGAAGCCTGAGGGACGCAAAAGAGAGTTCAGGAAGGACTCCAGGTGAGCCTCAACAGCCCACACATCAGGGCTCCCTGTAGGCGAGGTGGGGCTCAGCGGCCCCATAACCTCTGGGGCCACACTCTTTCTATACTGGAAGAGGAGATCCAAGTCCTCCCTTCCCTTTGTCCCAGGCCCGAAAAGGCTTTGCTCAATATCTTACTTGTACCTTTAATCATCTTGATAGCATCCCTGACCTCTGACAATACAGTAAGTCCTCACTTAACATCATTGATGAGTTCTGTGACTTAAAGCAAAACATAAGTGTAATGAAACCAATTTTATCATAGGCTAATTGATATAAACAAGAGTGAAGTTCCTACGGTATCTTATTAATGTTATAATGAAATGATGGAAACGACGTCATTCAAGGACCTGTTATGATAGAAAACTGCTTTCATTTATTGGCTGCTTGACTCCTCTGCCCCAGGCCCTGAGCTAAGCACTTCCTAACTGCCTAATATAATCTTTGAACTAATCTTGCAAGGTAGGATAGCAATGCAATTTGTAAGAAAAGACAGACCCAGGGTGGGGAAGTATTTGCTCAGGGCCACATGTTTCAAAGAAGTCATGAACTCCCAAGAATGGCAGGAACAGGGCTGAGCATCAGGGAGGGCAACCTAGAAACCTCTATTCCCAGTTTCTCCAGTCACTGAGTGTCCCTGGGTACTAACAGGTGATGTGACAGACACAGTTCTGGGCACTCAGCACATGACTCATTGGATGCACACACAGCACTGTGAGGTAGTCTCTGATCCTCTTTCCCCCACCCCAGTGCACAGAGCAGGACATCAGAGATTCAAGGAGTGAGGCAATCTGCCCACATTCTCACAGAGGGAAAGGGGCTCCATTCAGGAAACCTGGCTACAGAGCCACATGCTTCAGCACTGTTCTGCACAGTTTTATAGTGTAATGTTACAAGGAATCATGGGGAGCTCACTACCTCTCAAGCAAGACTGCCCACAAAATAGTTAGCACTAGCTATTTCTCTGATTGAACTTTAACAAGGTTCTCTGGGTTCCTGGTTCTACAGTTGAGGTAGAGTCCTAGGAGCTTTCTTGGTGGCAAATGGGCCCTAAAAGGGACCATTCCCTTCCCATGACTAAGCCATCTTTGCCCCCACCCTTTGTGTGTGGGGTACTGGTTAACTCCATTAGAGGGAGGAACACTCACCTGAAAGAAATCTCCCGGCTACATGTTGATTGATGACTTCTGTCTCTTGAGGAGAAGAGGGCATTGCTGCAAGAGAGGGAGATGGTCTCAAATTCCCCTTTTCTTTCTGTCCCACCACTTTCTGAGTCCTGTACTTGGAGCTCGGGTCACCAAAATGAGCCTGACAGTTTCTACCTGGGATGGGGGCTAGAAGTCAAGCCTAGTACCTATGAAGGACTAGTTAGACCTATTTGAACATCTCTAGAGTAGAAACAATGTCTGATTTATTGCAGTATCTATAACACCGAGTACAGTGCAGAGCAGTTAACAGGCATGCACTAAATGTTTGTTGAATCATTAACTATACAAAGTTCTAAGAAACTCAGAATGGGAAGAAATGAACTTTGCCTAGTAAAAGGAGAAAGCTTCACAGAGGAAGGACTATTTATGCTGGGCTCTGATGGATGAGTAGGAGTTTGACATAGAAAATGAGAAAACATTCCAGGCAAGGGAAAAGCTTATGTAAAAGCATGGAAACTGAGAAAAGCTGGCTTGTTTGGGACATGGTAAAAGTGTCTTGTGGATAACCCCCCCTCCCGTCCCCCTAGCGCCTCCTAGACCACCTGTCTTACCTTTCACACTCAGCCTGGTGCCCTGTCCAGACAGGTATTGCTTGTTTAATTTCCTGTGAAATTTTACACAGTAGTAGATGCCTGTGTACTCAGTAGAGACATCTTTCAGAAGAATGCTGAAATCACTGTTGGAGGCCTGGACCGCTGTCACATTGGGCTGGGAGATGCCTTCAAAGTTGTAAATGGCTTCCCGACTCATACCAGCTCCCCGAAACCACCTGATGGGTCCAGGAGGACCATCTCCAAACACTGTGCAGTTCAGGAAGACAGTGTCTCCAGTGGTTGCCAACACCAACTGCTGGGGTTGGATGATCCAGAGGTTTGGCTTTAGATCACCAGCTCCTGAAGCCAAAGAGAGGTCCTTGTTTTATTCTTTGTCTTCTTCTATTGTCCACTCATTTCCTCCCTCATATCTTCCCTCCCTTCCCCATCCCTGATTTCTTCACTCAGCCAATCCCTCCTATGTTCCCTTATTACTCAGTAGTCAAAAAGAGGAAGGGAGAGAGAGAGAGAAACATCAATGTGAGAGTGAAACATTGATAGGTTGCCTCCTGCATGCACCATAACTGGGGATCGAACCCAAAACTTGGGCATGTGCCCTGACCAGGAATGGAACCTGCAACCTTTTGGTATATGGGACCATGCTCCAACCAACTGAGCCACAATGGCCAGGGCAATAAGGAATTTCCCAGTACAGGCTTTGTGCTAATGCTAGGACTGGGGAAAATGAAGCTCAGAAAGACACACAAATGTCCTGCCCTGAAGAAGATCTCAGTCTGGTGGTAGAGATGGTCCAGAAAATCTCCCTGAGTTTGGAAACCCAGAGGACTGCAGGACCAATAGAAGCACCAGCCACAGCTTGGAAGGAGTTAGAGAAGCTTCCTGAAATGTTTGCATCAAGTTAAAATGAACCCCTTCCCCCCACATACACCACACTCACCACACTCACAGATACTCTCCAATGTCAGCAGTTTACAGAGTGGTTTCTGTAACAGAACAGACATCTGTTCTTCTGTTTCAACACCCGAATGATTCTTGAAGGCGGAATTACGTTGCCTATTTTTCAAGTTAGAGACTTGAAGTACATAAAGCTGAAGTGACTGATTTAAGAATACACTTCTATTGAATGACTCACCCAGAATTTGGGTATACAGATCATCAATGGTGAAATTATAGATAACATGACTGATTCCTTGGGGAGTGAGGTAAATTAAATGCACAGCCCCAGTTTTTTACTCTCCTCTGGTGCATCCATACTCCTGCTATGGCCTCATGATGGCAGGGTGCACTTCTCTTGTCTATGGAATTTGAGCTGAGTCATGTGACTTGCTTTAACCAATGGGCTGTTAGCAGACATTATGCCAGTAGAAGCTTGAAATATAGTGGGAATGTTGGGACTTGCCTTCTTGTTCTTCTGCCATCTCCGTGAGAAAATGCACTCTGGTCATTTTGGGCCCTGGAATGAGACATGTGGAATAGAACCACCCCAGCTGCCTATAAATGTGTGAGTGAGGTATACTAATTGTTATGTGCCACTGAGGTTTTCTGTGTACAGCCTGATTGTGGATAACAGTGACCAATGTAGAGAAATAGATTACAGCAGGATGTTATGACCTGTAGGGCCTGATACTCACCCTTCACAAGCACTGAGGTGCCCTCATCCAGTTGCATTTCTGAGTGCTCACTCAAGCCATCAAACCTCACACAGTGGTAGGTTCCTTCCTGCTCCCTGGTGACATTATGGATATAGATGGAATAGTCACAATTAAGTGGCTCCAGTGGCTGCTGGGTCATAGGTGTCACCCCAGGGAAGAAGCCATGTTTGAAGTTATAAATGTCCTGCTGGTCCTGTTTGCTCACCTTGACCCATTTTATCATGGCATCAGTGCAGGAGCCAATCACTGTGCACCTCAGTAGGAGTGTCTCACCTTCTGCCACCCACATGGGACCCTCGGGTTGCAGCACTTGCCATTCATTCCCATTACTTTGCTCAGAGGCTTCTACAATAGAGAAAGAAAGGTCTTGAGTTGGGCAGGAAAGACTTGGAGACCTAAGAGGCAAGCTGAACAGAAATTAGTTATTAGCTGGTGAAAAACAATTGCTCAGTACACTTCAGGGGTGTTGTTGGAGGCGGAAGTGAAAGAGGAGATGAAGCAACTGGCTGGAGACAACAGAGCTATTGAATGGAGAACTTACAAACAATAGATGTCACTTGAGTGCTCACCATGTGCCAGGCACTGCGTGGATTATTGCATTTATTCCTTCCAACACTCCCATGAGGTGGGCAGCATTACCCCCATTTTAGAACGGAAGACACTGAGTGCCCAGAAAGGTTAGGTAACTTTCCCAGGATCACCGTTTATGGGCTGAATGGTGTCCCCTGCCCCCACAATTCATATGTTGAAGTCCTAACTCCGGCACTTCAGAATGTGACTGTATTTGGAGAAAAAGTCTGTAAATAGGTAATTAAGTTAAAATGAAGTCACATGGGTGGGTCTTAATCCAACATGACTGGTTTCCTTATAGGAACAGTAGATTAGGACACACACACACACACACACACACACACACACACAGAGAGAGAGAGAGAGAGAGAGAGAGAGAGAGAGAGAGAGAAGACCACATGAAGACATGGGAGAAGACAGCCATCTACAAGCCAAGGAGACAGGCCGCAAGAGAAAGCAACCTTGTAGACACCTTTATCTTAGACTTCTGGCCTGTAGAATTGTGAAAAAATAAATTTCTGTTGCTTAAGCCTGTGGTACTTTGTTATGGCATCCTTAGCAAACTAATTTATCACCCCCCAAAATGTGACAGAGCCTCAATCCAAACACTTAACGTCTGTTTCTGGAGCCCCTGCCCTTCACCCTCAAGTGCAGCACACAGAGTTTATGTGCCGTGGTACTCGCCGTGAGTACACTCCCTGCCTCCTGCGACTCCTTCAGCAGTGCTGTTGATGCACTGTGAAGTGGGGGATAGGTTGAACTTTGAGTTTGGCCTCAGACTAGGCTCAGAGAAAAAGGATGGATGCCACCTATGGAAGTTCTTCTACACCCAGGTTATGAACATAATTGATACTAGCACTCTATGAGGAGGGTGCTATTTTATTAACTCTATTTCTTAATTTAATTTAATTTATTTATTTTTGTTACAGATGTTTCTCCCCCCCCCCCCACTGACACCCTCTTCCCATTCCCCCCTTCCCCCTCAGCATTGTTGTCTATGTCCATTGGTTATGCTTATATGCATAAGTCCTTTGGTTTATCTCTTCCCTCCTCCCTACCCCCTCCTCTGAAGTTTGTCAATCTGAACCCTACTTTTATATCTCTTGGTCTATTTTGTTCATTATATTCCACAAATAAGTGAGATCCCGTGATACTTGTCTTTTTATGATCTCTATTTTTTTTTTGGTGGTACGTGCCCCTAGCAGGAACCGAACCCGGGACTCTCTGGTCCGCAGGCTGACACTCAACCGCTGAGCCAAACTGGCCAGGACGATGATCTCTATTTTTGAGATGAGAAAACAAATGCTCAGAGATTTGAAGAAACCTGAGGTAAACCGTACATTTATTAGGTGTCATAGCCAGGATTTGAAGCAGATCAGATGACTTAGGGTTCTGCTCCTCACTAGGTCATCAGCTCTGTGCCCGGAATTTCCCTTGATTTGTGCTCCTATCAGGCCCTGGGAAGAACTCGGTCTTACTTCAAAACATAAGCGTGCAGTATATCATGGTGTTTCTCAGTTGTGAGGGAGGTGAGGTAGGGAGGTGAGGCAGCATTCCCTTCTAAGAGGGTGTGAGGAAGGGCCGTGGAATTCTAAATTCTTTTTCTGCCTGTCTTCAGCTAGACATGTGCTATTAACCACTAAAGACTACCTCACAGTTGTGACCAAGTGACACCCCATATTCATCCTAGGGATACCTTTTGTCTTTGGTATCCTTAGTTCCAAGAAGTTCAGCAACACCCACCCCGAACACCATTATCTGAGCTAGTCATATTTGTTCTCTCTAATCCATTCTGGCGGGTCTTTTCCTGGCCTCAGGTAGTTTTCTCACACGTATGCACAGAACAGTGTCCATCCCTCAGAACAGGGCTGACGATAGTGCCTGTTCCACCAGTGAGACTGGAAAACCTTATGATCGACAGGGGCAATGGGTAGACTACATAGGACAAGAGTACTCTACCCAGAGAGAAGTGCTCTAGTCCACTTACCAAATCTGAAAAGCATGGCTCCAAAATTTTCTTTCTTTCTTCCTTCCTTTCTTTCTTTCTTTCTTTCTTTCTTTCTTTCTTTCTTTCTTTCTTTCTTTCTTTCTTTCTTTCTTTCTTTCTTTCTTTCTCTTTCTTTCTATCTATCTATCTATCTATCTATCTATCTATCTATCTATCTATCTATCTATCTATCTATCTTTTTTTATCCTCACCCGAGGACATTTTTCCATTTTTGTTCAGATAGAGTGGGACGGAGAGAGAGGAAGAGAGAGAGAGAGAGAGAGAGAGAGAGAGAGAGAGAGAGAGACATCAACGTGAAAGGGACACATCCAGTGGCTGCCTCCAGCACAACCCCAAGTGGGGCCAGGGACAAACCGAAACCAAGGTACGCGCCCCTAGTGGGAACTGAACCTGGGTCTCTCTGGACCGCGGGCCGATGCTCTAACTGCTGAGCCAACCGGGCCAGGGCACGGCCCCAAAATTATAAAAAGTAATAACATTCTATTGTGAGGCTTATAACACTTGTATTCGCAAAGTTAAGATAAAAATAGAATAAAGACAGAGATGGGGAAAATGTTAGTGTACCATTGTGAGGTTCTTATACTACAGTCATGCATCACATAATGATGTTTTTTTCCAACAATGGTCCATGTATACTTCGGGTCCCATAAGATTATAGAGGAGTTGAAAAATTCCTATTGCCTAGTGTCTTTGTAGCCATGGTAAGGTCATAGAGCAACATATTCCTCATGTGTTGGTGGTGACGCTGGTGTAAACAAATCTAATGCACTGCCAGTTGCCTACAAGTATAATATATATAAGTATGTACAGTACATAACACTTGATGATAATAATAAATGACTATGTTGCTGATTTATATATTTACTATACTATGCTTTTTATCATTATTTTAGAGTGTACTTTTTCTACTTATAAAATAGAAGTTTGCTCTAAAATAGTGTGCTATATTATGCTGGCAGCAGCCTAACACATCTCATAATTATTGTGTCTCTTGATTGCATTGTTTTCTCTTGTGTGTGATTTAATCTCATGTTGCTTTGTTCATCGTGGCCCCTACATGTTCACACGATGACAGTTCGCCTTGATGTAGTTCTCAGTCCCTGTATATGTGAAATGGTATGATAAAAGGTAGACAGTGATAAATTAAAGATGTATGATTAAACCCTAAAGCAAACACTAAAATACAAAATAAAGAGTTACAGCTAACAGCCAATAAGATTTTAGAGTGAGGAGGAACGGGGTGGGGGGGGGGAGAGAAACATCACTTGGCTGCCTCCTACATTCCCCCTACTGGGAATCGAGCCCACAGTGCATGGGCCGACACTTAACCAACTGAGCCACACAGACCAGGGCTATGATTTCTTAACATTTTCTTTTCTTTAGCTTACTTTATTGTAAGTATACAGTGTATAGTATATATAACACAAATATGTGTTAAATGTTTATAAGTAAGGTTTCTGGTCAACAGTAGACTATTACTGGTTAAATTTTTGAAGAATCGGAAGTTGTATATGGATTTTAATTGCATGGGGTGTCAGAACCCCTAACCACTGCATTGTTCAAGGGTCAACTATACTTATAGGTATTATCTCATTGAAACCTCCTAACAAAGTCTAGAGGTGGGTCCTGTAGTTAGCCCTGTTTTACAGAGCAGGAAGCCTGAGGCTCGGAGAGAAGTTACTTAAAGCAATCGGTGGTGAGATTGGAGCCAACTTTGTCTCGGACTGGGCCCGTGCTGGCTCCATGGCTGTTCAATGTGAATAGTCACGTGGGGCCCCATGCTTGAGTTAATGCTCTGCTGTTGCTTCCTTAAAATTATTATTATTTTTTAAATCCTCATCGGAGGATATTTTTACATTTATCTTCAGACAGAGTGTGAGGGAGAGAGAGAAACATCGATGTGAGAGAGACACATAGATTGGTTGCCACCCACAAGACCCCAATTAGGGCCAGGGACAAACTGCAACCGATGTATGTACCCATGGCTGGACTTGAACCTGGGACTCTTTGGTCTGTGGGCTGATGCTCTAACCCTTGAGCCAAACCAGCCAGGGCATTAAAACTCTTAATACTTCTTGAACAAAGGACTTTCATTTTCATTTTGCACCGGGCCCTGCAAATGACATCAATGGTCCTGGACCGTGCTTCATTTGTATGTTTAGTACTCCCAACATTTCTAGAGAAAGGTCCCATTAGCGGTCCTGCTTTGTAGAAGAGCCATGCTGTCTGACATGGGCACACAAGTGTCTAAGCCAGAACTCATCTGGCATGAGCTCAGAGCCTGGGAGCTTAACTTCACTGTGCTCTGGGCTCCGTGCTCTGCTGGAGTCAGGAAAGTTCTCAATGCCTTCTTCCTACTCCATCTGGTGGGGTTGAGCCCCACCAGGCATGCCAGAGCAGCTAATCCCCCTCTCTGGGACCAGCCAGGGGTAAATTCTGTTCTGTCCCAGATCCCACTCACCTGAGAGGACAAGGAGCAGCACCAGTAGCCAGGAGGGAGGCAAGTGGGCCAGATGGGAAGGGGTAGGCATAATAACTTGGTGCCTCCCGTGGTCCCTGAGAATGGCGATCTCTTTGCTCTCTGATGCGTGTCGGAGTCTGAAGTGGGGCCTGTGGGCGAGGCTGTGTCTGCTTCTCATGGCCAAGGCTTCTTGGGGAAGTGTTTTGAACACAGTAAGATAAGGCTGCTGATGCAAGAGGAAGGAGCCTGGTGAAGGAGTTTCCGGCTTTTGTGACTGGGCAGGATTGTAATAATGATCCCTTGCCACAGTCTCTGTCCTCAGCACCTTGGGAGGGAGATGAGCATGGCTGTGGTAGTGTGTGATCAAGTCAGCCAGACTTGGGATCAAGTATTGGGTTTGCCTCTTCCTGGCTGTGCGACCTTTCACACTCACTTACCATCTCAGAGTCTTTGTTTCTGAGCCAATTGAAGCAATCCCAAGCTCTTCCACTACTTTTGCAGTGATAGCCCAACACCTACCTTGAAAGTGTGTAAGGAGAGGCTGGGTGATGGCTCATGTAAGACATTAGAGTGAGGATTTCTTTAGAGCATGGATTGTGGAAATGCTTAAGGGAGGGAAGAGGAGTTTAAACCCACCTCAAGCTGACGAAGGGTTTAAGAGTACCCTCAACAAGCTTGACATATATCCCCTGGAATTTTCACTGTCTTACACTCAGACAAGTGTGGGGTGAGGGCTGGCTGGCTGTTCGGAACTGTAGTCTGAAATTCCCTGGGGGACATCCCTGAGTAATTTGCAAAAGTGAAGCTTGAAAAAATTACATTTGAACTTCTCCACCCACCAATTAGCACTGTGTTACTAAGGGGAGAAGAAGGGGAGGAAAATGAGTAGGAATCCCCCCTTTCTCTTTCCCAAACTTGGGAGAAGCCAGAGGCAGCAGTGAGAGAGAGAATGAGTGGAAGAACAAGGTGGAACATGGCCAAGAAGCCCATCTATCACTCAGTCTCATGCAGGCTTCCCGACCTGACCCTGGTCCCAGCTGGGGGAGAGAAAACCACTGATTGAGAGATTGCAATTTCTATTACCCTAATAATAGGTACATTATTACCTATTAGGAGGGATGACTTGGTAGAGCTTATTTGAAAGGCAGTGTGAAGAATAAAGCAACTTGCCCTGGCCAGTTTGGCTCAGCGGTTAGAGCGACGGCCTGCGGTCCAGAAAGACCAGGGTTCGGTTCCCGCTAAGGGCGCGTACCTCCGTTGCAGTTTGTCCCCGGCCCTGGTTGGTCGTGTGGGTGGCAGCCACTCGATGTGTCCCTTCACATTGATGTTTCTCTCTCTCTCTCTCTCCCTTCCACTTTATCTGAACAACAACAACAACAACAACAACAAAAAAAAGAGAATGAAGCAACTTTCTCCTTGAACTCTACTAAGTCCAATGCATCCAACCAACTGGTTTTAGGGACAGAAACACAAAAGGTGTTGGTTTAAGAGGGTTGGGTGAACTTCACTTGGATAGAAGTTGGGAAAGGTCATGTTCCTGTGTGTAGACACACTTTGTCTCCCTCTTGTCTTAGTCTGCAGTGTGAGGGGCCTCTGGGTTCCGACCCCCATTGCTCCTGTTCTGCCCCACATATCACACAGATGGGGGAGTCCTGGGAGTATTATCGCTAGTAGAGGTGGCCAGGGCATTAGTGTGGGTGGGTTGGATGAGGTGAACCATGGTGACGTGGGCCCATGCTTTGATAACCGGAAGATCTACGTTAAGAAGGTTGGGGCAGGGGGAGGAGAGTGCCTGGGACCAGAGAGGAGACAAGAAAAGATTTAAGGCCCCTTCTTCAGAGGAGATGAAGTAAAGAGCTGCTTCTTCCTCCTTCCCTGGAACCTGGTGATGGTGTATGACAATGTCCCATATCAGAGATTGTATCTTTCAGTAGTCAGGGGAATGACAGATATTGATGAGCCCTGGAGCTGAGCCCAGAATTATCTCACAAACCCCTCCTTACTATTCAGTACTTATTGCTGCCTTCCCCAAAGAATGCTTTTTCTAAATATGATGGCTTCTAGAAACATCTAACCACAGGTCATGGGACAAGATGTTAGAGCTGGCAGGACCAGGAAATTTTCTCTGCAGATCATGGACCTTAAAACACCTCCTTCTTTTCTTCCCCTTCTGCCTCCTGCCATCCATTCGCCCTTCTCTCCATTACTTCTTTCATCTATTCAACACTGGAGATTGTATGATGTAGTCATTCAACAAATATTGAGCACCCACTAAGCACAAAACACTGTTCTCGGCTATATCAGTGAAGAAAACAGACAAAAACTGCTACCCTTTTAGAACTTACAATGCAGGGGGTGGGGGTAAGACAGGCAATACATAACAAATATAAAGAAAAAAGTAAATCATGTAGTGTGTTAGAAAATGGTAAATCCTATGGAAAAAGCATAGAGCGAGAAAAAGGGGATGAGGTGAGGAGGTTGTAAGGGCCCATGGGATCAAGGTCAGGACTTAGGTTTTTATTCTCAGTGATATGAGCAGCTGTTGCAAGGTTTTGCGCAGAAGAGGACTGTCTCTGATTGCTTTAAAACGAACCTCTGCTGGCTGTATTGAGAATGGATGAGAGAGGCAAAGATAGAAGCCCGGAGACCAGTGAGGGGCTAATTATAGCAACCCAGGAAAGACACGGTGGGTGGGTGAATCTAGGCAGTGGAGATAGAAGTGATTAGACTCTGGATTTATTTGAGGAAGAGTTAACAGAATTTTCTGATAAAAAGGATGTGGGGTGAAAGAGGAGACGAGTCAGGATGCTTCCTAGATTTTTAGCTGAATTACCTGGATTAATGGAGTTCCCATCAACTGAAGTGGGGAAGTCTTGGAGTAGAACAGGTTTTGGGAGGATGAGAGGAAAGTCGGTTTTTGAAACGTTATTGGGTGTTCAAGTAGAGCTACTGAGAAGGCAGTTAGACATAGTATTCAAGGGAGAGAAGTTAGAAGAAATACATATAGGAATCCTTGGGCTATCAATGATGCTTAAGGTCACTGGACTGGACAAGATCATCAAAGGAGAGTATGTAGTTAAGAGCAAGGGAGCTGGAACAGACGGCCTGGGTTCAAATCTCAGCTAGCCACTTACCAGCTGACCTCAGGCAAGTTGCTGAACCTTTCTGTGCCTCATTTCCCTCATATGTGAAATGAAGGTAATTATAGGCGATACCTCATTGTGAAGATAAACGCGTTCATACACATAAAGTACTCAGAACAGAGTGTGGCACACTAAGTTCTCAGTAGCTGGTTATTCTTTTTGAAATACATATGAATGTCTTCATGACACCAGAATGTCACCATTTTTAAAAATTGAAATAATTTAAATCTTAAAGAAAATTTGCTAGTAGAGGACATTTTTTTTTTTTTTTTTATCCTCACCCGAGGACATTTTTTGTTCAGACAGAGTGGGAGGGAGAGAGAGAGAGAGAGACATCAATGTGAAAGGGACACATCGAGTGGCTGCCACCCGTACAACCCAACCAGGGCTGGGGACAAACTGCAATCGAGGTACATGCCCTTAGCGGGAAATGAACCCAGGTTTCTCTGGACTGCAGGCCCACGCTCTAACCGCTGAACCAAACTGGCCAGGGCAGTAGAGGACATTTTTTTCAGAAACATTTGTGAATAAATCGTTTACATGTCTTATCATTCCTAATATTTACATGCATTTTCTCCAAATAAGGATATTCTCCTACATGGCCACAATGCCCTTCAAGTCCGGAAATTAACATGAACACATTTGACACATTGCTACCACCTTATTATCTTCAGATCCCTTACAAGTTTTGCCAATTGTCCCCAAAATGTCTCATAGAAAAGGACTGAGTTTCATTTAGTCGTCATGTATCTTTAGGTTCCTTTAATATGGGACAATTCTTCTTTCTTTTACTTTATGACCCTGACCCTTTTGAAAAGCATAGGCTATTGTACACTATCTCTCATTTGGGATTTTTCTGACACGTCTTCATGATCAGAGTCAGGTGTTGCATCATTGGAGGGCATATCCAGAAGTGATACTGTGTTCTCCCCATTGCAGCCAATCAGGAAGCACTGCTATTGCAATTTGTCTCAACTGGTGACGTTCACGTTGATAGCTTGGGTCACATGAGGTCTGTCAAACATTTCCAATGTAAAGTTATTCCTTTTCCCCTTTGTAATGAATAAGTATGTCACTTAGGTTTTTTTTCCTCTAACTTTGATTAGGTCCAGTTTGAGCAGTTGCCCCACCAAGGTTGGAGAGATTAATAGTAGCTATTTTCCCTGGCTCTCCACCCACCCTTGGACTGTATAAGTGCTCTTGTTCTTGAACTCAAACCTTCCCTTGCATATGCCAGCACCTGACTACCAGTTCTGGATGCCTCCAGGGTATTGCATTCTAGCAGGGCGCAGTTTTCCACAGCTCACTGGACTCATCACTTACTCTGTGTAAGATGCCCTTGTTTAAAATGCATGTGTATGTACACTTGTTTGTGTGTGCTCCACAGCCATATCCCCCTCTTGCCTTGCTAACAGAACCCCTCAATTCTGTCCAGCAGTGGGTCAGTGGTGGACGTACCTATTCACTTCCCCAGCCTCAGGAGATGAATTTTCATTGGTCCACGTAAGTTACGACAGTCCTACCTCCTGGCCAGTGGTTGGATGAGTAATTGATTGAGGCTGGGGAAAAATTGAAAAATTTTGAAAAATTCTGACCAATCAGATGTGAAGGGAAGTCAGCTGGAGGTTTCTTGGTAAGTATTTCATTATGGACATCCTCTGGGCACAGATATTGGACTTGGTGGAAAACCTTCTAAGTGGAAAAGTCTTAATGTTATTAAAGCATCATAGAAAATTTCAACAGCAGATTCAGAGCTTAAGGTTCTAAGAAGCAGGTAATATCCCTGTTGTCTGAACTTGCCCTCCACTTGATGTTTTTGCTCCCCAACCCTACTCAGCCAAGCCCGAGATCAATTCCATTAGGGAATCTGGGGAGAAATGAGGCTTCCAAATGGTTTTCACACAATTCATCATTTTCTCTTCTCACATTTTAATAATGGAGAGGGTTGGAGATTTGTAGAGATAAGGCACATAAAGAATTGGTTTTGTAAGGTTGGATGTGTTAGTCTCCTCCACCCCCCCCCCCCACACACATCAAAGTCAAATTGGTGTCATTAAAGAAAAAAGAACTAAATGCTTTATATAGTAGCCCTCCATTGCTACTACATTGTGATTTCATCTTTTTTTTAATAACTGTATTGACATAATTCACCTAGCATAAAATTCACTCTTATGCAGTGTACACTTCAATGGTTTTGACTATATTTGCAGAGGTGAGATGGTGTTGGAGTTTAGAGTGTGTAGACTTCTGACACATAGTTCTAAAACACGCCGTTGCTGTCACTGCAGAGCTCTGCAGTCTAGTTTTTATAAATGGCTTCTCCTCGATGTTGTGTGTTTTATTGTAACCAAATTAGGCAGCAGATAAATGTAATGCATTGGTCTCAAGGGAGACTGTCACTATAGAAATAGAGAATAACTACACCTTTGAGCTTCAAAATTGGAGCTTCAGATGAAAGATGCAGAAGTTTGGAAAAACACAGTCTCTTGTAGAGGCAGTCCCTCCCTGCCTGTTGTCCCCCTCAGCACATGCACACTCCAGTTACCTTCTGTGACTAGACAAAATTGCCTGATTTGTGGGAGGGAGGAGGGGAATTGGAGGAAGCCAACACTGGTGCAGTTCTGAGAAGGATCCTGTAACATGTTCCCCAAACCACAGGTCCAATGTGGAGGGACTGGAGACTCAGGACTTGTGCCTCCTTATCTGGTGACATGGCTTATGGAGTTCCTGCCCTGTCTTGCCCGGCAACAGAAGAGCAGAGCTAGGTGTGTGCTCTGCTTAAGTGGACAGGACCTGAGACCACCTTGCAGAGTGTCCTGGGGTACCAGAGTGGACAGGTTTTCTTTCTTTCTTTTTTTAAAAATTATTATTATTTTTTTATCCTCATCCGAGGATACTTTTTGATATTTTGTTCAGATAGAGTGAGAGGGAGAGGGAGAGAGAGAAACATCGATGTGAAAGGGACACATCAAGTGGTTGCCACCCACGCAACCCAACCCAACCAGGGCCGGGGACAAACTGCAACCGAGGCATGTGCCCTTAGCGGGAACCAAACCCGGGTCTCTCCAGACCGCAGGCCAAAGCTCCAACTGCTGAGTCAAACCGGCCAGGACAAGACAGGTTTTCTAATGTGCTGAAGAGGATTATGGAAAGAGCTGAAAGTAAGTGGATGTAGATAAACCCTAAGATTAGGAAAAAGTTAATTCTAGGGGCACCTGCGTGGATCTCTAGTTAAGGGCAATACAGGATAATGGACATGTTAGTAGATGCATGCATGGACCAAAGTCATGAAGACACCTTAGACACCACTGGGGTTGGAGAGGGTGGGAAGACTCTGATTTGACTAAGGAGATTTTGAATTGGCCAAGGTTAAGTCTATGGAAAAATGCTTAATATAAAAATTATGTTAAATCATGGAAAATTAAAAAATGTAATACTTTTTGAGCACTTGGAATGGTGGTTTGAGAGTTGCATTGTTTTATCTTGATCATGTCACTCAATTTTTCCAAGAAACAACTTCCTCACCTATAAACTAGGGTTGGGGAGGAGGGGTTGGACTAGCTCGGATTAACCAGGATGCTGAAGTCTCAGCATCTCTTCAGATGTCTCACTGCTCACTTGTGAGTGTTTTCCTTATACATATGCTCTTTGCTGTCCTTTCCTGTGTCCAGTGAGACTACTGACAATCATCAGGTTAGTCCATGATAACAGGGACAGGAGACATTCTCAAATCCTGCAGATATCATATGAAAATGCAAAATAAAAATATATATGCAATCATGACATCATGATAAATGGAAATATTTGTTCTGCTTTCCCTTTCAATCTATGTCTACATACATACCCCTTTTGTACCAGAGTCTGGAGACTGTGTTGTATCCAAGGGCTTTTGGGAGGTAAGAAGAATAGGAAAGGAAAATATAGCTATTTTAGCCCTGCTGATGGGCTGCCCTGGCAACCAGTTTCACAGACCCAGTAACTCTAAAAATATCTCTCCAGCTCTGATCACTCTCATGAACTTCAGACGTATGTGTCCATCTGCCTACTCAATATCTGTACTTGGATGATGGACAAAAATTATATTTAACATGTTAAAAACTGAACCCATCACCAAACCTACTTCCCACCTGTTTTTCCTATTTCATCCATTGCTCAGCCTACCCAGGAAGCCATCCCAATTCCTCCTTCTCCATTACCTTTCACGTTAAGTCCCCATCATTTATATATTTAAATACACCTCAGTTAATTTCTCTTCATCTCCATTGGCTTCACCATAGCTCAAGACAGCCGCATGGCCCCCTAGTTGGCTACAGCAACCTCACATCTGAATTTTCTAATTACTTGCTTTCCTCTAATTTAGTTACCCCCCAGGAGTCACGGTGACTATTAAAATGTAAATCAGAACTTGTAATTTACTCTGTGGTTTAAAACTCTACAATGCCTTTCCATTCTTCTTAAAATAAAAGTCAAACTCCTTACCGTGGCCAATAGCCGTGTGTGATTTGGCTCCTGCCCATTTCCTCAGCACCATTCCACGCCCCATTATTCTCAAACTCCAGCTTCACTGGCCGTTCCTCTTGCTTGAACATTACAAATTCCTTCATACCTTACGTCTTGGCATAATGGGTTCCTGTAACCAGAGTGTGTTTCCCCAGGCTTTTGCAACCGTCAGATATCAGCTCACAAATTCCCTTTTCAAAAATGCTTTCTCTACTATTCTTTCTAGATAGTAGCCACTAATTCTTGATTCCTGGGAATATCTCTGTCATTGAAATCTGCATTATTTTATGTACCCTTTTCTTTCTTCAGATCACTCATTATATTCTTATTTCTCCCATATTCCGTCCTCCCTCTACTCCTCCTTCCTTCCCTCAATTCCTTCCTCCCTCTCTTCTATCTTTTTTATCTGTCCTCATCAGACTGTAAACTCCACAAGGGCAGGGACCATCTGTGTCAGTGTTCACCAATGTTTCCTCTGTGTCTAACACAGTACCTTCTGTCACATAGTATAAGCTCTATCATACTTGTGGAATAAATGAAGGTATAACTTCCTTTGTGATGAATGGTAATTTGTGTGGAAGCTCTGGACTGGGCTTGCTTGGAACATGAGCTATTTCCTTAAAATAATGAAAAAGTGTTCATGTCCAAGTTGTGACTTTTCTGGCTGCTCCATTTTTCCTCTGGTTTCAAGCTATGGGACACTTGGAACATTTCCTAGCACCTTCTTGAGGTATGATTTAGGGAATGAGGAAATATCTCAAGTCTTTGAGCCAATGTTTTAAAAAGACCATCCTGATGACTGTGTAGTGAATGGATTGGAGGCTCCAAAGTGAGACTTGTGAAGAGCTACTGAAGTGATTTAGGAAAGTGCTGATGAGGGTCTGAGCAACCATGAAGATGAGTGGGAGGAAATGGAATTCTGTATATTTGGAGACTTAGGGTGTCTAGGACACAAAATATGAGATGGGTGCCCAACCCAGATAAAGAGAGCCTCTTTAAATTTTGCTCCTTATAGGCACTTTGCTTGCTTCATCCTCGTCCTGGCCCTACTTCTAGTTGGAGGTGAGGGGGTTTGGCCAAGACATCCCCCGGGCTCCCAGTATTGGCAGCTGGGGATGGGCTGTTGAAGCTGAAGTGGCTCTACTATGAGTAGAAAATGTTGAAGGAGAGATTCATGTCTAAGGGGTAATGGAAGTTGGGTTCAGCTCCTTCATCTCTGTGACATTCTTTTTTTTTTTTAATATATTTTTATTGATTTGAGGGAGAGGGAGAGAGAGAAAGAGAAAGATACATTGATGTGAGAGAGAAACATCAATCACTTGCCTTCGTACCCACCCTGACTGGGGATGGAACCCGAAACACAGGCATGTGCCTTAATTGGGAATTGAACCGGTGACCTTTTGGTGCATGGGATGATGTTCAACCAACTGAGCCACACAGGTCAGGTTGTAACATTCTTGAACAAAGGTTCAAGGCCACAGTGAAACAAATATAGTAAGATACCTCTTTCCCCTGGGCATATAAATATATATGTCTCTCTTTTACCAGAGAGACTTTCTCCAGAACTTGGACTACATGACCTCCCCTTGATCTTTGCCAGGCCATTGTGGGGTTCAGGACTATCCCTAAATATACTCCAGGACCACCTTTAAAACCTGGATAAGTGCATGTGTTCTTCTCTTTTCCTCCCCACTCAGTGGCATGGGGTGGGCTTTTGTGTAGAATAGCAAGCCTAAGAAACCAGGAAGCAGTAGAATGAGGATGGGTCAAGATCTCCCCACCTGTCTCTAGAACTGTAGGCAGTGTGAACTCCTTGGAGAGCAATGAGCAGCGCTGGGTTTGAATCTGGGTTTCTTGTTCCCCTCTTGTTATCTGAGTAATACTAAATAGGGTTCTTCTGGCCCCTCACCTGCAAAATGGGGAATAGCGCCCACATTGTGAGATTGGTATGAGGATGAAATGAGATACTGCGCATGAAATACCAAACCCATGAACTCTGTTTTTCTTCTTATGTGAAATCATCAAATGTCATAATAGGAAGACAACTTGGGTTTTAAAAAAAAATCCTCACCTGAAGATATGTTTTTATTGATTTTTAGAGAGAGAGGAAGAGAGAGACATCGATGTGAGAAACATCTATTAGCTGCCTCCCACACGAGCCCTGACTGGGGATCGAACCCACAACCTAGGTATGTGCCCTGACCAGAATTAAACCTGCAGCCTCTATGGTGTGTGGAATGATGCTCCAACCAACCTAGCCATCTGGCCAGGGTGGAAACTTGGGGCTTTGAAGGTATTGTCCTTTCCTTTCCTTTTTCTTTGAATCTCAAGTGGAAAGGATGGTACCTATCACAAATCTTGCTTCATGACACCCATATCATTGATTAATGCATGACATTTTCTTATTAATCTAATTATCCACCTATCCATCCTTCCACTTATTCTCTCTCTATCCCTTCTTCCCTTCCAATAATTCATCTATCTATCTATCTATCTATCTATCTATCTATCTATCTATCTATCTATCTACTTACCTATTTACATACATATCTATTAATCTTATATTGTTATTTTATTTTTTGTATACAAAACTATGTAATCATTCATGAAACCACCACCAAGCACTGAAGCTAGAATTCTGATGTTAACTTCCATCTACCCTGTGTGGGTACATACCTCTGCCTTCCCCTACCGTAGAAATTACTACTTTTTAAAGATATTTTATTTTTCAATTACACTTAAATTCAACATTATTTTGTTAGAAATTACTATTTTAAATATTGAGTTCATTCTTCCTTTTAAAAGGCAAACATGGTTTTATCACATTTATATGTATTCCTAAAAAATAATCTGTTAGTTGTTTATAGCTTTATAAACAAGAATATAATGTTGCATGAAATCTTGTGCAGTTTACTCCCTCTAATTATTTTGCTCAGATTTAGTCATATTACTGTGTGTAGCCATAGTTGATTTTTTTTTTTTTTTTTTTTTTTTTTACTGCTGTGTAACATTCCATTCTGTGACTGGACTGAGTTATTTGCCAATCATCCTGTAGATTCACATTTAGATCGTTCTCAGGCTTTTCTAATTTTAAACCATGCCACCATGTATAGATTTGTACATATTTCATGGTGCACATGTGCAAGAATCTCTTTTGGGTCTAATCCAAGAGTGGAAATGCCAAGTTATTGGGTGTGTGAATGTTCAATGTAAAATTTTGTAAAGTAATTGTGCCAATTTATATGCTCACCAGCAGTGTAGGAAAGAGCCATTGTTTCTTTATTTTTACTATTTCAATGGGGGGGAAAATGGCATCTCACTGTTGTTTTGTTTGGCTTTTGCTGATTACTAATGAGATTGGATGTCTCTTCATATGCTTTTCAGCCCTAATTGTTTTCTTTTTTTTAATCCTTACCTGAGGACATTTTTCCATTTTTTTTTTTTTCAGATAGAGTGGGAGGGAGAGAGAGGAAGAGAGAGAGAGAGACATCGATGTGAAAGAGACACATCGAGTGGCTGCCACCCACACAATCTAACAAGGGCCGGGGACAAACTGTAACCGAGGTATGTGCCCTTAGTGGGAACCGAACCCGGGTCCCTCTGGATGGCAGGCTGATGCTCCAACCACTGAGCCGAACTGGCCAGAGCGCAATCCTATCCTTTTGAGATGTCCACCTTGAAGCCCTTATTCCTTCTTTCTGGGTAGGCTCAGTGGCCATTCTTATGCTTCCTTCACGGCTGTTATTGTGGGGTCTGCAATCTCCTATTTCCAGTTCCCATTCTTACTTTTTATTTGTTTAACCCCTATTTTTGTAAAGCAAAAAGAATGCATGAAAGGTAGTTCTCAATGATTTTGCAAACTTGACAGATTGACCAGGCATAGAATTTTAGATTGAAAATAATTTTCCTTAAGAATGTGAAGGAGCCCTGGCCAGTGTTGCTCAGTAGTTAGAGTGTTGGGCCTCGGACAGAAGGGTCTCAGGTTCTATTCCCAGTCAAGGACATGTACCTAGGTTGCAGGTTTGATCCCTAGCCCTGGTTGGGGTGCATGCAGGAAGCAACCAATCTGTGTGTCTCTCTCACATCGATGTTTCTCTCTCTCCCTCCTTCTCTCCCTCCCTCATTTCCACTCTCTCTAAAAATCAATGGAAAAAATATCCTCAGGTCTCAGGTGAGGATTAACAACAAAAACAACAGAATGTGAAGGCATATTCCTTATCTTCTAGTGGCCAATGTTGCCCTTAGACATCTCATGCTGACCTCATTACAATGCTACACATACAACGTGCCTTTCATTTTCAGTTCTTAAAAATCATGACTGTCTCTTTGTCTCCAAAGTCTGCCTACCATTCTCTTGGTTTACTTATAGCCCTGTGGTGATAAACTATTAAGGATCAAGATATATATTTATATGGTTTCTGTCAGAGTAAATTATCATACTCCTTTTTTACAGAAAAAAACATTAAAATCATTAATTCATTAATACAAATAGGCCTGAACTAGCTGCTCTGTTTCCCAGGCTTTCCTCTTACAGGTGCTGTTAATAGTTTTGCAGGATTTGTCTTCAGCTGCGATTCTATCCGCCAGGACCACATCCAACAATATAAAGGTCATATAGGAATCAAGGTCAAAATTAAGCAACATGAAGATTGCATATTTCACACAAAAAATGTGATTTTAATAATTTTCTGCCCCAATAATTCCATCATTCTTTGTTTCCATGACTCTGTGGTTCCATGCTTTTTTTTTTTTTTTTTGTCTTTCAGAACGTGCCCCTAGCAGGAACCAAACCCGGGACTATCTGGTCCACAGGCCGACGCTCCAACTCCCGAGCTAAACCGGCCAGGGCTGTGGTTCCATGCTTTTAAGATTGATTATGTTTTCAATTCTCATTGATTTTAATACCCTGGATACTGACAATAGACACAAATATAATAATTGCTATGTTAAAGACACTCTTTTAAGTATGTTACACTTATAAATTCATTTATATTTATCATCCTCACAACAAATCTATGAGGTGAGTACTAATGTTATCTCTATCTTACAGAAGGGGAAACTGAGGCACAAAGAACTTAGAATCTCACGAAGGTCCCGTAGCTTGCAAATGGCAGTTGAACCCAGACCATTTAACCCTGGACTCTGTACTTTTTACCTGCTCCGCCTGCCAGTCTATGTTGTGGGCCTTTGGAGGCTATAAAATTCTAGAGCAGCGGTTCTCAACCTGTGGGTTGCAACTCCTTTGGGGATCGAATGACCCTTTCACAGGAGTTGCCTAAGACATAACAGTAGCAAAATTACAGCTTTGAAGTAGCAACAAAAATAATTTTATGGTTGGGGGTCACCACAACATGAGGAATTGTATTAAAGGGTCACAGCATTAGGAAGATTGAGAACTACTGTTCTAGAGGGTTAGGATTCTACCCATATGTGGCCCTGGGATTACATTTCACTCTGTTCCTTTACTGTCACTTCTTACTATTCCCATCTTCTATCAGCAATCTAGACACAAGGGCTAAAATGTGGGAGCCTTGGGCTGACAGCCTGAGGTGATTGTCTTAGAACAGCAGGGTGGATTTGCAGGGATCTGGACTTACCATGCACGAATATCCTGGTGCCTGGGTCAGACCTAACCTCCACTTCAAGGCTTCCTCTCCAGAACTTCACCCAGTAGTAGATACCGGCATCTGCTGGGGTGATGGTACTGATACGGATGAAAAAGTCTGTGTTGTTCCTCTTTGAGGTGTTGGAAACACTTATTACTCAGGGGAAGTGGCCTCCTCTGGAACTGTAGGTTAACTTCTGGCCTGGCCCTGCCCCCCAGAACCACTGGACAGGTCCCACAGGGAGCCTGGAGGTCATGGTGCAGTGCAGAGTGATTGTCTGCAGTGGCTGCAGTGAACACTGACTTCTCAGTTTGAATTATCTGTAGGTCCTCCACTGCCTCTCCTGGAGGGAAGCACAAGTCAGCTCCAAGTCCCATACCCTGGTCCTGCTGGGGCTGAAGCTGAGGTCCAGGGACCTGGGTCCAGATTAAAGTTGACATCCCATTAACTCTTTCTTTCCACATCATGTATTAGCTACTGGGATGGACAAATTGCTGGACTAGGGGCTGAGAGGAATACAGAGACAAGACAGACAGACAGCTTTACAAAGGCCACAGACAGAGAATTCATGGGAGAAGAAACAAATCTATGAAAAGACATTCCAAAACTCCAGTAAACCTGTGCAATACACATTTAAACCTGAAGGCAAATGCTAATGTTCATAATAAAATAGCTGGCAAGATTTTTTAAAAAATGAACACAAGTCTCAACATATTCAATGTTAAAAAGTACATTTTGAGGTTGCAGTAACAGAGACTGGTGGGTACCAAGGCAGGTGGAGGGGTCAATGAAGCAGAAGAGAGAGCCTAGAATTGGACCCAAGAAAATATTCGGAATGGCTTCATGATCAAAGCAACATTTTATGGCGGTGGCGGAAAGCTCAAGAAAACAAACTAAATCCTTAAAAGGGGTGGGATGGGAATATAGACTTCTATTATTTACTTGCACATTTCTTCCTTTGTAGGATTATTTGATGACCAGTTTGTAATGTGATAAAAATAATATAAAATGAAACATTAGTCCCTTTTGTAAGCAAAAACAGAAGCAATTTAAAAAATATTAGCTTGGCAAAAAATGAAAAAGCTCACCAATTTGATAGTGTTGCCAGGGTGTAGCTGAGAAGGCACTCCCATGTGCTGCTGGTGGGAATAGAACTGATACCTCCCCAGATGGCAATATAGCATCAATCATTATCATGACCCTGTGATATGTATACACTGGACAGACACATGGTTTAGCAAGCAGAGGGAAAGACTTTACCCAAATCTGTTCTAGTCACAAATATTCAAAAGTTCTCTATTCATTGCTGCTCCTGTGTTATTATGGTTGATACAATGTGTTACTAACACTGAGACACCATAGTTTATCAGGAAATTCTATATTTCAAAAGCCTTTGAAATCATACCCTTTGACCTAGAAACTCCTCTTCTTGGGACTTATTAATAAGAAACCATCACAGAAGGTGAACACGTTCTATAAAGGAATGGGAATCATAGCATATTTACAATATAGAAGAGTTTGATGAGCAGCTCATGTCCAAGAATAGGGAACTGAATAAGCGAAGACACACCCACACAATGGAAAAGAATGTAGCTACTAAAATAATTCTGTGGAAATATATATCGGGATATGTTGATGATAACACTGACACATATATCAGCATAAAAAGTTCTCTAATTTATTATTAATGAAAGAGGAAATAACAGAATACAACATTTAATGGAATACTACTTTGTTAAAAATTCAAGATAGATGGAAAGAGTACAATAAAGCAAGGGCTGTGGGTCCCTTTGTCCTGAGTTCAAATGCCTCCTCCAGGAGTTGCTTGATGTTCGACCTTGAGAAAATGACTTCCTCTCTGAGCCTCTATTTTCCTATCTATGCAACATATACAACAGAAAAATAAGAATTCTGCCGTTTTGTTGTGAGACTAAAATGGAAAACCTTTAGACTCAGGACTATGTCTAATGGATGGGCCTTTGTCTGTTGACCTGGAATTCAGTGGGAGGGGCCTGGGTTGGGCATCAAACTGATCAGAGCTCAAGGCCCATCTCCAGCACTGACAGCCTGGAGATTCTAGCTGCTCCCTTTCTCTGTTTTCAGTTTCCTCTTCTATGAAAAATGATGGATCATTCCTGTCTTCTATGTCTGCTGTGAGTTTTAAATGAAGACACTGGCTTGTCAAGGACACAGTGCATGCTGGAATGGCCAACTCAGTGGGATCATTTATATGCATTTACATTTGCATTTGCTAAACCCTGGAAGGATGTGATAGAGCTTCCATAGGAACTTCTCCGTGCAACACATCACTCTAAACACTTAGATACATTAACTAAGTCGTTTAATTTTCACCACAACCCTATTAGAAAGGCATTATTATTTATCCTTGTTTTACAGACCAGAAAACAGAGGCACAAAGAAGTTTAGTAACTTGTCCAAAGTCAAACAGGCTATTTGTGATAAAATTTGGATTTGAACCCTGGCAGTGAAGAAGCCTTGGAACAGAGATCCATCCACCCCATTGCACTGTCAAACTCAGGTGAGTATCTCTGCACAGTGGTTGGTATCCAAGGGCATGGTGCCTACTTGTGAGTCCCAGCAGCAGAGGCAGCAGCAGGCATGGCAGAGGTAGCAAGGGCAAGAAGTTAAGGACAGGCATGGTGGTGGCCTCTGAAGCCTGCTCTTCTGAATGTGGTCCCGGAGGGGCCTGGAATCTGTGCTGTGCAGTGAGAGAGGAAGTCTTGTCTCCCTGATAGAAGAGGGAGTAGTTACAATGGGAGGAAAGAACAGTTCCTGCTTTTAGATTGTGAAACAAGAACCAGACACAAGCTAAGAAATTACTGATACAAGGATCCTGAGATGCCTGGAGAGGCCCTGGTAGACTCCTTAGTATGTAGGTTCTATTCCCTGATTAACTCCATCTCAGAGGTTCTGGTGGCCCTTCCTCATCCACAAGCCCCAGGAACATAGTATGTCCCAGTGGAGGGTGTGTTCAGTCTTCTGTAGCAGTTCAACAGCTGGGTTCGGATGAACTGCGCAGCTGCTCTGGAGGAGGGCTCCCGGGAATGGGGTCCTGTTCTCCCCACTCCAGTTGTCAGTGGTAAGAGTGAACCATGTCTGATGGGCACCCCAGCTTTGAGAGTGTACTTTTTGGGGGACTGGCTTTGCATGAGCAAGGAGTTAGTTCTTTGCAGGGGAAGGATGGCTTCTGTTTTAGAGGATGGAGGAGGCCTGTGGAGGGGGAGGGTCCTTAGCATGTTCATCTTACAGGGAGAGCAGCATACCCAGAAACACAGCTGGGAGGAGCAGGGGTGCCTTTTTTGTCTGCCCTGGTCCAGGGCCAGCTCTGGGAAGAAGGGAGTAGACCAGCAGAAGAAAGTTTCACATCACAATGTGCTTATTCTTTTCTTTTGAGCAGACACAGTCAGCAGACAAGATTGTGTCCAGAGTCTCTCAGCTGTGAGCTCTTCCCTTCTATGGGGCCCCATGCCAGACACTGCCTTCTGTGACTCAGCTTCCCCGCTGCTCCCCACCCAATGGACTACTATATGTTGGTGATGAGAAGGGGCAAAACAGAAGAGGAAGTCAGAGATGGAGTTAGACTGTCTGTTAAACAAGTCCCCACTTCCCTAGAAACTTTATTCCAGAGGCAGATTAATAACTGGCCAGAGATTTCCCTTTAGCATCCATCCCTTCAACACACTCTTCTTTCCAATGGTGACAGGTTCTCTTTTCCAGAGCTTAGTGCAGCAATATCCCCCTCTCTTAGGCCTTCCACGGAGAAGTGGGTAAATCTTCTCTCTCCCCAAATCTGGGTTGGCTTGGGATGAAAACACAGGTATGTGATGTGACTTTGGAGGCTGGACCATAAAACTTCCCTGTACTTGTCCCTTGCTCCCATAGGATGCTCATTTCTGGACTCTCGCTACCATGCTTTGGGGAAGCCCAAACTAACACATACATATGGCAAGGACACATGTCACATGTAGGACGTATAGCTGAAAGTCCTGCTAACGTGACAGTGATAGTCAGCATCAATCATTACATGTACAGATGAAGACATTTTAAGGTGATTTCAGCTCCCAAAAGTTGTCACCCCTAGCTCAGACAACATACAGAGAGAAAAGCCATTCTTGTGCCCTGTCTGAATATCTGACCCACAGCATCAGTGATCACAATGAAGTGGTGGTTTACTGCTCCTAAGACTTGGGTGTTTTGTTATGCAGCAACAGTAACTAGAAACCACCCTTGGCAACCTGTTTCTCCATCCTCACTCATTAGAGTCTCCCTACTTCACTGGGATTGGTGCTGTTGCTAGCAGGGACTATTGAACACAGCATTAGGAGACAAGCTTTGGGGCTAGAAGGACATTTGTTGAAATCCTGGACCCACCTGTTATATGCATGACAGTAGGCAAGTCATCCACATACCTGATCCTACTGTCTACTTAGCATTTACAAACTGTACTCATCACTCTCCTGCTCCATCAGGCTTTTTGGCTGTGTCTTTATCTTACTGTCTGACATCCGCACTAACTCAATTAGTCAAGCTGGAGAACCTTAATGCTATTTTCAGTAAGTCTTCTCATTCCTCCAAATACATGCATCTAAATACACCTTAAGTCCTGTGTGTGTCTCTCTCTCCACTATGATCTTCGGCTTGGACAGTCTATAAATTTGCCTCACTTACTCGCTCCCATTTTCAGTCATTTCCTCACACTGTAGCCAGAGTGGTAAATTTAAAAAAGAAATCTGAGGGTGTCACTCTCTCTAAGTGGCTTTTCACTGCTCTTGGATAAAATGAGATTCTTCTCCTGTGACCGATGATCTGACTTGAATGCTTTGCTAGCCCCAGCTAGAAGCCCTTTCCCTAATGTTTGGTTCAGCTACACTGGCCTTTCTGCAGTGACTCAAACTGCCCATACTCCCTCCTTTCGTCCTTGTACTGGGATGTTCATCCCGTGTCCCCCTTGTTACAGATAAATCTAGAGCACTTTAATGACCTCATCAGAATTTGTAATCATAAATTTATGTTCAATGTTTGCCTTGCCCACTAGAGCATATGCCTCAATGGCAACAGAAGGTGCTTTACCTCCCACTGAGAATGTTCAACAGGTGTTCTGAACTAGGAGGGGCCTGTCTAATGGATTCGTGGTGTGTGGGCAGTGACCCAGGTGTCATCCTCCTGTGATCTCCCCAGAAGAGTTAGAGCCCCAGGATCCCTACCTTTTTTGGATCCCATCGTTGCCCTCTCCTCCCTTCCTTGGGCTCCTCCACTTCTTGGTGTCCCAGGAGCCTGATGCTCATGAACTAAACCACAGCGCTGGCCTCATAGCCACCTCATTCGTGACCACCACTTGGTTGTGGCTGGGCTGTGCTTCAATATTGAAAGCTCCCCTGATGAGTGTTATTGGGGACAAAGAGGAAGACTTCTTTGTGTCACTATTGCTGGTGCTTGGCTCTTGGGTGAAGTTTGGTAGGTCTCACAGAAAGGACAGGGGAGAATGCCTCATGCCTGTGGGGTGGGTTATGGTTTGGGGATATATAAGTATCTCCATGGATGGTATATACAGACCATTCCCTTAAACTCCCATTAGAATTAGATCTTGAGGCTTAAGCAGCATTACTAAGGGTGAATAGATAGAGCTGAGACAAAGAGTTGGTTGAGTTTTGGAGTGGGTCTTTTAGGCTCAAAGCCAAAGCAATAGACTATAGAACTAAGGCTTTGTATGCCAGAGTCAGGTGATTTTTGGAGAAGAGTTTTTGAATTCCAAATGCTTTACATTGAAAATGGTAACCAAAGTTCTGAACGAAGCATCTAGTCATTCACTCAGCAAGTTTTTATTAAGTATCTGGTTGGTTCCAGCCACTGTTCTAAATGCTGGGGATATAACAGTAAGAAAAAAGAGAGAGAGAGAGAGAGAGAAAACATCCTTGTCTCCAAGGAGCTATAACATGCATGTGAGTGGGCCATGTAATAAAGGAGATGAGGGTGCTAGGGTTGGGGGGTACTGTTTTATATAGGACAGCTGGGAGTGTTTTACAAATAACATGATGTTTGGGTAGAAACTTGAAAAGAAAAGTGAAAAAGTGAGCTATGCACACATCTAGAGAAGAGGGTTCTAGGGAGAGCGACCAGTAAGGCAAAGTTCCCGAAGGAGGATTGTGAAGGTCAAGGGCCCACTGTGGCTGGAGCCCAGTGTGAAAATAGAAAGGTGGCAGGAGATGAAGTCAGAGAGGTTGAGAGCAACTCGGCTTAGATTTCCTATGTTATCACAAACTCTCTTTGACTTCATTTGGAGATATGAAGGCACTGGCAGGTTTGAAGGGTGATGGGATCCCTTTTGCTACTTTAAGAAGAATAACCTGAGTTATATAAGGGCAGAAACAGGGATGCCAGAGTTAGGAGACTGTTGCAATAATCCAGGTGAGTGATAGTTATGACTTAGACTAAGGTTGTAACATTGGAAGTGCTGGGAAGTGACCAGATTCTGGGTCTATTTTAATGTAGAGATATAAGATCTGGGATATTACTTGACTGTGGAGTATGAGGGAAGAGAGAATCAAGGATCATATCAACAGTTTTGGCATATGTAGTAGACAGTCTTCAAGATGGCTCCCAATGATCCTGCCTCCTGGAATTTGCATCCTTGTGCAGTTTTTCTCCCTTATGTGTGGGCTGCACCTAGTGACTCATTTCTAATGACTAGAATGCAGCAAAAGTCATAGGATGTCAATTCCAAAATTAGGTCTCAAAAAGCGTGTGATTCTTGTCTTGTTCATTCTCTTCCATTATTCTGAGCGAAATCAGCTGCCATGTTGTGAGTTGCCCTATGGAGAGATCCATGAGGTAGGGGACTGGTGTCTTGGGTCAATAACCAGCAAGGATCTAAGTCCTGTCAACATCTATTGAAGTGAGCTGATGTTATGGCTTAGGCTGAAGGGAGATGCACAGAGCTCATGAGAACTTAGACATGAAAATGGTATTCAGGCCCCCTTATTGTCTAATCTAGGGAGGTAGGAGGAGACCCCCAAGTTCTCTTGTTAGTTGCTCGAGGTCTTGTCCTGAGACCCCTCCTTGGGAGCTCTTTTGAGTAGAAAGGAGTGTGGCAGGCAGGTGGTCAGTGACTGGAGGTATGTGGAAGTCCCCATACCTCCATTTCTCCTTCTCTCAGGCTGCACTCTTCTGGAAGAAAGGAGGTAGCAAAGACTGAAGTCACTACAGTGCGTGGAAGGGAGTGGCTGTAAGGAAACATGTCCTTGGGTCTACTCAGTGGGTCAGTGCAGGTTTCCTGAATGTCTACACATGCTAGAGTCTGTGCTCAGCCTGGGGAGGTATAGGGAATTGATGTTCAGTTCTTTCAGATCAGACATGGCCCCCTCTCTGGGCCCTAATCCCCTATACTGTCTCTCACACATTTTTGCAAACCTTTGATTAAGTCCCATTTCTCCCATTATCACACCTGAAATTGACCTTCTTAGAAGATTCTAAGAAATTCCTGGGAAAGTAAGAGTTATGTGTCCCTCTCTTACCTTCAGATGACCTTTGACACCATGTGACCTGGTGGGTCCTTATTAGACTAACTCCTCACCCCCTTGTTTACCTTTCTGAGCCTCTATTCAATTTACAGTCAGGCAGTTTGCTTCTTGCAGAATGAAGGGTTGAGATCTCCTTCACAGCACCACCTTGTGGCCTAAGAGGAGAGTCACTAAAGGAAAGGAGGCAAAAAGCCATCAGAGGATGTGAGAGTCCATACTCCAGACTTTTCACTTTCTCATCATTGGTAACACCTGTTTCTGCTGCCCTGTGCCTGTCTGGCATGGAAACCTTCAGGCAGGAACCGGGGTAAACACACAGACATCGGACACTGCTGGGGTGGGCTTAGCTAGAAAAAGGAGGGGCAGGCTCAGTTATTTAATTATCTCACACGACCTTGTTCGTACCTCAGCAGAGTCTTAGATGGGTATTATCTCCATGTTGGTGAGAAAATTGAGGTTCAGAGATTTTGGGAAACTTTCCAGGGCCACAAAGTAGTGCAAGTCAAACCTATGTTGTGAAATACTATGCTCATCATTGCTTCTCCTCTAGATCAAGAAAGAATAGGACATCCAGACATTCAGAGGGGCACTAGAATAACAACACATCATGGCACCTCAGTGTTTGTCTACACTGATGGTAAGTAGAGTATAGACATGTTCCTGTTGGGAGAATTTCAAGTCTGCCCTGCTCAGCAAGGAACTCAATAGGAACTGAAGAAATACCAAAAAACTTTCTTGCAAAAAACCATTAAGGTCTATCAAGGGAATATTGATGCCTGGCTTGGCAGGGATCTCTGACATCATCTCATCCTTCCACTACCCAGTACCTGAAGTCCACTTGTGGATAAATAAACTCTAAAAATATGTGCAGTAAATTATAAGTAGAACAACTCTCTGGGGAATTGGATTGGGTATACTTGATTTCTACCAGATATATTCAAAATTTTGGATTGTTTGCATTGTGTGTGTGTGTGTATGTGTGTGTGTGTGTGTGTGTGTGTGTGTGAGAGAGAGAGAGAGAGAGAGAGAGAGAGAGAGAAAAGAGAAGAGAGAGTAGACTTTGACTTTATAATTTAAAATTTTATAATTTTGAAGAAAAAGTTACTTAAAAATTATGGTACCTCCTTAAGTCATGGAGGCCTTGCCAATGGCTACTTCTTAGACATATCCAGATGAGTGGAAACAAAAAATGTTATTTTTACTGGGACCTCACGCCACCCATCTTGTTCTACCACCCATCTTGTTCTACCTGGCAGGTGAGCTCAGTGTCCTCTGTGTGGTCAGTTCTGTTCACCAGGATGAAGCTCTGCATTGTGGGATTAAGAAGACATTTCCATTCTTCAGCTAGGTCAGCTGTATGCCACGGGAGTAGAACTTTTTCACCTTGCAGGTGACATTGATCTTTTTCTTTGAAATGGGTTGTTCAAAAATAGACTTGGTGGGTCAAACTGAAATAACATAGGACAAAGGCTCAGGCTCCATGAAACAATTAGATCCATCTTACTTATTACTTGGTTGCCATTTACTTGATGCCTGCCTAGCATGTGGAGATTTTGTAGGCATTGTTATGCTTTGTCTGGTCCACATGGGTCTGGAGAAATGATTTATTCTTATATTTTAACCAGTTCAGGATGATATTTTGGGGGAAGAAGCTGAAGGACATGCAGCTGAAGTTCACAGACTGCCCGATTAGGGCCCTCTCCAAGGGCCTATTATCACATGCAGAGAGGGTGGAGATACAAGAAGAAAGAATAATAAACAATATTGGTAAGTCAGGTAGTATTGTATATGCTTTATATAATTTTAATTCTGACAACTCTGTGATTAAGTATTATAAATGTTCATTTTATAAATAAGGAAATGAAGGCTGATAGAGGCAAGGAACATATTAGCAATTAGCAGAGCCAGACTAGAATACAGTTTTCTCTGATCACATAGCATGTGCTCTTTTCTTAGATCACAATGTTTCTCTGTTCAGGAGCCACGTTCATATATCTTTCTCATATTTGGTATTGGTTGCCCCTACTACTCATTCTCATTTAATAAAATTAGGCAACTAGGAATAAAAGAAAGCTTTCTTAACCTGACACTTATCTATCAAAATCCTAAAACAGCCTGTCATCTTTAATGTGTAACTTTATGAAAATGTGCTTTAAAATCAGCAAAATGGAACACACATTCTACTACATCCATTCAACAATGTACTGGCAATCCTGGCCAATGCAATAAGAGAAGAAAAAGTAAGGGATAAATAATAATTTGGAAGGAAAAATATATTATGAATTTACACAGAAAATCCAAGTAAATCTATTGACTAAAAGACTAATAATGAATTAGAAAACACACATAACACATGAACATTTGGGGTTCAGTGACAAAAGTGGGCCAGAAAACATATGGTGTTGGGGACAATTATCTTTTCATAAATATTATTGAACACAGAAATAAATCCCAAACAGATTAAATTCCTAAATCTAAAACTCAATAAAACTATAGAAGAAAAAATTGAAGAACATATTTATGTCTTTGGGATGGGAAAGAACTTTAAGAGAAGATCTTAAAAACACAACTCATTGAGATTTATAAAGTTGACTTTAAAGACTTATAAAGGTAAGTATAACAACAATAAATATTATATATGATGAGAAACACCATACACAAAATTCAAAAGCAAACAACAAATAGGTAAGAGAAAGAAAATAATAAATATAAGTGTAAAAGTTAATGTAACAGAAAAGAAGCATAAAAGGGAGAGGTTTAATAAAACTAAAAGTTAATTCTTTGAAAGTGTACAATGAGGGAAAGGCTATCAATATCAGGAATATAAGAAGGGCTTTACTATAGATGTTGCAGATGTTAAAATGTTAAAAAGAGGATACTATAAACAGCTTTGCCAATATAAAATATAAAATTTAGAAGAAAAGAAAACTACTTGGAAAAATATAATTTATTAAAACTGAAGAAGAAGAAATAGTAGACATGAGAAGTCCCTGAACCACTAAGGAAACTAAAGCAGTAATTTAAAAAAACTCTTACAATATTATATTCTCCTTCTAAATAACTTTCATGCTCTCCCACACCTCTACTCTAAGTAGAATGTTATTAAGAAGGAGGCAAAGCCATAAACACAGGACTCTGAGAGTAAATGATGTGGGTTCTAGAATCTGTAGCCTGCAAAACTTTAGGCAAGCCCAATCTCTGGGTCTCACTTTCTTCATATGTTAAACTAAGGGTTTGGGCTTTGTGGTGGACATGTGTTGTTTTCAGTCTGCTTAGCATTTGTTTCACTGGGTTGATGGATTCCCTACCTAACACTCATCTCCCTTGAAATAATGAATAAGAAGCACAAAAAAGGTAAATTCAAATGATTTCCTGGGACTCATTTGTGAAAGTTGGGAGGAAGAAGCTCTCTTTTCATCTTGGTTGCTGAACTGGGGGAATGAATGGCAACCTTTACTACATTTATCTTTGCCACTATATGGAAAAGATCCATGTGTATCAGGAGAGGACAAATCCAGGCCAAGATGAATAGAAAAGAGAGAATTTCAAAGAATAAGATTCTTGGAGGCCTTGGACCCAAAGCCAGACCTTTAGTCATTGATTTCTAAATCTCTGCCTTAGATGCTGTGAAGAAGCCAGATCAGCTATAGGATTACTCAACTCCTATTTTTGCTTTAAACTAATGTATTAGGTTCTAGACCCTTGTAAGAACATTCTTCATAATATAGAGCATACTGCACAGAGCCCAGACCAACTCCACCTCTATTTTCTACTATATGTACCTCTGAATCTCCTTGATCATAGTTTCCTCAGCTGTACAATGAGGACAAGCATCCTTACACTCAAGTTGCTATGCAGGTAAATATAATAGTATAGGAAAAGTACTTGGGATATAGCAGATGCTCATTAAATAATACACATAGTATCATCAATTCAATCATTTTTTGGGCTGGTTATTGCTCAGAGTTCAAGGGCATCACAAGTATCATAACACTAAGAAAAATTAAGGCATTGGGAGCAGAAAAATTGACTTGTAATTGTATTTCAATATTCTGTGTATGTGGGACCTTTATCACCTGGAATCCCTTGGGACAGTGCTGACTTTAAGCAAACTGGAAACAAAATATTTTCTATCCCATAACTGGAGTCCAGAGGTGGAGGTGGAACCAGTACAACATGGCCATGCAATGTTGTCAACCCATACTCTTTACATTTCTGCAGTAATCTAGAGCAGATTTTTCAACTGATTTCTTTTATGATAAAACAATGTCTGTATTGAGAACATGGACAATACAATGTCTTATTCCCATTTAATAGGAAAGAGAATTAATCAGTTCCCATGATTTCTCTGTAAGCCTATCCTAATCTCTTCTAGACCCACATTGGCTTAAGGAAGTCCCCTATTTGAGTTGACCGCTGGAAGGGGTCATGAAATTGCTTTAATTGGTTTAGTCTAGCTATGAGAGGTGGGTTGAATGTTAAGATGTCAATCAAAATCATTCTTATTACTGTATTAACATTTCTAAGTCTCAGTTTCTCTTCTTGTAAAATACTTTACTCACAGGCTGCTGAGAGAATTAAGATCAAATATATATAGTACTCTCAATAATATTTGACATATTGCAGTTGTTCAACGTTTGGAAGATATTACTGAGATGATAATCATAGACCAAGGAATAAAGGAGACATGCCAATAACAGACGAATATAATCATGTGACTGCCCATCACCTTTGCCATATTTTATTGATTAGACCGTGTCACAGATCCTACCCATACTCAAGTGAGGATTATGCAGAGATGTGAACACAAGAATGCACAGATTGGTGGGGGTCCCTTATAGGTCTGTGTGCCACACTCAACAAGTAAAGTTATGAAATCAAGTAAGTTTTAATAGTTTTAAATGTTAACTTTTACCTTAAAATTTTAATTTAGTGACTCTTAACCCTGCATTGAATAAAAGGAGCAATCTGTATACCTTCTCTTACTGCATATAGAGTGCATGTGTGTGTGTGTGTGTGTGTGTGTGTGTGTGTGTATGCGTGCACATATAGCACAAAAGCAGAAATACATATATCTAAGTTATTAAAATTTCAAAGGCGGTTCATTATGGATTGAATTGTTTCTCCCCCAAAACATGTTGAAGTTTTCACCTTAGGTATCTCAGAATGTAAACTTACTTGGAAATAGAATCTTTACAGACTTCCGGTCAAGATGGCGGCGTAGGTAAACGCGGTATCGCGTCCTCCCACAACCACATCAAAGTTACAACTAAACTACAGAACAACCATCATCCAAAACCGCCTGAAATCAAGCTGAATGGAAGTCCTACAACTATGGAATTAAAAAAAAAAAAAAAAAGCAGCTACATCCAGACTGGTAGGAGGGGCGGTGGCGCGAGGGGTGGCGGCGGCAGCGCGACTGGCTGGTCCCACACCCACGTGTGGCGGATAAAAATCAGGAGGCTCCCGCGGCTGGGAAGGTCCTTCCTGAGGACTGAGGGGTCCCCGTCCCATACCAGGTGCCCCGCTCAGGGTTCCAGTGACAGGAAGAGAAGTCCCCATAACTTCTGGCTGGAAAAACCAGTGGGAACTGAGGCTCAGGGAGGCTGAAGCGGCTAGAGCCCCAGGCAGCTCCCTAAAGGGCCCGCGCACGGACTTATCGGACTCTCTCCCTCTAAGCTTGGAGGGGAGGCAGCTCCAGTGGCGCCAGAGACATACAGGGAAGAACTGAGCTGTTTGGCATTGGAGTGAGGGCTGGAGAGGGGGCTTCCTCGGGGACAACGTGCTATAAGAGGCCTTTGTTCCTTTGGTGAGCTCTTCCTGGGAGCGACAAACAGAAGCCATATCTGGGACTCCAGCAACCTGGCTCACACTGGTAGCCCCGCCCTGATGACTCCCTGAGGCCCTGCCCCGCCCCACACCACTTTCAAGCCCACCCAAGCTGTTGCCACTTGCTTAACTATAGGATTGGCCGGTCTTGGATCCTGCTTCAGGTTTTTCCTAAATTCTTTCAAACGAGCAGCATCGGGTCTCAGCGAGCCCCATACCTCTCATTAAGTAATACACTGAGACAAACACAGGGAGGCAGCCAAAATGAGGAGACAAAGAAACAGGTCCCAAATGAAAGAACAGAACAAAACCCCAAGAAAAGAACTAAGCGAAATGGAGATAAGCAACCTAACAGATGCTGAGTTCAAAATACTGCTTATAAGGATGCTCAGTGAACTCAGTGAGGGCCTCAAGAGCATAAAAAAGGACCAGTCAGAAATGATCGATGCACAGTTAGAAACGAAGGAGGCTTTAACTGAAATAAAGAATAATTTACACAGCTTCAATAATAGAGTACGGAAATCCAAGGAGCAAACCATTGATTTGGAATATAAGGAAGCAAAAAACGCCCAATCAGAACAGCAGAAAGAAAAAAGAATCCAAAAAAATGAGGATAATGTAAGGAGCCTCTGGGACAACCTCAAGCGTGCCAACATTCGCATCTTGGGGGTGCCGGAAGGAGAAGAGAGAGAACAAGAAATCGAAAACCTGTTTGAAACAATAATGGCAGAAAACTTTCCAAACTTGGTGAAGGAAACAGACATACAAGTCCAGGAAGCACAGAGAGTCCCAAACAAGATGAACCCCAAGAGGCCCACACCAAGACACATCATCATCAAAATGCAAAAGGTTCAAGACAAAGAGAGAATCTTAAAAGCAGCAAGAGAAAGGCAGCTAGTTACCTACAAGGGAGTTCCCATTAGGCTGTCAGCTGATTTCTCAAAAGAAACTTTGCAGGCCAGAAGGGAGTGGCAAGAAATATTCAGAGTGATGAAAACCAAGAACCTACAACCAAAATTACTCTATCCTGCAAAGCTGTCATTTAGAATCGATGGACATATAAAAACTTTCCCAGACAAGAAAAAGTTAAAGGAGTTCATCACTACCAAACCGTTATTATATGAAATGATGAAGGGTCTTTTTGAAGAAAAAGATAAAATATATGAACAAACAAAATGGCAATGAATACATATCTATCAACAATGGAACCTACAAACAAAATGAACAGGAAGAACAGAAACATTCTCATAGATACAGAGAACATTTTGTTGGTTGCCAGTTGGGAAGGGGGTTGGGGGAATGGGTGAAAAAGGTGAAGGGATTAAGAAGCACAAATTCATTGCTAGACTGACAAACCTCAAAGGGAAAGTGGTTGGGGGGGTGGGAAGAGATAAACCAAAGATCTTATATGCATAACCAATGGACACGGACAATAGGTTGGGAAAAGGTGGGAGGGGGATGGGAGTGGGGAGGAGGGGGTCAATGGGGGAAAAATGTGGAACATATGTAATACAGTTTACATCCAACAATAAAGATGTGAAAAAAAAAAAAAAGAATCTTTGCAGAGGTATTCAAATGAGGTTGGCCTTAGTCTTACATGACTGATGTTCTCATAAAACGGTAAAACTGGACAGAAATATAGACATGCACAGAGGTAAAATAATGTGAATACACAAGGAGAATGTCATTTGCAATCTAAGGAATGCTTGAGACTACCAGGAGCTAGGAGAGAGGCCTGGGACAGATTCTCCCTTACAGCCCTGAGAAGGAACAAGTCCTGGTGACACCTTGATTTTGAACTTCTGGCCTCCAGAACTGTGAGACAATATATTTTTCTTGTTTACACAAGCCAGTTTGCAGTACTTTGTTATGACAGGCAAAGGAAATTAATACAGGAGCAATTATGAAAAACAATCTAGCCCTGGCCAGTTTCGCTCAGTGGTTAGAGCATCAGCCTGTGGACCAGAGTCCCGGTTTCAGTTCCTGCTAAGGGCATGTACCTCGGTTGCGGTTTGTCCCTGTCCCGGTTGGGGTCGTGTGGGTGGCAACCAGTCGATGTATCTCTCTCACATCGATGTTTTTCTCTCTCTACCCCCCTCTCTCCCTCCTGCTCTATCTGAAGATAAAGGCAAAAATGTCCTTGGATGAGGATAAAAAAACAAAAAAATACAAAACAAACAAACAAACAAACAAAAACAATCTAAAATAAATTCTTAGGAGAGAAATTAAAAATAACAATTTGAGAAACACTGAAATAAGGGAAGGCCAGGAAGTGAGGAGGCCAGCATAAAGGGAGGATAGGGTTCATGGAGAGAATATTCCCTTCATTTATTTTTTGGGGGGGCTGACAAACAGTCATGCCTACTGGGTTGGAAATTGGTCTTCTTTTCTTCCCTAAGAGTAGGCAAACCATGAAGCGTGCAGACAGCTAGGACAGAGAGAAAGCGACAAATGGTACTAGGACCAAGCCACGACCAGGGTAGCAGTGACAGCCTGCCTGCCTTAGTTTGGCCCTAATAGGAATCATGAATTATCCATAGGGTAGTGGATAGCAGGGAAGGTGGCTGGATGTGAAGCATTACTTGGGAAGCTTAGCTTTCCTGATAGATCTCTGAATTCTCACTGTGTTTTCTAAAATTAGTTCAGAAGGAAGGTAATAGAGAGGTCTGCTCGAAGAACAAAGACAACTACATTGTTAGTTCTCAGTTTAGACCTCCCCAGACACTGGAGAATGTGGAGTTACTGTGAGTGGAACTTAGCTTCCTTTGGATGGGTTTCAACAAACAAGGTAATAAACAAGTCTGCCCCTTTTGGTTTAGAATTCACAAAAGCAGCTTAAGGCTATGATAGGAGACCCTCCCCATTCATTGACCTCTAGTGTGGGTAATATGGTCCCAGACTGGATTGTGTGGCTGCTCAGGTCCCTCCTTGCAAGGCTAGTCATACTGCATTCCATGATGGGAGGTTAGAGAACTGTGCATCCCTGGAGAGATGCAGGTTGCTTGGGACTCTAGAGGGCACACTGATCAGCTTTATGTTGAGATAAAGGGCATCTGGGGACAAACCTCATCATTGTTGAGATTCTGTTTTCTGGCTCAGCCAGAAGCTAAGACTTTCGCTGCCAGAGTCAGCAAATAGGAGTTGATTTTAGGCACCATAGACACCCTTACCCTTCACATTGCTTGAGTCAGAACCTCCATGGAGGGGTTTCTAGGGCAGGGACCCTCAGGGTAATTAATTTCCTCAGAGTAAGGGAGGCGAATCTTTGGAAATCACACCTGTGCAGATTAACATTGAATTTTTAAAAAGCGTGGGTTTGCCCTGACCGGTGTGGCTCAGTTGGTTGGGCATCATCCCGAGCACCAAAGGGTTGCTGGTGGATTCCAGGTCAGGGCACATTGCCATGGTTGCGGACTTGTTTCCTGGTAGGGGTGTACAGGAGATAGCTGATCGATGTATCGCTCTCACATAGATGTTTCTCTCTCTCTCTCTAAAAATCAATTAACAAATCTTTTTTAAAAAAGAGTGAGTTAAAGTGCTGAATCATCTCTGAAAATGTCATACTTCCCCAAATATTTCTGCTGTTCATTCTCTGGCTTTGTGGAGTGTCCCACTTCTGGACCATTGTGGGGTGGGACCATAAGACCTTTTGAGATCACTGAGTTGTGAAGAGAGGAGATCAATATATTTTGTAGAATATGCATTTAACTGCAAGAACCTCTATGGATCAACTTCCTTCTTCCACAGAGGTCCTTAAGTTATGTTGGGGTCTGCTCTATCAGCCTAGGTACTTGAGTGACAATGATATGCAGAGCTCCCAATACAAAGTGGACATGTCATTTAAATAAGAAGTAAAACAATGTTTCACGTTCCTGAGATATTTTCCAATAGCATAATCATGTTATATTAGTTTCCTAGACTGATTTAAGAAAATGCCAAAATTTCAGTGGCTTAAAACAACAAAAATTAATTGTTTTATAGTTCTAGAGGTCAGAATTCAAAGTTGGCATTACTGGATTAAATTCAAGGTGTCAGCCGAGTTACATTTCTTCTGGAGGCTCTGTCCCCTGCTTTTCCAAGTTCTAGAGTCCCACAGCCTTTCCTCAGGGTTCCCATCTTCCTGTCATGGCAACCCCTCGCTTCCCTTCTTACTTGCTCTTCTCTAACTTCGACTTTTTTTTTTTTTTTTACCACCTTTTTGTAAGGGTCCTTGTGATTATATTTTGTCCATCTGATAATCTAGGATAATATTTCTATATCAAGAGTCTTCATTTAATCACTTGTCCAAAATATCTTTTACCACAAGAAGTAAAATATTCACAGATTCTGGGTACTAAAATGTAAACCTCTTTTGGGGTGCCATTGCTCTGTCTACCACACACATCTCTTCTGGCTGTTAAAGAAGCCAGTTGCTATAGATAAAAACACCTATGTATGTGGCATTGTCACACAGCATAAATGACAAGGTCATTACTGGAATCTACATAAGAACTATTCAAGCAGTGGACTGGTGAAACAGTTTGAAAAATAAAACTAGAAAGCAATCACAGAAGAAAAATGAAATACTCACAAATAAAGAGAAATCAAGCAACACATCCAAAAAAAAAACAAAAAACAAACAAACAAACAAAACAATAGGTTAAAGCATAAATTGCAAGAGAGAGTAAAGAATACCTTGAAAAAAATGAGAATGCCCTGGCCAGTTTGGCTCAGTGGTGGAGCGTCAGCCTGCGGTCCAGAGAGACTCGGGTTCGGTTCCCGCTAAGGGCATGTACCTTGGTTGCAGTTTGTCCCCGGCCCTGGTTGGGTCGTGAGGGTGGCAACCAGTTGATGTGTCCCTTTCACGTCGATGTTTCTCTCTCTCTCTCTCTCTCTCTCTCCCTCCACTCTATCTGAACAAAAAATGGACAAATGTCCTCGGGTGAGAATAAAAAGAAAAAAATGAGAACAAAAACACAACACACCAAAACATATGATGCAGACAAAGCAGTGCTAGAGGGAAATTTATAGCTGTAAATGTATACATTTAAAAAGAGAAAGGGTCATAAAGCAATGACTTCACTATACACGTAAAGAAATTTGAAAAAGAAAAGTAAACCCTAAACCTAAAGTAGCAGAAGGAATAAATAATAAAAATTAGTGTAGAGATAAATAAAATGTGAATTTAAAAAAACACACAGAGAAATTCAACAAAACCAAGAGTTGTTCTTCAAAAACATCAACACAATTAATAAAACTTTGGTTATATTAACTAAGAACAAAAAGAGAAAAGATCCAAATAACTAAAATCAGAAAAGAAAAGAAGGACATTTCTAACAATTAAACAGAAATGAAACTCAGTTATACTTCTATACAGTGGACATTTCAAAAATGAAATTAAGCAAGCAATTCCCTTTTCAATAGCAACAACAAGTATAAAATACTTAGGAGTAAATTTAACCATTGAGATGAAAAACTTGTACATTGAAAGTACAAAATATTTCTGAAACAAATTCCAACAAACTTAAATGGAAAAATATCTGTGGTCGTGGACTGGAAGACTTAATATTGTTAAGATGCTCACAGTACCTAAAGACAAATACCATATGATCTCACGTATATGTGGAGTCTAATGAACAAAATAAACCGGTGAATGAAATAGGACCAGAGGCATGGATACATGGAACAGACGGACAGATCTCAGAAAGAAGGTGGATGGAAGGGACTGAAAGAGATGAACCGAAGACCATATATGTATATATGCATAGCCCATGGACACAGACAATAATGTGGTGAAGGCCTGGGGTGGGGGCTGGTTGCAAGGGGGCAAAGTAGGGGGAGGGAAATTGGGGACATCCGTAATATTGTCAAAATAAAATAAATTTGAGGTTTAAAGGAATTGGTAGAATCTCAAGATTACATTAAGAAAAATATCTCAAGAGATGCCCTGGCCGGTTAGGCTCAGTGGTTAGAGCATTGGCCTGTGGTCCAGAGAGACTTGGGTTTGGTTTCCACTAAGGGCACGTACCTCAGTTGCAGTTTGTCCCTGGCCCTGGCTGGGTTGTGTGGGTGGCAACCACTCGATGTGTCCCTTTCACGTTGATGTTTCCCTCTCTCCCTCCCACTCTATCTGAACAAAAAATGAAAAAATGTCCTCAGGTGAGGATAAAAAAAAAAAAAAATCTCAAGAGACCCCAAATAATGAAACAATCTTGAAACAAAAGAACATAGTTGGAGAACTCACACTTTCTGATTTAAAGTAAAAAATGACAGTAATCAAAGTAGTGTTTCTCTGTCATTAGAATAGGTAGATAGACCAATAAAATAGAATAGAAAATATAGAAATAAACCCTCACATATATGGTCAAATAATTTTTCAGAAGGACACCAAGACCATTTAATGAAGCAAGGACAGTGTTCCGACACATGGTGCTGGGAAACCAGATATCCGCATGCAAAAGAATGAAGTTGTACCCTTATCTTACAACATAAGAATAAAGACATGAATCAGAAACCTAAATATAAGTGCTAAAACTTAAAAATTCTTAGGAAAAAAAAAACCACCGGTGAAACTTCTTGTGACTTTGCATGTGACAATGATTTCTTGGATATGACAGAAAAAAAGCACAGGCTACAAAGAAAAAAAGTTACTCAGAGGGGGAGGTAGCTGTGGCACCACAGATGAGCCCTGTGTTCTCCATTTCTTAGCTTCTCCTCTCAGGGAAAAGATGGGGGTCGCCTTTGCAGAGTGTGAGCTGGTGGAACCCCCCGCTTAGCACTGTCTGTAGCCACACAAGCCTCTAAGGAGGCCACGTGCTGTCACCGGGCAGGTCCTTTGGTACCAAGAACATCAGTGGTTTGGGTTTTAAGTCTGGAGAACTCAGGGTGGGGGGAGCTGAACAGCTGAGACAAAAGTGTGTAAAACAGGAATGGATCTTGGAGGCAGACGTGGCGGGAAGAGAGGAGGGACGAGAGAGGAGGGGTCAGAGCGTGGAGAGGAGCAGAGAATGACCAAAGCTCTGCCGTCTGTGCGTCTATAAATCTCACGTCTTCATCTCTGTCCAGGCCTCTCCCCTGAACTCTGTCTGTCCAACTGTCACTCGACATGTTCCTTGGATGGAAATAAACATCTCACAGGAAAGAAGTCCAATCTGAACTCCGAACCTTCCCCGGACTCCCAGGCCTCTGTGTCTCCCCCGAGGCACCTTGATTGCTCCAGATGCTCAGGTTCCAAACACGTGGCGTCTTTCTCTCCCACCCCGAATCCTGTGCATCAGAAATCCTGTGGCTCCCCTTCAGCGCGCACCCAGTTTCCCCATCTTTCCCGTCTCTCCTGGCTACTGTCTGGTACAAGCCACTGCTTCCTGTGCGCAAGAATGCTCTACTTGCTTCTCTCCATGCACAGTTGTAGTCTACACTCAATAAAATGCTATGATTTAAGAGTTATGTCACATTATGTCACTTCTTTCTTCAAAACTTTGTGACAGCATGGATGGACCTGGAGATTATTATGCTAAGCAAAATAAGTCAGTCAGAGAAAGACAAATATCACATGACCTCACTTATATGTGAAATCTAATGAGCAAAATAAGTTGACAGACAAAGTAGGACCAGAGACATGGATACTTGGAACAGTTTGACAGATCTCAGAGGGGAGTGGGGTGGAGGGGATGGGAAGAGATGAACCAAAGAACATGTATGCATATATGCATAGCCCATGGACACAGACAATAGTGTGATGAAGGCCTAGGGTGGGGTGGGGACTAGGTGAACGGGGTCAATGGGGGGATGGGAGACATCTGTAATATTGTGAACAATTTTCTTTCTTTATTTATATTTTTTATTAATTTATTTTTGTTACAGATGTTTCTCCTTTTTTTCCCCATTGACACTCTACTCCCCATCCCCTCACTCCATCCCCAGCTTTGTTGTACGTGTCCATCGGTTATGCGTACATGCATATAAGTTCTGTGGTTTATTTCTTCCCTCCTCCCCACCTCCTCTTCTGAGCATTGTCAGTCTGTACCCTACTTCCATGTCTCTGGGTCTACCCTGTCCCTCAGACTGTTATGTTTATTATATTCTACAAATAAGTGAGATCATGTGATATTTGTCTCTCTCTGCTTGGCTTGTTTCACTTAGCATAATACTCTCCAGGTCCCTCCATATCGTCTCAAAGGATAAGAGATCTTTCTTTCTTACAGCTGCATAGTACCCATTGTGTATATGTACCACTGCTTTTTTATCCATTTGTCTACTAATGGACACTTGGGCTGTTTCCAGATCTTAGCTATTGTAAATAGTGCTGCTATGGACATGGGGGCATGTATATGCTTTCTGATTGGTGTTTCAGGCTTCTTAGGGTATATTCCTAGAAGTAGGATCACTGGATCAAATGGCAATTCAATTTTTATTTTTTGAGGTAACACCATAGTGTTTTTCATAGTGGCTGCACCAGTCTGCATTACCACCAGCAGTGTACTAAAGTCCCCTTTTCTCCACACCCTTGCCAACACTTGTTTACTGATTTGTTGATGTCCACCATTCTGGCAGGTGTGAGGTGATACCTCATTGTTGTTTTAATTTGCATCTCTCTGATGATGTGATGTTGAGCATTTCTTCATATGTCTCTTAGCCATTTGCATGTCCTATTTGGAGAGGTGTCTATTTAGTTCCTCTGCCCATTTTTTAATTGGGTTCTTTGTCTTTCTTTTGTTGAGTTGTATGAGCACTCTATATATTTTGGAAATTAACCCCTTATCTGTTGTTTCATTGACAATTGTGCTCTCCCATACAGTGGGTTTCTTTTCCCCTTTGATGGTTGTTTCTTTTGCTGTGCAGAAGCTTTTTAGTTTGATGTCGTCCCATGTGTTCATTTTTTCCTTTGTTTCTGTTGCCTTAGGTGATATATCAGTGAAAATTTTGCTGCATAGGATGTCTGAAATTTTGTTGCCTACATTTTCTTCTAGGATTTTTATGGATTCACGAGTCACGTTTAAGTCTTTTATCTATTTTGAGTTTATTCTTGTGTAGGGTGTAAGTTGATGGTCTGGTTTCATTTTGTTTCATGTACCTGTCCAATTTTCCCAACACCATTTATTAAAGAGGCTGTCTTTACTCCATTGTATGCTCTTGCCACCTTTGTGAAATATTAATTGAGCATAATGTTTTGGGTCAATTTCTGTTTTCTCTGTTCTGTTCCACTGATCTATATGCCTGTTCTTGTGCCAGTACCAGGCTGTTTTGATTACAGTCACTTTGTAGTATAACCTGATATCTGGTATTGTGATCCCACCTACTTTGTCCTTCTTTTTCAAGATTGCTGTGGCTATTCGGGGTCTTTTTTTGATTCCATATGAACTTTTGAAGTATTTGTTCTAGTTCTGTGAAATATGTCTTTGGTATTTTGATGAGGATTGCAGTGAATTTATAGATTGCTTTGGGTAATATGGACATTTTAATGATGTTAATTCTTCTAATCCACGAACAAGGTATGTGATTCCACTTTTTTTATATCTTTCTCTAGTTCTTTTTTCAGTGTCCTGTAGTTTTCTGCAAATAGGTCCTTTACTTCTTTGGTTAAGTTTATTCCTAGGTATCTTAATTTTTTTGCCACGATGGTAAATGGGATTGTTTTTTTAGTTTCTCTTTCTGTGAGTTCATCATTGGTGTATAAGAATGCCGTTGATTTCTTGACATTAATTTTGTATCCTGCTACTTTGCTACTATTTGGCAATACTTTAATTTTTCTTCTAACACTTATCATTTTCTAATATTCTGTATTATTTACTTATTTATTATGGCTATTGTTTATTATATCTATTGTCATTTCCCTGCTAGGATACAAGCTCTAGGGGGGCAAGTTGCTTTGTCTTTTTTATTCACCTCTGCACTCCAAGTTCCTATAACCCTCCTGGTACATTGTAGGTATCTAATAAATATTTGGACTATATGTGTGAATTGCCCAGTCAGACTCCTTGAAACCCTGAAGCCTATTTTAAGTGGGCAAGTCTGTAGAAATGATGTCAGAAAAAGGGTTTCTCAACCAGATGACTTGGAGAAAAACAGAAGCATCTTGTGCATATGCAGGAAATGCAAGAACCCAGGAGCAGAAAACCACAGACTCTCTCCCGCACACCTACCCTTCCCTATACCTATTGGCACAAGGGGTAGAAACCTAATGGGATGGATGGGAGGTAATGGTGATTTATGAGCTCTAGAATCAGACTGTTTCAGTTCAAATAATAGTTCTAGCACTTACCATTGAGTGATTTTGACCTCTCTGTGCTTTTTTCTCTTCTGTAATTAGACTCTTATCTTAGGTATAATGATGACATGAGATAACGTAAGAATTTCCAACAGTATCTGCACATGTTGAGGGTTCAAGAATTTGAAAAGTTATTACTCATTGTATTTCCTGGAGTTTTGATGCTTTAACTGACATTAAAGGAGATACATATGGACATATGTAGATGCAGCTACAGATGGAGATATAGGTATAGATATGGATATGGATATAGATATAGATATAGATATAGATATAGATATAGATATAGATATAGATATAGATATATGTAGATCATACAGGCAGGAATCTCTGTATGTTTTATTCCCTTTTTTCCTACTCACCCCTTCCCATCATGAAAGAGGGATACCACATTATAATGCACAAAATTCTACTCACTTATCAACAGAGAAGCTTGCTTGTCTTAACAGTTTGGGGAGTGTAAGAGGTAAGTTTAGAGAAGTAAAAAGAAGGGAGGGTGTCTGAGAGACAGAAAGAACTAAACATCTGTTCATATGCAGTTCATGTAGACTGAAAAGGATTTGAAGAGAACAAAAAGAAAAGGCTTTTCAAAAATCCCGTGTGTGTGTGTGTGCACTCCCTCACACTGACTTGTACACACACACACACACACACACACACACACACACAGATACATTCATCACAAATATACAGACAGGATGGCCTCACATGCTAGGACACAGGTTGTTTTGAGGGTTAAATGAAATTATAATGCATGTTAAATGCTCAGTAACATACTTGGCACATAGTAACCATTCAACACATCATTAACAAACGTTCCTGAGTAAACAGCAGAATCTGAACTCTGGGTCTCTGGTGACCTGCTGGGTGGTGACTGTTCTTTGGTTTACTTTTCTGTGTTTGCTGATTTTTCCACAATCAGCCTCCACTGTGATGTCATATATCATGGTTAAAAGAATGAGTTCTGGAGCTGCTCAACCTGGATTTGAATCCCAGCTGAACCACAGCCTTACATAGGTGACATTGAACATGTTACTCACTCTGCCTCAATTTCCTCATCTGTAAATCAGGGATAATGGTCATGGCTCTCACACAGGGATGTGATGATTAGAGGATTTCATGTGCACAAAGTTCCCTGTTACGGTTTGAAGCATCATCTGTTTTGATGCCTCTGATAACCAGGTGCAGGCGATGGAGCCACAGAAAAAATGCTCAGATCTCTGATTTCATGCTCTCAGATATTGCCCTGTTTTGGCCTGACAACACTTATGATGCACCCTGGTTCCCTGGAGGCTTTAAAATTCTAGGGGCAGGAAGAGGTCCAGGGATAGAGAGAGGGGATGCTACCCCAAGGGGTGCTCATCTGGGAGGCCCAGCAGCAGAGTCAGCAGCAGAGTCAGCAGCAGGCAAGGAGGAGGGCGGGGCTAGGAGGTGGGAACGGGCATCCTGGAGGCCTGAGGAGCTGCTCTGTCCAAATGTGTGCTGGGCAGCCCGGATCTGCTCTGTGCGGGGAGAGAAGCCACACCTCACAGGATATAAGAAGATGCACCTAGGATGGGTGATAGGACAGTGACACTGTGTTCAATTCTAAATAAGAGAAAGTTTCTGCTTCTAGGTTGTGAAATCAAATCAGGCAGAGAAGGCAAATATAGGGTGAGTAGTTACTCATGTTAGTTTACAGAGAGACTTGGACAGGCCTATAGAAAATAGTGCATCCCCCCTGCCTGGGGCCTCAGCTCTCCACTGGGCCCTTTAGCCAATCTGAAGTGTTCATGGTGATGTCTTACTTGGGGGCCCAGGACAAGAAGGGTCTATGATGTGGGCTGTGTCCCAAACTTCCAAACCCAGGACCCTAGGATGTTGCTGGCTTATGGCCTTATCTCCTTTAACCTCACTAAGAGCTACTCAGCTGGAGAAAGGTTCACCAGAGCCTGGTCAATGTTGGAATGGAACCAGGTCTGCTCCTCAATGATTCCCTATTCCAACTCTTTACTGATGTAACTGGTATAATTTAGCCCAAACGCACAGTGTAATGTGGACCTCACCACTTGTGTGTGCCTCCATGGAACCAAATGTCCAATAATAAGCAAATGACTAAATAAACTGTGGTGTATCTGCACAAGGAAACACTACTCAGCAATAAAATGAAATGACTTATTTACAATTTTAAGTTTTAAGTGCAACAATTTTAAGTTTCTCAAAAACATGCTGAGTGAACAAAGGCAATCTCAAAATGTCACATACTTTGTGATTCCACTTATATAATATCCTTGAAACTATTCAATGGAGAGCATATGGGCACTTGAGAAGTTTGGTACAGTGGGGATGGGGGTCACTATAAAGGGCCAGCACAGGGAGACCTCTGGGGTTATGGGATTGTTTTTCATCCTGGTCATGGTGGTAGGTACACAAACATATTCATGAGGGATCGACATGACCAAAGTCTGGTAATATAGCAAGATTCAGTATAAATACCAATCTCATGGCCATAACATAGACAGTGACTATTCAGTCATTCAAAATTACAATAAATGATAGTAGGGTGATGGGGATAGAAAGTGTGCATATGTGGCATGAGGTCAGGAGTAACAGAACCTTATATGCCCATCTTTCCATCTTCGTTAGTGGAAAGTCCGTAAATAATGACTGAATGTGAAATATCAAGAAATAGCAATATAAGCTATATGAGATTGGCAAAACCAAAACAAAACAAAACAAAAAACCCCTAAAATAATCAGCAAAAAGAGTTACACGTGGTTGCCTCTAAGAGGTGGAAAATGGTGGGAGGTTAGGGAGACTTCAACTTTCATATGTAGAAGTTCTAGAACTATTTGACTCCTGAAATGTGTGCATGTATAACTTTGATAAAGGTAGAAACCAATACCAGATAATTCGTGTTGTAAGTGTTGCAAATAAAAGAATGTGCACACTATTAACAGCACTAATAAGGAATTCATAAGCTTGGTGGATATAGAGTGATGATCAAAACAGTTACCATCTTAAACAGTAGTAAAAACCTACTGTAAATAGTAATAATAACTTTTAAAGATTCCATGAACTAGAAAGTGCAAAGATAACTTCAATTAGAGATACATAAGATGATTATGGGGGAAAAACATGTAAAATTATGAACTGAAAGTCATAAAACAAATCTTAAAATGTAATTGTCATATCCATGAATGGGAAAACTTAATATTAAATATATATCAATTTGCCTAAATTAATATATAAATTAAATGCAATCAAATAATAATCCTAATATGGTTTTTCATGAAACAAGACAAAATGATTCTGAAACGCTTTTGGGCCAAGAATAGCACACCATTTTGAACAACAAGAAAAAGTGGGATGATTTGTCCAAAAGAGGCGTGAAAATGGATTCTATAGCTATCCTAACTAAGACAGGCTCGTTCTGACAGAGAGAGAGACAAGTAGCTCAATGGAACAGAGAGCTCATAAAAAGAACCAGGTATTTATGGAGACTTGACATATGGCAAAGGTGGCAGTGTGGGGCATTGAGTGCTGGGCAATTTATCCTGTGGAAGAAAAGATTCTCCCCACCTGTCACACACACACACACACACACAAACACACACACACACACACACCCCAGGAAAACATAGCTAGGTGAAAGACATAAATGGAAAAGCAAAACCTGATCAATAATTCAAAGCAGTTTTTGGTATAACCTAAGCTCCCAAATGACAGCAATACTGCTGCTTCTGGCCCACACAAGAGCAACAAGAGGAGCTCTCCATATGTGCCAAGGAAGCAAAGATCAGAATGTTTGTGCTAAAGATGCATCAGAAAAACATTAGATAAGGCTTCGCTATCTATCCTGAGAAGAATCAATGAATTGTAGCATATTCTTACAATAGAAAACAATAGAACAAATAGAAAATTAATAAAACAAAGCTGCGTTTATTAACCTGAAAAAAAATCACACAGAGTTAAGCATAAAAAAGAAAGTTTTAAAATGCTCTATAAAGTATGATAGTATTTATATAAAAATTAAAACATGCAAAGTAATATCAAATATTTCTTAAAGATTTATTCATATAAGAGTAAAATGTTAATATTTTGTAAAGAGAAGTCCATGGATTTTTTAATATTATTGCTCATATATTTTACACTAGAACAATGTTTATTAGACTAGGTGATTTCAAATATCTATGTGTTAAAATGAAATACTTGCAAAAGCTCTGGATAAGGATACATCTGCTCTGATTATTAAGGGTTGTTAATGATTGAGAGCCAGTTGGAAACATATTTTCATGATCTGTTTGGTTCTCGTTTGGGTGGAAGCCTTCTTGAACATGTGGCAGCTCTCCACTCTGTGGGTAGAATACCTGCATGTAGCAGGCAATGGCCACCAAGTCCAAGGAAAGTGAATACTGATTGGGACACTTACTGCAGGGTGCACAGACACATCCCAGAGAAAGCAGACAATTACTGAAGGAAGTGCACTGTGGTAGCCTGGGAACTCCTTGAGGATGGGTCATCTGCCCAGGGTCTGCCACAGAGGAGGATTTAGGTATTGGTTAACAAATACATACATAAGTGAATGCATAATTAAATAAGAGTATGAATGCATGAGTGAATGGATGTGATTCTAAATAGAATGAAGCCATCCTAATCTGTCTTTTCCACTTTGACCATTCTCTCACAGGCCACAACATGGGTGAAACTTGAAGAAATTGTGCTAAGTAAAATAAGGTAGATGCAAAAGGGCAAATACTATACAGTTCTATTTGTATGAGGTCTCAAGAATAGTCCTACTCATAGAGACTGAAAGCAGAATCATGGTTAAAAGTGATGGGAGAGAGGGAGAAATAGGAAATATTAACATTTTACACTTATATGAATAAGTTTAATAGCTACTGAATTTAAATTTCACAAAATGAAAAAGTTTGGAGATCCATTTCACATACTTGCTAGAAGGTGTTATTCTCTTAAGAGATTTCTGAAACTCCTCAGAGTATTGATGGAGGTATGTCACCTTCTCTTTACTCCATGTTGGTCCTGACCCTGTGTGTCCTATGGGCTGGTCCCTTCTATTGGCCTTTGTCTCTTCTGGAACAGCCCTCCTTGCCCAGCACTGGCTGTTGGTGGAGCAGAGGTCGGCACTGTTGGCCCTATTAGTGCAATTTTTAAAATTATCACTGATGGTGAACTGGGATGGTGTAACCAGAGAAGGGAATGTCTTGGTTTCAGTCATTAGAAAATTAGTTGGGAAATGGTAATTATAAGGACTATAAAATTGGATGGCTCTTGCTGAGGTATCAATCCTTTGGAGAAAGACAATGAACAGCTAAGAGTGATTAATTACAAGCAAAAGTTAAGTGTGAGCGACAAGAGATTTTGATAGCATTGCAAATTCTTTTCTTTTAGAAAGAGAGGGCAGAAAAAGCTGAGATCTGGGCCATGGATATAATTCTAGGACCAGAAGAGCTATAGAAGAGGTTGAATTTTGCACTTCAATGGGCCTGCTCAACAAGGATAGGACGCTGATAGGCAAATATGGGACCCTGAAATATGGACCTATGGGCCAAAGAACAGCAATCTTCAGTCCCCTTCTGGCTGCTGAGGACAATGGCAGCAGCTCAGCTACTTGTCTCTAAATATGGCCTCTCAAAACCAAATTAAAAATGCAAAAGAGAAAGTAAACCCTACACACAAGTGGCTCTCAGTGTTACTTGAGGAGAAACTGTGAAAACATCAAAATAACTGAGTCAGAAGGGAAAGAATCACTACATTCTAGTGCACAATCTGTCTGGAGGCTGCCATCCCCCCTGTCACTCAGCACGAGGAGATGGGCAGCTGGCAAAGGGGCCTGAGAGCTCCTTGGGGTACCACCACCACCGGTACCAAACCCACCCTACACCTGACATGTTGAGTGTCCACAGATCAGAGCACAGACCACAGGAAAAGGCTTCAAAGTGTCTGTTCCGAAGGGTTGGCACAGAATCCCCATCATCTGTGAATATGTGACCTTACCTGGCAGGAGGAACTAGTCGTTGTGATTAAGTTAAGGATTGAAATGGGGCCATCTTCCTCGTGGAGTCAAGCTATTCACAAAGATCCTACTCAGTGAGAGAGGCGGGCGGAGAGTCCGAGGAGATGTGATGACAAGCAGAGCTCAGAGCGATGTGGGGCCCTTGGCCGAGCAGTGTGGGCAGCCTCTGGGGCTGGAAAAGGCCAGGAAATGGGTTCCCCCCAGAGCCTCCAGAAGGAACCCAGTCCTGCCAACCCACTGTAGACCTCTGATCTCTAGAACAGCAAGATAATAAACTTGTATTATTTTAAGACACTAAAAGTGTCCTAATTTGTTTCAGTGGCCATAGGAAGGTAATACCAGGAAGCAGGGCCATTTTAAAAGAACAGATGAGATTAAAGAGACAGGCTTCGCTTTTGGTGCATTGCTTCCATGGGAAAAAGGCAAAAAAGAAGGAAAGAGTACTGTTCGGCAACAAGTGTTAAAAGGAAAGGAAATGGTGGATGTGGAAATTTGGGGTTTTGAAAGACAAAAAAGAACCCAAAATTTTGAGGACTTAAACTCTTTTTCCCACTATTGAATCATATCTTCTAATGGAAAAGTGTATTAACATGCCTAGACTATGCTATACTGACAGAAGAGAGGTTCATTAATCTAGAAATGTTATAAACATCCCAGTACCATAAACATGATAAAAAAGGTGCACTGTTTCACCAGACCTGTTGGACCATGTGACAGCTGTGGCCAGAGAACTCAGATGCCAGTGTAACGTGTGGCATCCCAGTGTGGAGGGTCACATAGACCTCTTGTACTTGGCATAGCCTACCAATGCAGATAATCCAAAAAAAAAAAAAAATCATTTCCAGCAATGAGACTTAGTACTTAGCAAGTATGCTGAGTCAGGTATACCAAAAACATCAGGAAGTAACAGCCCAGGGCTGGTCTCCAATAGGGCATAGAAAATAAAGGCAAACCCAAGCTGGTCCAGAAAAGATAGAAACTCATCTCTCCTGCTTTCCTATTCAGTGCAACTCTGACCCCTAGAGTTTGCACCAGGTAGAAACAAAGGAGGATTCAGATGGAAGAGAAAGGTGCTCTGGTTTGGGACCTGAGGACTGAAGGAGGAACACGGCAACCAGGCATCATAGGTTGCATTCTTCTAACTCCCCAGGAACTGCAGGCAAACCAGCTGTAGCATTACAAAAACAAATATTCTAAAATCAGTCATCTAAGTTACCATTTCAAGAAACAAGAAAAGGAAGAATAAAATCAACCCAAAACAACCAGAAGGAAGAACATTATAAAGAAAAAAGGAATCTGGCTGGTGTGGCTCAGTGGTTGAGCATCGACTCATGCACCAAGAGGTTGCCGGTTCAATTCCTGGTCAGGGCACATGCCCAGGTTGTGGGCCTGATCCCTAGTGGGGGGCATGCAGGAGGTAGCCAATTGATGTTCTCTTTCATCGATGTTTCTATCTCTCTCTCCCTGTCCCTTCCTTTCTGTCTAAAATCAATAAAGGCAAGAAATTTTTAAAGAAAATAGAAAACTCAAATAAATTGGCTCTCAACAAAGTGGGAATTGAGGGAACTGATCTCAACACAATAAAGGCCTTATGTGATAAACTGACAGCTAACGTCATACTGAATGAGGAAAAACTAAAAGCATTTCTCTTAAGATCATGAACAGGACAGGGACATCTACTTTCACCACTCTTATTTAAGATAGCACTGGGAGTCCTAGCCACTGCAATCAGACAAGAAGGAGAAATAAATGGCATCCAAAGGAAAAAGTAAAACTATCATTATTTGCAGATGACATAATATTGTATATAGAAAATCCTAAAGATTCCACCAAAAAAATACTGCAACTGATAAATTTAGTAAAGTAGCAGAATACAAAATAAATATCCAGAAATCAGTTGCATTTTTATATACTAATAATGAACTATCAGAATGGGAAACTAAGAAAACAATCCCATTTACAATTGCATTAAAAAAAACTCCTAGGAATACATTTAATCAAGGAAGTAAAAGACCTGTACTCAAAAAATTATAAGACACTGAAGAAAGAAATGAAAGAACATACCAACAAATGGAAGTATATACTGTGCTAATGGACAGTAAAAATTAGCATTGTTAAAATGTCCATACTACACAAAACAGTCTATATATTCAACACAATTCCTATCAAAATACCAACGGTGTATTTCACAGAACTTGAACAAATAATCCAAAAATTTATATAGAATCACAAAAGACCCTGAATAGCTACAGCAATCTTGAGAAAATAGAAGAAAGTCTTAGGAATCGTAATCCCTGATATCAAACTATATACTACAAGGCCTTAGTAATCAAATTAGCATGGTACTGGCATATAATCAGACATATAGACCAATGGAACAGAATAGAGAGCCCATCAATAAGTCCACAATTATATGGTCAATTAATATTTGACAAAGGAAGCAAGAACATACAATGGGGATAAAGACAGTCTATTCAATAAATGGTATTGGGAAAATTGAACAGATACATGCAAAAAAAGAAGAAACTAGACTACCTTCTTACACTATATACAAGAAACTCAAATGTACTAAAGACTTAAATGTAAGACATGATACCATAAAAATCCTAGAAGAAAATGTAGGCAGTAAAATCTCAAACATTTCTCAGATGACCTTGATTAGGTTAGCTCAATCACCTGGTGTTATGACAAGAAGTCTCCCAAACACCCCTCCATTGCTCCCTGAGTCCCTTCTGTAAAACTCCAACTCACACAGTGATTGACAAGAACGGACATCATAGAGGAACTAAAATTTGCATATATAAAATGTTCAGTGAACAATTATGATTATTGTTGGTTGACTGTCACAAATAGTAGACAAAGGATGGCCATGCTGTGACCACTCACTGTCAACTGGATGCCGATTCAGATGAGAAAGTCCAGGATGCAACAGAGACCAGGAGAAGGTTAGAAAGAGCCAGGAGGCGGGAGGGGCTGACGTGAGTGGTGAATGCAGTGACTATCAGGTGAAGAAAGCAAGAGGCAGGGCATTGTGAACAGGATGCTCCCTCCCTTGCTCTTTCTTTCTTTAATATATATTGGTGTCCTGGGCAGGACACAAATTTATTTAATTTACATTAAATAAATTAATAAAAATAATTTAAAAAATATATATTGGTGTCAAAAGATCTATAAGGATATGTACCAAACTCTTACTAGTGGTGAGTCTTGGAGTGTGGGATTTGTGATAAGGGAGATCACTTCAAAATGCAAATTTATATCTATAGATTTCGAGATTATTCTATAATAAACAAGAATTACTACTCCTAACATTAAAAAAGATAAAATTTGAAAAGCAGTTCAGTTACATTTAAAATTTTTTTGAGGAAACGCCATACTGTTTTCCATAGTGGCTGCACCAGTCTGCATTCCCACCAACAGTGTACTAGAGTGTCCCCCACCCCCCATCCTCCCCAGCACTTGTTTGATGATTTTTTTTTTTTTTTTTGGTACGTGCCCCTAGCTGGAACGGAATCCGGGACTATCTATCTGGTCCACAGGCAGATGCTCCAACCGCTGAGCCAAACCGGTCAGGGCTGTTTGATGATTTTTTGATGGCAGCCATTCTGGCAGGTGTGCGGTGACACCTCATTGTCACTTTAATTTGCATCTCTCTGATGACTAGTGATGTTGAGCATTTTTTCATGTCTCTTGGCCATGTGCATGTCCTCTTTGGAGAGGTGTCTATTTGGGTCCTCTGCCCATTTTTTAATTGTATTGCTTGTCTTCCTTTTGCTGAGTTGTATGAGTAGTTTATATATTTTGGAAATTAACCCCTTATCTGATGTATCACTGGAAAATATGTTCTCCCATACAGTGGGTCCCCTTTTCATTTTGATGCTGGTTTCTTTTGCTGTGCAGAGTTTTTTAGTTTGATGTAGTCCCATTTCTTTATTTTTTTCCTGTTTCTCTTGCGCTAGGGGATGTATTGGTGAAAATTCTGCTGTGTGAGATGGCTGAGATTTTGCTACCTATGGTTTCTTCTAGGGCAGCGGTTCTCAACCTGTGGGTTGCAACCCCTTTAGAGGTCGAACAACCCTTTCACAGGGGTCGCCTAAGACCATTGGAAAACACATATTTCCGATGGCGATTCATAACAGTAGCAAAATTACAGTTAAGAAGTAACAACAAAAATAATTTTATGGTTGGGGGTCACCACAACGTGAGGAACTGTATTAAAGGGTCGCAGCATTAGGAAATTTGAGAATCACTGTTCTAGGGTTTTTACGGTTTCATGACTTACATTTAAGTCCTTTATCCATTTTGACTTTATTCTGGTGTATGGTATATTTATTTGACTTTATTCTGGTGTATGGTATATTTATTTGACTTTATTCTGGTGTATGGTATATTTATTTGACTTTATTCTGGTGTATGGTATATTTATTTGACTTTATTTTGGTGTATGTTGGTGGTCTAGTTTCATTTTTTTTTTTTTTTTTTACATGTACCTATCCCATTTTCCCAGCACCATTTATTGAAGAGACTGTCTTTACTCCATTGTATGCTCTTAATTCCTTTGTCAAATGTTAATGGAGTGATATGGTTTAGGTCATTTTCTGGGTTCTCTGTTTTGTTCTTTTGGCCTATATGCCTGTTCTTGTGCCAGTTCCAGGCTGTTTTTATTATAATGGCTTTGTAGTATAATTTGATATCCAGTATTGTGATCCCTTCAGTGATTCCACTTCCAGGAATATATCCTAAGAAGTCTGAAACACCAGTCAGAAAGAATATATGTACCCCTATGTTCATGGCAACACTATTTACAATTGCTAAGATTTGGAAACAGCCCAAGTGCCCATCAGTAGATGAATGGATAAAAATGTTGTAGTACAGCTCTGGCCAGTTTTCTCAGTGGTTAGCTCATTGGCCTGTGGACCAGAAAGTCCTGAGTTCAAGTTTGCATCCTATGCATGGACAACTGCTCTGCTTGCTTCATTGAATTGCTTATTTGCATCGTCCCTCGATCCAATCATCTCTCCACTCCAACTCGCCGTGGAAATGCCGGTTCCCAGACCCCTGAGCTGGAGTTCCTCTGGCATCTCTGCCAAGACTCAGGCACGTCCACCACTTCCCAATAGCAGTTCTGAGTAATCTGTTTACAGCCCGTTAAAACAAAGACATTTTAGTTTTCAACATGAGGGGCTCACAGAACTCTAGAATTTACATTAAACTGTTCGAAACATCAACTTAAAACGGGCATGGAATAGCCCTTCTTCACAGGACACAAAAGACAATGAACAGGGTCAGAAATCGGAAAATACAAACTCAGAGGCAAGGCGACAGGAGCCGAGGCCTGGCCATAGGCCACCGCGGTGCTGAGCCTGAAGCTCATTCTGGTGGCTCGGCTCCACCCTCCCGCAGCTAAGGCGGCTGCAGGCCACTGTCCCACTACATTCTTCCGCGGGCCCTGCCACACCCTCCCGCTGCCCTCAGCACGTTTCCACCGCCTCCCAACTGCCTGGAGCGCTGCCCCAACCCACCGCCCAAGTGCAACCTCGCTCTTTTCGGCCTTCGGCGCCAATCCCCTGTGCCCCGCCGGGACCCACACGATCTTGCTCAGGCCCCCACCCCGAGCCTGGCCCGGCCCGCCCCCCGATGTGCCGGCCCCTCCGGAGCCCCGCCCATGGCCCCCCGCGCTCCCCCCAAGCCCCTGCCCCTGTAGTCCAGACTCGGGAGCGGCTAGTGGAGGGAGAGGATGGTTAACCCTGGCTTCTGTGGTTTACGGTCTTTCTCCTTTAAATCTGAGCATCTCTGCCCACAGCCCTACACAGATGAAGCCTGGGGGTCGTGACGAACCTCGAAATCCCCAAACCCGTGCCACCCACAATGGTAAGTCTCGCGTCCGTGTGAGACGGCCGGACCCTGAGGGCTTCGCTGCAGCGTTGAGACGACTCTTACTGAGTCGGCCCTGCTGTGGTCTCTCCGTCTGAGTTTTCCTGCCTAAAACCGTTCACTGCCAGCCACCTGGCCCTTGAAGTCAAATCTTCGCGCCCCTCCCCCAGCCTCGCAGTTCTTTCCGGCCTGGACCAGGGCCCCGACCCCCTTTTCGGCGGATTCCTTCACCTCCCCTTTCTGGAGATGACCCCTCCCCCATTTAATAAATAAAAGGCCGGATGCCAAGGAAGAGTACACTTTTCGTTGAGGTGGGGTTTAGGACGAAAGAACACCTGGTGTCCCAAGCAGAGGTCAGCCCCCGCCACGCTGGGAGGGGCTGTGTGGAAGCGGGGACTGCGAGGGGGGTCCAGGAAAGGGGCGCAGTGCGGAGGGTCAGGAGAAAGATAAGGTGAAAGAAATAGAGTAGTGAGAGGGCAGAAAGGTCAGTGAGGGGGGTCCATAAAGAGACCACAAAATTGAGGGTGTGGGAGTTCCTTGTAAAGTAAAGGTAAGTGTGAAAGAGTAACTCGGGACAGGAGCAAAGCCAGGAAACAGAGAACCATGGAGGAATGGGAGGAGCCCCAGAGTCGTGAGGGGGAGCAAAAAGGGAGAGGAGCCCTTGGTCAGCAGAAGTGGGGCCAGAAAGGGCAAGGCGCTTCAGATGGAGAGTTAGATGAAAAGAGTTGGAGGAGCCCAGAGCAGGAGCAGATGGGGCGAAGGGATGACAGAGCCGAGGGAGAAATTAGCCAGGTGGCGGTGCTAGTGAGTCTGGCAGAGAGGGTATAACTTGAAAGACAAGGTAACTGGAAGCAGAGGGGACACAAGGATGGGGGGAGAAAGGGCCTGAAATATGGAGAGATGGGGAACAATCAGAAAGAGGAGGGGAAAAGTGCTACTGAAGGTGGTTTCAGGAGTTTCATGGAACAGGTGTAGGGAAAGGAATCTAGGAAAAGGGAGAAAGAGCAGGGGAAGAGAGAGAGGGAACACAGGAAAAGACAACAGTGGGGAGAGAAACAAAGGAAAATAACCTAAAAACAGATTGAGAGACAGACATGCATCTAGTGCAGGAAGAGGAACCCAGTGGAGAACTGATGGGATATGGAAAATTAAATTTATTCAGCCAGAGGGGGAGACTTGTCTCAGTCAGTCCTGGGTCTTTTCTCATTTCCTGGGCTGGGATTAGAGAGGTGAACTGGGACAAAAAAATTCCAAGTCTGTCACTACATGATGCTTTTTCAAGGAATATTACAAGTGTTGGTTTTATATTTCCTTGAAATGGATTGACTTTTTCTTTTCTGCCTCTTATTTCATTGTTTTCTTAAAAACATATTGAAATAAATTTTTGTTAAATTTCTGATTTTTTGTAAATAGTCATTTACTTCTGAAATAAACATTGGTGACATCTCATAACCAGCTCTTATTAATCCTTTCTAAATACCAGGTAGCTTAATTTTTTATTTTTTTATCCTTACCTGAGGACATTTTTTCATTTTTTGTTCAGATAGAGTGGGAGGGAGAAAGAAGAAGAAGAGAGAGAGAAACATCGATGAGAAAGGGACACATCGAGTGGCTGCCTCCCACATGACCCCAACCAAGGCAAGTGCCCTCGACCAGAATCAAACCCCTAACTCATTGGTCCGAGGGCCAATGTACTAACCGCTGAGCCAAACCGGCCAGGGCAGTAGCTTAAATTTTTTAAATAGTCATATTTTTTAAAATTCTGACTTGTTTCTCCTTCTCAATATAGTGTGTGTACTTTAGATCATGAGCCCTGCATTCTTTCTACTCCTTAGCATATGTGGAAATGTCCATTGGTACGTATAAATAGCATTAGGCTATTTCAGTGTACGCTTGGTAAGGATGTCTTTGTTCTTGACAGTCAGAACCTAGTTTTAGTAAATTAGACTAATATTCAGCAGCTTTTTTATTCCATTTATATGATTTGTTAAATTAGTGAGCTGTATGCCTCTCAAATCCCTTGTCTCCATTCTCTGAAAATGTTGAAGGATGGACATGAAACTTTGTTCCAACAGAGCTCATGTATTCATGGTGAAGTATTTTGATCAATATATTTCCATAACTTACATTTTTTTTCAAAGTTTTCATTGCCAAAATCAATCATCATTTTACAGATTTTAAATGCTTCGCTGGGAAAGTTGGAAAACAATGCTTGCGTCTCTTTGATTGACCTGGGGACAGACATTTCCGTGGTGGAAGGACTATTCTCAGTGTTTTCTGGACAGATCATGAAATTGAGGCACGAGAAGGAAAGAAAGGTTCAAATACTGGAAGCAAAAGGCACAGAGTCAAGTCAAATCAGGGCTCTGTGACTTACAAGTTATGTGACTTTATTTATCTCTCTGTGCCTGGGTTCAGCCTCTGTGAAATAACTAATAATGGTTTCAGCTCTGCAATTAAGTGTGTGAGTTTGTAGAAAGCCCCAGCACAAGACATGTGATACTGAGACACTATATGTGCAAGTGATTACTACAAAGTTTTTCTTGTTAGACCCCTCTGTGCTCATTAGGAACCCATGGGGGTTATTCTTCCCCTAACCCCTTCAATCCACCTGCCTCCTCTTCCTTCCTTCCTTCCTTCCTTCCTTCCTTCCTTCCTTCCTTCCCTCCTTCCTTCCTTCCTTCCTCTCTTTCTCTCTCTCTCTCTCTCTCTCTCTCTCTCTCTCTCTCTCTCTCTTTCATCCTCACCCAAGGGTATATATATTTTTTCTATTTATCTTCAGATAGACTGGGAGGGAGGGATGGAGAGAGAGAAACATCAATGCGAGAGAGACACATTGACTGGCTGCCTCCCACACGACTCCGACCAGGGCCGGGGATGAACTGCAACCGAAGTAGTGCCCTTGACTGGAATCGAACCCGAGACTCATTGGTCTGCGGGCTGACACTCTAACTGTTGAGCCAAATTAGCCAGGGCCCAAGTTCTTCCTTCCATCACAGGCCTCCTATATTGCTGCCCTGGGCAGGAAGTCCAAGCATTATTGCTTGGTGTTTGAGGCCTTGGTTTTCCTATGGCATTTTTCAAAGCTTCACCCACACCCATCTGAGTCTTGCTGAAGTTACTGCAAGACCCTGAGCATTTTCAGTTGTGGAGGGCTTTGCAAAGGGTTCCCCTCCCTATGCTCCATGACACCATCCTCTCCTGGTTTGTAGACTCTTGGACCTAAACGTCTCCCTGGGGGGCCCTTCATGCCCACAGGTTTCCACTGAATTCAGTATATTTTCCTAATCTCCCTCTTTTCCCAGGTTCCCTTTTGTCCACTCAGTCACTGGGCAAGACCCAGGCACTTGTCAACAAGTGCCCATCCCCAGTCTCCATCCCTCTTTCTCCTGTTTTCAGACCCCTGAATTGGCACATTCTCTCTTCTCCATCTTCATGGTTTGAGCTGGTTCAGCTTGTGTCCTGTCCCTGGGCCTTCATTGAGCCTCCTCTTTGGCCTCCAGTCTCTATCTTCCAGTCTGTCCCCCTTTCATGGCCCCAGAGGGGTCTTCCTGTATCCAGAGCTGACGCACCCCTCCCCTTCTTACAGCCCTCTCATTCTACCTGTCCCTTCATCAGATCCAGTGTTCTCAGTTTAATGAAGAATCACCAAGATGAATTAATGCCCAGGAGCCGCAGGGGAACCAGGGCCTGGGGACGGCCCCCAGAGCATAAGGCAGGGTTGGGTGCCTGGGACCTGAGGGAGTGTCAAGGCTGTGTTCCCCTAGACCCTAGGGTTCTTTGGGGGTTGAAGGGTAGAGGAGTCTGAGAAGAGACAGGAGGGTGGTGACTGGGGAGCAGTGCTAGGACAGGGAAGGAAAGAAAAGTGGGCCTGGTGCTGGTTGTGAGCTTTCGGAAGTGCTGCTGGTTCTGTGCCTCAAGCATCTCATCTGTAGAATGGGCACAATCATTATGTCTACCTCAGAATGTTGTCACAAGAATTAAATTGATGAATATGCAGAAAGAGCATGGAACAGTGTCTGGCCTTTAGGAAGGTTGCATTTTATTTTGTAATCGGAGTAGTCATGAATGTAAGTACAAGTGACAAACAAAGCTAAATGACATAATGTTTGGAAATATGGAGAGGAATTGAGAAACATATATCTAGAGTGAGAATTTTTTTAATTCCTCTCAGAAATTGACAATCTTTAAATTCAAGAAAAAAGACTCAATAACACCACCATATAAGGTTGAGTGTGTATATACATAAAGACTCATCTCTGATTCTACCAAAAAAAAAAAAATCTATTCTTTTCCTTAAACCATGTTCAGTTACAAAAGTGATTATATACTTGGCCACAAAGAAATCATTTAAAAAAATGAAAAAGTTTTCCTGGCCAAAGAGTCGTGGGTTTGATTCCAGTCAAGAGCACATACCTCACATGTGATTTGGTCTCTGGCCCTGGTCGGGGTTGTGCTGGAGACAACCAATAGATGTGTCTCTCTCTGTCTCTTTCTCTCCCCCTTTCTCCCACTCTTTCTGAAGATAAAATGGAAAAATATCTTCAGGTAAGGATTTAAAAAAAAAATGTTGAGTTTTCACAGTGTATCAACTCCTCTCATATTGCATAAAATACTTTCATGTTGATATTTTAGTGCTGGCCTGTCCAATATGGCAGCCAGGCCTTGGGCCTTGGACCAAAGAGTCTCGGGTTTGATTCCCAGTTAGAGGCACGTACCTCAGTGCAGGTTTGATCCCTGACCCTGGTCAGGGTCGTGTAGGAGGCAGCCAATCAATGTTGCTCTCATATAGATGTTTTTCCCTCTCTCTCTTTCCCCCTCTCCCTGCAGCACTCTATCTTAAAAAAAATCAATGGAAAAATATCCTTGGGTGAGAATTAAAAAGAAAAAATATGATAGCCAGTCTTCTCATGTGGCCATTGAGCATGTGAGCTGGGGCAGGTCTCAGTTGAGATGTGCTGTCAGTGGGAAATACACACCAATTCTTCAAAACATTGTAGTGGTGCCAGGCCGGTGTGGCTCAGTGGTTGAGTGTTGACCCATGCACCAGGAAGTCACCAGTTCGATTCCCGGGTGGGGCATATGCCCAAGTTGTGGACCCAGTCCCCAGTGGGGGGCATGCAGGAGGTGGCCAATCGATGTTCTCTCTCATCAATGTTTCTATCTCTCTCTCCCTCTCCCTTTCTTTCTCTCTAAAATCAATAAAGAAAAAAAAATATCTAGGGAAAAAAGGATGTGAAATACCTTACCAAATAACTTTAAATATTGACTGTTTGTTGAAATAGAACTGTTTAGAATAATATATATATATATATATATATGTATTCAGTTAAATAAAAGATATTGGGTTAAATAAAATTTGTGATTTAATTATTAATTTTTTGATAATGATAACGTTACTAAAATTAAATCTAGTCAAATTATTATAGAGAACAGATTAGTTGTTGCCCTGGATTAGGGATGGGAGTTGTTAGGAGTGGGGTGGTCAAGTTGAGGATCTTGTTTATGGTCCTGATATACACAAAGATACATGTGTAATAAAATTTCACACACACACACTCAGACACCCACCCACACAAATTTACAGATTAAGGGTTCAGTTGTGTCCCTCAAAATTCATATGTTGAAATCTTATTCACTATCTTGGAATATTACTCTATTTAAGGAAAGATCCTTAAAGAGATAATCAATTTAAAGTAAGGACATTAATAGCAGGATCCCTTCCAATATGACTGTTATCCTAATTAATGGGAAATCTGGACACAGAGATATGCATAGAGAGAAAATGTACTAACTTTTTATTTGTGGGAACAATGTTAATGAGAAATAATGACTTGGGCCTATTTCTTGCTTATCTGCAGTTAAAAGCATACATTTTTTTCATGAAGATTCAGGGCTGCTCTAAGGATTTATTAGAGTGAATCTGCTGTGTTTCAGGAAATTCTTTGTATTTCTTTCATAATAACTATATTTGTTAGACTCTATCGAATTTGGGGGCTTATGAGCATTAACTTAATCATATTTTCTCCCTTTAACAATATGACTATTAAATCTATAGATTTTAAACTTTTGTGTTATAATAAGTACTTTTAATGTATAAAACCTGTATAAATCCAGGTTCAGAATACTCACAATGTAGTCAAACCCACACGAACAAAAATTAGAGCAAAGATTAGTGTTGCCAAAGGCCAGGGAGACTGGAAATGGGAGTTGCTATTTCATGATACAGATTTTGATTTATCAAAGATGAATAAATTTCAGAGATCCACTGTACATCTTTTTGCCTGTTGTTAATACTATTGTATTGTGCTCTTAAAATTTTATTGAAAGTGGCCCAGCTGGTTTTGCTCAGTGGATTGAGCATCGTCCATGGACTGAGAAGTCCCGGTTTGATTCCTGGTCAGGGCACATGCCCAGGTGCGGGCTCGATCCCCAGTAGGGGGCTTGCAGGAGGCAGCCAATGGATAGTTCTTTCCCACATTGATGTTTCTATCTCACTCCCTTCTTCTCTCTCTAAAAAAATCAATGAAAACATATTTTAAATTTTTTTTTAATTGAAAGTGTTGATCTCGTGTGAAGTGTTCTTACTAGATTAAATCAATAACTACAACAACAGTTGAAATGTATTTGGCGGTTAATTGGAGAAAGTAAAATGAATGGGGTATGAATAATCTCATACCTTGACAGGCTTCTAGAGTATGCTCCTTTGGTTCATTTTCAAACAAAGCTGTGATGGAACACCTTTCTGTTGCTTGTTCCCTAGGAATTGAGACCACTCACTTGTGGACAGGGGATAAGGCAGTGGACTGTGGCCTGTGGGAGGAAAGAGGGTGAAGAGAGAGAGACTGAGGATAGATTGGGAAGTATTCTGAGGGCAGGATTCTCACAGAACCCTGTTGTCACCACGTGATTTCTCTCCCTTTTTGCATCTGCACAGTACCTAAGGCCCTGGCCACAACCATTTCAGGACAACCCCACCTCTAGGAATCCACCCAGGGTGCCTGTGCTCTAGAAGATCCTACCCCAACCCGTCACACTACTCGGGTCTCAGGTGTGTTGAGTCTAGTGTCTCTAGCCCACTGCTCCTGAAAGCAGGTCAGCTCCACCAGGAACTAGCGGGAGATGCCATTTCATGGGCCTTACTGCAGACCTACAGAATCATAACTTTTCAGATCGCGGCCCTGATACCCAAGGGTTCTGTGTGCATGTGAAAGCTGTAGAAGAAATGCTTAGCTAAGTGGCCCCCTTCCATTAGATCATTTGATGAGTTTTAAGAAATATCATGACCCTCCCCCTCAGAGTTGGACAAGTGGTCTGGGTGGAACATCATTGTGGTTTTCAGGTGGTGCTCCAGGGGATTCAAAAGTGAGGCCAGTGTTTAGCTGAAGGGCTCTGCCCGAGTGCAGTCGTGAGAGTTGAGAGCAGGCTTTGGTCCAGGGCAGATAGCAGGGTGCTCTGTCGGGAATGGACGGGGCAGGGAGCAGCCCATGTTCTCATTGCTGGGTTGGAATTGGTGCACATCTGTGGTAGGGGAGAGTATGGGAAGTCAGGAGAGAAAAACTCAATGTGGTCTTCATGTAGGAGCTCATTGTTTCTGAATGTCTCCTGTGACAAAGGACAGGGGAGTGTGACATTTTTCATGACTTCAAGGTCCTTCTGCCTATGAGTGTGGTGAAATCAAGGCCTATTCTCAAGATGCAGGTGTGATTCCTCAACATAAAGTCGCCTGAGAAAACATCCCAGAACTGGAGGAGGAAGAGGACACAATGGCTGCTTCTCAGGTAAATGCTCGGCCAGTTCTGTGTTTGCTTTTCCTTCTAAAATTCATGGATTTACATGCTGGAGACATATATATATATATATATATATATATATATATATATATATATATATTTTTTTTTTTTAATCTTCACCCGAGGATATTTTTCCATTTATCTTCAGATAGAGTGGGAAGGAAAGAGAGAGAGAGAAACATCAATGTGAGAGAGACACATTGACTGGTTGCCTCCTGCACAACTCTGATTAGGGCTGGGGACGAACTGTAACCAAGGCACAAGCCCTTGACCAGAATCGAACCCACGACTCAGTGGTCCGCAGGCCGACGCTCTACCGCTGAGCCATACCAGCCAGGGTGACTTCTCTATTTTTGATGATCATTCAAAGCAAGTTTGTTTTCAACTACTTACTTTTTTTCTTATAATTATACAAGTTCCCTGTTTGAAATGTTACTAGCATTTCAGGATTTTGGCTTCCCCAAGATTGAAATCAAGAGGAACCACCAGAGAACTTTCTGGACAAATTTTATTAGGCCTATGCTTGAGCATAAGACAACACAGAAGAAGGAAGGTCCTCTGAAGCTGCTTTAGTAAGCTTGGGACAAAGTAGGAGGGTAGCTTGAGAAAGGCCTGATGGTGGAAATTTTCATTTCAGGGTTGGGTGACTTTCTTTTCCAACAGGGTTAGCTGGTTGTTAGTGCCTATACTATACAGGAAAGATGACGCTGTGGTTCACTGGAGTTACCCAGGAAGGTCATAGAGCAGTCAGAGCTTGATCAATTGCTCATGTGCATCAGCAGTTTCAACATCTGCAAGGAAGCAGGCATTTAGGAGGGAGATAAAGTCACCTACCTCTGCGTTTTTGTCCCACAGCTTTCTGTCCATTGTCTCCAACCAGTTCCCCTGTAGCACATGAAGAACTCTCACCATAAACTGATAACCATTGTTGTGGGAGGATGATTCTTCTACCTTCAAGGTTCTCTCAGCTGGTCTAATCATATAGACATGATATGTATGGGAGTTGCACATACTTGAGAGAGTCAGAGACCCCACGTGCACTAGAGGTTCCGAGACTGAAAGGGAAAACTGGTGTATAAGACATTCTGAGCCTGGCATGAGGTAACATACGTTGGGACTTCAGAAGATTATTGATGGGAGATCTGATGTTCAGGAATTATTAGCTTGCCTACCATCTAGATAGGTAAAAAGTCGTCTTTTTGTTTTAACACGTATTATTGGCCAGACTCTGAATTAAAATTCTTCCACATAGTTAAGGTGGAAGAGCAAAAGTTTTTCTTGAGCCCACAGGGTCTTGGTACCTTTAGCTTAACATAGTCCACATACTATTGAAACACACCTAGGAGTCCTTGTTCTAAACCCCTACACCTTTCTTCTTACATTCTTATTTCCATTCTTTACATTTCCAGTGGCTGTGAACATTCATGAAGGTTTTGTCTGTATTGGTCTGTGTGCTTTTTGACATTCTGGATAAAGTTTGGAATAATACCCAGGCTCTACCATTTGCTGGATGTTTTACAAAATAGTCTTATAAAAAAGGAGGAATAGCCCTGGATCTGTTGGTTGAGCACTGACCCATGCACCAAGAGGACACTAGTTTAATGCTGGTCAGAGCACATGCCTGTGTTGCAGGCTTGATCCCTGGTAGGGGATGTGTGGGAGGCAGCCAATCAATGTTTCTCTGTCATAGATGTTTATATCTCTTCCTCTCTCTCTAAAATCAATAAAAAGATATTTTTAAGAAAAGGAAGAATAATATTATTGTTCTTTGATTACTTTTGAGATTTTTTTTTTTAAATCCTCACCTGAGGACATTTTTCCTTTTTTTTTTTTTTTTTGGTTCAGATAGAGTGAGAGGGACAGAGAGAGAGAAACATTGATGTGAAAGGAACACATTGAGTGGTTGCCACCCACATGACCCAACCAGGGCCGGGGACAAACTGCAACTGAGGTATGTGCCCTTAGCAGGAACCGAACCCGGGTCTCTCTGGACCGTGGGCCGACGCTCTAACCGTTGAGCCAAACCAGCCAAGGCGAGATTTTTAAATTAATATATACAAAACTGTTAGAACAATATATTAAAGAAAGACTGTGTTTGCTAGGTTTACTCATCTATGAGATGTGTAAATTCCATGAACCTGTTCAGTCAATGTCTTGTATATGATTTTTTCCTCCTGTGTTTACTTCCTCTGTGCTATGTAAAGGCACAGCACATGGACCAGATGCATTAGCATCTGTAGTAATAAGTGAGCTGGTTAAACATGAGGAAACTCAGTCCCCACCCCAGAACTTATTATAATTTCAGAAGTATTGTACAGGTCTCACTCAGAATAACTTTCACTTAAGAAATATATGCACGTTATCCACTATGATTCAAACTTGGCACTCAAAAAATGGATATGCCTGTGTTGATGCCTTCATTTTTAAAAATTTGTCCTCCAGAAAAGTAAAGCTTCTGCAGTGGTTTTGTGGATCAGATGTCATCCTTCTTCCTCAAAATAATTAGAGAACATTCATGTTAAAAAGATCTTATGGGATAATTCAGGATACTCTCCTTGGTCAAAACCAGTTCTGTTAGTTCTGTTTTCATACTGGGTGGCATTATGACCTCTTCCCATGGTCACTAGAGTACTGTGTTTGTGTTTTCACCAGAAAGTGTTGACATTCAGTGATGTGGCCATAGAATTCTCTCAGGAGGAGTGGGCTTGCCTGGACCCAGCTCAGCGGAACCTGTACATGGACGTGATGTTGCAAAACTACAGGAACCTGGCATTCCTGGGTGAGGACCACTTCTGAACAGAATTTTTGCTCCACCCACAGGGTTTTGTTTTCTTCATTAGTACAAAGTCTGGTGGGAGCTTCTGATTTGTATGACAGAGTTTCAGATCTGTGTTCTCAAGGAAAAAGTTGGTGGTTTGCTAGTGCAGAGAAGAAAGGCTTCAGGATGTACTTGGAGGTGGAACTCAGTGACTGAAAACCTTAAATGTTCAAAGGTGGTATCAGGAAATTATATTTGGGAAATAATTTTTCAGAATATTCTGATATTCTTCGATGTCCTATTTTCTCACTTGAACACAGGACTGGATTGGAAATTGGAGAATGTCCTTTAAAGCTCATGTTCTTTTTTCTAACAAACAGGTCTTGCTGTGCCCACGCCAGACTTTGTCACTTTTTTGGACCACATGGAGGAGCCCTGGGAGTTGAAGAGAAAAAAGACACTTTTCATCCACCCAGGTAGGTGGAAATGAAGCAGATTACCCAGGTGAGTGTCCAAATGTCATGCAGGAAGCCAGACCTTAAAATATGGGTTGGGGAGATTGACTTCAATGGAAATGATTTTTGAGAGGGTGATATTTCTGTTTCTATGTTTGAGGGACAGATCCTTTTCAACACTTACACTCTGACGTCATCTAAGGATTCTGCTTGTACTCCTGTGATCTTTCATCACACTTGCAGTGAGAGCCAAAGTCCTCCCTGCGCAGTGTGAGGGTGACATGACCTGGCTACTCTTGCATTTCTTTGTGGAACCTGGGAAAGTCTGTGCACATTCTGTGTTGAACCAATTTTTAGTCTGTTTTCTGCCTCATGTAAGTAGTTTGTGAGGGAAATGGTTGAGATACTGGAATTTGGTTCACAAATCCAGGAACACCAGGGATAGGTGTCCAGCTTGTCTTAATTTTTCTTCTGCTTGATCAGTTGCTGATATTTCTGCCGTATATTTAAATTCAGGTGCTATGTTCTTCAGCTCCCAATATCTGTTTGGTTCTTTCTTACACTTTCTGTCTCTGCATTTTTATTTTTGTCATGCATAGTTATGATGGTAATGTTTAATTTTTTGTGTTTTTTTCTGTAGTGTTCAATTGAGTCATTTTAAGTTTTTTTTTTTTTTTTCCATTCTTTGTCAGATTATTTACAGATCTTAAGTTAATGAAGGGCCAATTTTTGGAGATTTATTTTGTTCCTCTGTTTGGACTGTTTTTCTGTTTCTTTGTTAGCCCTGTGATCTTTTGTTGCTATTTAAGGTCATGAGAAGCAGCTGCCATCCCTTCTTTATGAACTTGCTTTGTACAAGAAAACACAAATAACAATCAGCTGTGGTAGATTTATAATGAATGACCTCTCAAACCTATTCTGGAAAGTGTAATCGGTGTGTGTAAATAATTTTTTATTTTTCAATTACAGTTGACAAACTATATTGTATTAGTTTCAGGTATACATTCCAGTAATTAGACATTGTATAATTTACTAAATGATCAACCTGATAAATCACGTACCCATCTAACAATATGCATAGTTATTAGAATATTATTGACTATGTTCCCTGTGCTGTACTTTACATTTCCATGATTTTCTACCAATTTATACTTCTTTTGTTTTGTTAATCCTCATCCAAGGATATTTTCCCATTAATTTCCAGATAGAGTGGAAGGGAGGGAGTGAGGGAGAGATAGAAAGAAACACCGGTATGAGAAAGACATCAATTGGTTGCCTCCAGCATGACCAGGACCAGGGCCAGGGATCGAACCTGCCACCCAGGTATGTGCCCTTGACTGGGAATCAAACCCACCCTTTGGTCTGAGGGCCGACCGTCTAACCACTGACCCAAACAGGCCAGAGCCCAATTTGTACTTAATTCCTCATTTTTTCCATCTATTGGATTCTTTTTCCTATTTGCTGTTCTGAAGGGTGTTCTTGTTTCCTTATATACTCAATCACTGTTTTGATTCTTGGCATCATCTACTCTACGTTTGATTTTCTTTAAATTATTCTTTACTTAATAGTGTATGCATCATTTGTGAGTGGATTATTTTGGTGGTTTTCATGTCCTTTCTTATGTTTTTGAAGTTCTAAGTTCATCTACTCTTCCTGTGAGTTCATTGAGCATCTTTATAACCAGTGTTTTGAATTAATAGATTGCTTGTTTCTGTTTTGTTTAACTTTTTCTGTAGTTTTGTTCTGTTCTTTCATTTGTGACATGTTTTTCTTCTCATTTTGGATAGATCTTTGTGCTAGTTTCCATGTATTAGGTAGAGCTGCTAGGTAGCCTAATGTAGTAGACGTCTTGTAGCATTCAGTGGCACAGCCTTCCTGTTCACCTGAGCTGGGAATGCCAGCTGCACCCCAGCACATGGGCTGTTTTTGAGCCTTTATTGCTGTTGAAATTTTAATGGGAGGGATTTACCCCACTGCTCATCAGCCGAAAAAACTGGCTGTGACCATTGTGGAGGATCAGTTATGAGGCCTCACCCTGCAGAGCATACTTATTTCAGTGGGGTTCTGGCACCTGCTGAGTCTGCCCCTTGAGTTTGTCACTTGTAGCAGTGGTTTGGATGGTGCTTTGACTTGGTTTGAATCTGTCCACCAGGTGCGCTGGCCCTGGGACCTGCCCGGATGTGAAGGCCAGGGTCAACCACTACCTGTGTTCTACCCAGGGTGACCAGGCATGGTCTACAAAGGGATTTGCTTATGGCTGCTACTTGTGCTGAGGATGGAGGGTTCTAAGTAGAGGTCAAGGTGTGCAACACAGCCAGCTGCCACTAGTGCTGGGCCTAGGGCCAGTAAGTGAGAGATGTGACTTACCTTGAAGCCAGATGCTGCTTGTTTGGGAGATTGTAGTAAAATCGGATCCATGAGCTATGACAGTTTGTATAGACAAGCCACAGGAAACAGGTTATGAAGGCCTGCAAGTTGATGGAGCTGGGTCCCAGGAAATCTTAAGGATGTAGCAAACAGGTTGATGGAGACTCAGATATGGCACCTGCCTGCCAGCTACACTGGGGAAGAGCTCAGGAAAGAAACCATGGCTTCTACCAAAATTTATGTCTGGGAGAAAGCTCCTTCTCCAGCTCTTTTCCTTATGCCAGACAGTTCAGTTCCTCCCTGTGTGTCTCTGTTGTCTTTGGAGCTGCTGCCCCAGTGCTGGAACTCAGAGGGCATGTGTCTGAGTAAGTCTGTGCATGAGCCCTTTAAGAGGAACTGCCTAAGACTAAGGAGTCTCTCCTCACTCAGCCACAATCCCCATTATTTATTTTTTTCTTTTCCTTTTTAAATTCTCACCCGAGGACATTTTTGCATTTATCCTCAGACAGAACGGGAGGGAGAGAGGGAGGGAGAGAGAGAGAAACATCGATGTGAGAGAGACACATCGAGTGGTTGCCACCCACACGACCCCAAGCGGGGCCGGGGACAAACTGCAACCGAGGTATGTGCCCTTAGCAGGAGCCGAACCTGGGTCTCTCTGGTCTGTAGGCTGATGCTCTAACCGCTGAGCCAAACCGGCCAGGGCCCCACTAGTTTTTATAGCAAGAGTAAGAGGGCATCCCTTCTTGGAATTGGAACTCTCAACTGACAGGCCTGGTGTGGGACTGGGATCCTTCACTGCTCAGATGTGACCTCTGCAGCTGAAATCTCACTTGTGATTTTTATCTACTACATGGGCCCAGTCTATTCTGTGGCTTTGCACCTTGTACCAGTCTTGATGGGCCTTCTTCTTTATGTCCTTATTTGTAGAACTTCGATCAGCTAGGTTTCAGAGGTTCTGAATGATGGTTGTTCTGTAGTTTAGTTGTACTTTTGATGTGGTTGTGGGAGGAGGCGAGCACCTCACTTACACTGCCACCTTGTTCAGAACCCTGTGTGTGTTTATGTTTTGTGTAACTTCCCAGTTTAAAACATATTTTGCTTTTATTTAGAGCCCATGATATCTTCCCATTCCTGATATCTTTCTTTAGTCCTGCAGTCTTTCTGGTGCTTGAAAAATTACTCACTTCCTGTCTTAGCATCCACCTCGATATTGCCATTTTCTTAGGAATCTGTGTCATTCAAAACTGAAACAAGTCCCTCAGATTGTTGCAAAAAAAAAAAAATCCAGACCATCAGACACACAGTACACTCTTCTATTTCTCTTCTAAGAAAAAACTGAGAATTGAAAATTATCCCACGGTCATTTTGTAGTGTACCATAAAGGGTGAGCAGGTATTGTGGGCAAATGTAACCCACTTTTTTTCCATCTTTGATATGAATCTTTATTTTTGTGCTTTTTGGGGGTGTTGTGGTCTTTGAACTGGCTTCTAAAGTACTGTACTAGGTAATTGGGTTAGTCATTGTTGGTAATTTAACATCTCCGTGGAGGAAGAAAGTATTAGTGCTTCCTATTCTGCCGTCTCACTGAAGATTTTTTACAGGTGTTAATTCTGTACATTAGAATGTAGAGAACATTTACCTGAGTGTAGTATTTGATACTTAATTTGGTATATTTCAGCTATGTCTTCTCCAGTCACCAGACCTTGTTGCAAAAGTCAAGCATAGAAGTTTCATTCTGCAAAATGCTACAGGTAAGATATAGCAGGGATGGCATTTATAATTTACACTTAATGAAACTTTTATTATGTGTGTGGGGGGGAATTTGAAGAGAAAAAAGGATGCTATGCTTGATGTAAACAAACTGGGGAAAGCATCCTTAACAAAATCTTTGTTGCCTAAACAGGTTAAGGATATAACATGTTTTTAATATTTCTACTTCCCATCAGTTATATTGGCAGAACAATGTGTTTCTAAATGTAAAGACCCGAGAAATTAAAAATAAATAAATAAAGGATATTCTCTGCCCTGGCCAGTGGGCTCAGTTGGTTGGATTGTCTTTCTGCACACTGAAAGGTTGCGGGTTCAATTCCTGGTCAGTAAACAAAGCTACCTTGTGGATTCACTCCCCAGTCAGGGTGCACGCAGGAGGCAGGTGATCAGTGTTTCTCTTTCACATCAGTGTTTCTTCAGTCTGTCTGTATCTCTCTTTCTCTTTCCCTTTCTTCCCCTTTCTGTCTAATAATCAATAAGCATGTCCTTGGGTGAGGATTAAATAAATAAATGAGTACATGTTCTTTGAAGTGAAATGGGAATATCAGAGAAGTCACCTAGTCCATGGTACATTAAATCATCCTAAAAATAATTTGGTTTGATTAAACACTCAAATATTTCAGAGAATCAGATCATTTATAAAACAAAATAAAATTTATAACTGAATTTGTAAATACCTTAACCAAGATTGCATTATTCTTTCATTGAGAAATATTGTTCATTGTTCCACAATCTATAGTTTTCGTAAACATGGGAGCATGTAAATACACCCATCATGGTTCAGTAGGTATCAGAATAGGTAACTGAAAACAACTTCACATGTGCAATGATATTAGAGCCCTCCCTAAAAGTTTTTCTCTGTTCAATGATTACAGAGTACATATAATGAAGAGGGAAGTCATCAATGCAGTGAATGTCAGAAAAACATTAACCAAGGGTCAGATTCTGTTAACCATCCAAGAACTCAGCTTCCTCAGAGCATTTATAAATGTCTGAAAGTCTTTGATAAAATCTCAAATATTGTTGTACCTCAGAGTATTCATAGTGTAGAGAAGACAGACAGATGTAGTGAATATTCCAAGTCTTTCAACCAATCATTAAATCTTACTGAATATAAAAATACTCGTATTTGGGAGGAATCTTCAGGTGTAATCGCTGTGTTAGAGTCTTTAATCAATTATCTAAGTTATATATACATAAGAAAATCCATGCTGCAGAGAAGCCTTACAAATATAAAGAATGTGATAAAGCCTTATGTGGCATTCAAATGTTAATCTACATCAAAGAATTCAAACTAGAGAGAAGCTTGTGAATGTTAAGAATGTGGAAAAGCCTTTAGCCGGAACTCACGTCTTATTGAACATCAGAGAATTCGTTCTGGAGGGAAGCCTTATAATTGTAGAGAATGTGGAAAAGCCCTTACCCTGAGCTCACATCTTTCTTTTTTAATCCTCACCCGAGGACATTTTTTTGTTTTTTGTTCAGATAGAGCAGGAGGGAGACAGAGGAGGAGGAGAGAGAGAGAAACATCCACGTGAAAGGGACACATCGAGTGGTCGCCACCCACACAACCCAACCAGGGCCGGGACACAAACTGCAACCGAGGTACACGCATTTAGCGGGAACCGAACCTGGGTCTCTCTGGAGCAGAGGCCAATGCTCTAACCGCTGAGCCAAAGCGGCCAGGGCAGTGGAGCTCACATCTTACTGAACACCAGAGAATTCATTCTGGAGAGAAGCCTTATAATTGTAGAGAATGTGGTAAAGACTTTACCCGGAGCTCACATCTTACTGTACATCAGAGAATTCATACTGGAGAGAAGACTTACAAATGTAAAGAATGTGATAAAACCTTTAACAAGAATTCCAATCTTATTGTACATGAAAGAATCCATACTGGAGAGAAGCCTTATAAATGTAGAGAATGTAGTAAAGCCTTTAAATGTTATTCAAACTTTACAGTACACCAGAGAATTTATACTGGAGAAGAGCCTTATAAATGTAGACAATGTGGAAACGCCTTTATGTGCAGCTCACATCTTACTGAACTTCCAAGAATTTATACTGGAGAGAAGCCTTATAAATGTAGAAAATGTGGAAAAGCCTTTACCTGGAGCTTACATCGTACTGAACATTAGATAATTCATTCTGGAGAGAAGACTTATAAATGTAGAGAATGTGGAAAAGCCTTTAACTGTTATTCAATCCTTCCCGACATGAGAGCATTCATACTGGAGGGAAGCCTTGTAAGTGTAGAGGATGTGCAAAAGCTTGTTCCCGGAGCTCATATCTTACTCCTTATCAGATCATTCATTTTAGGAAGGAGCAATGTAAAGGTAGAGAATGTGGGAAAGCTTTTAACCAGTGTTCAGACTTTGCCAATCATCAGAAAATTCATTCTAAAGCAAAGCCTTATAAATGTAGAGAATGTGGCAAAGCCTTTACCCAGAGCTCACTAGTGAATTCTTTCTGGAGAGGAGTCTTGAAAATGTGGCAGTGCCTTTAGCTGCTCTTCAAACCTTACCCATCGTGAATGTGACAATGCCTTTAGCTGCTCTTCAAACCTTACCCATCGTGAATGTGACAATGCCTTTAGCTGGTTTACAACCCTTACTCAACATCAGAGAATTTATAGAGGAGAGAAGTCTTATGAATGTGAAGAATGTGGCAAAACCTCTAACAAGTGTTCATTCCTTACAAAATATCAGATAATTCATATTGGTGAGAAACTTTATAAATGTAGAGAATGTGGCAAAGCCTTTACCTGGAGTTCACATCTCATTCAACATCTGAAAATGCATTCTGGAGAGAAGCCTTATAAATGTAAAGGATGTTTTGAAGCCTTTTAACTGTTATTCAAGCCTTACTCAACATCAGAGAATTCATAGAAAAGCCTTATAAATCTAGAGAATGTGGCAATGCCTTTATCTGGTGTTCAGCCCTTACTAGACATCAGACCATTCTGGAGAGAATGTGGTTACAAACTGACCCACTGCTCACATCTTATTCGACATCAGAGAATTGATACCGGAGAGAAGCCTTGTAAATGTAGGGAATGTGCCAAGGCCATTAACTGCTTTTCACGCCTTACCAGCCATCAGAGGAATCATTAGAGAGAAGCAATGCAAATGTTGAGAACGTGGTAAAGCCTTTACCCACTGTCCAAACCTCACCAAACACATATGAATGCATACCTCAGAGAAGCTTTACCAACATAAAGCTCCACAAAGCCTTTCACTTCTACTGTAGACTTACTCACACTGGGGTATTCATACTGGGTAAAAGCAATACAAATATATAGAATATGACAAAGCCTTTAACCATTGCTCAGGCCTCACCTTAGTTTAGTGAATTCATTGTGGAGAGAAGCCACACAAATACAAAATATTTGGCAGAGCCTGTATTTAGCACTTACATTTTAATCGACACATAAAAATTCATACTGGAGAAAAACCTTAAAACTTTAATGAATATGCAAACCATTTACATGGACCTACAGCCTTTCACAATATCAGAGAATGCATAGTGGAAATACTACATTTGTAATAAATAATGAAAGCCCTTTGTCCAAAGTATACACTTCAGAAAAATCCACAGATTTGTGTTTGAAAGTGACTGTTAAATATGTAAAAAAAATTGGGGAAGTAGCTAATCAAAATTAAATCTAAAATATCAGAGAATTCACAGTGGAAAGTAGTAAGTCAATAACACTTTTCAAATATAACTTTAAATCAGAATACTTATTTTAGAGAACCCAGTAAAGAAAGTTTTTAGTGTGAATCAAAATAACAAGTGGATAGATGTTTAGATAAATATAATTGCCTGCACTGTATCCTTTTTTATTATAATAGTATTCATGATTTTTTGAAACAAAAATATTAATGTGATTTAAATCTCAGTTCATTTCATGCTTCTATGAATGCTTATAGTGTTTTTTTTTTTTTGCTTGTAATGTATTTTGACCAGTGGTAAGACATTGGGGTTGTAATGCTTTCTTTAAACTGTGTGTAGACTTAATGTATTCTCATTAATAAAGATGAGTTAAGCTTACATTGTCACAAGTAAATGTTAGTGCTTGATATGACTTCTCCAGCAGACCTCGTATGCAATAGTCTTTTCTGAATCTCAGGGCCTTCATTTTGTATGTGCCTTACATAAGATTTCTGAAGAGCTACCAAAGCCTTGCTGATTTTGCCTTGAGTTGAACAATCTGGACCTAGCTTGAGAACCCCAAGACACTCCTCATAGTGACCCTAATAAAGGCCTATACTCTGTGTCCTGCCACTCTCTGCCTGCATCCTGTCTTGGCCTCCCTGTGTAGCCCCTGCAGGCATGCTGTGTACTTCCTCCAGGCCTGTGAGTTATAAACTATTTTTTTTGTCCAATTTACCTTGTGATCTTTTGTATAACTGGTAGACACTATCTAGTACCAGTGGGCTTTCCATAACAAATGTCATTTAAAAAATCTTAAAAAGTATGGTTAGAAGCCCTATTTTTTTATTTTTTAAATTCTGCATCATGATAACATTTAACCTATATTAATCTTTTGCTTGTCCTTTTTCTGAGTCTACATAACAAACAGATTTACATGGTTTTGATATACACTACGTGCAATGTGTAAATATAGTAACATAAAGATGTAATTTAGGATTACATCTAATCCTAAAGAGGACTAATGAGGAAGAATTGGGTATGTATGTGTGTATACATATACTCAGAAGGAAATAGGTTAATGGAACAAAATTGGCAATTTAATAATACTTGATGAACCCTGACTGGCTTGGCTCAGCAGTTAGAGCTTTGGCCCGAGGCCTGAATAGTTGCAGGTTCAAAACCCTGTCCTGGTCAGGGTCGGGCAGAAGATACAATGGATGCCATTGATGTTTCTCTGTCTCCCTCCATCTTTCCCTTCTACACGCTCTAAAAAAAAAATCAGTGGAAAAATATCCTCAGGTGAGGATTAAGAAAAAAAAGTAAATAAGTAATTAAGTAAAAAGTATAAAAATAAAAATATTTGATGATTTACTAAAAACTAGAAACCATATAGATTTATAATGTGTATTCTCTTCTGGGCATAATATTATATCCTTCCCCCTTCTTTTTTATCCTCACCCGAGGAAATTTTTCCATTTTTTGTTCAGGTAGAGTGGGAGGGAGAGAGAAACACACACACACAGAGAGAGAGAGAGAGAGAGAGAGAGAGAGAGAGAGAGAGAGAGAGAGAGAGAGAGAAACATCGACGTGAAAGGGACACATCGAGTGGCTGCCACCTGCACGACCAACCAGGGCCGGGGACAAATGGCAACCAAGGTACGTGCCCTTAGCGGGAACGGAACCCAGGTCTCTCTGGACCGCAGGCCAACGCTCTAACCGCTGAGCCAAACTGGCCAGGGCTTTCCCCTCAATTTTTCTTAATTTATTTTTGTTACAGATGTTTCTCCCCCCCCCCCAGCATTGTTGTTTATGTGCCTTGGTTATGCATCATACATGCATATACGTTCTTTGGTTCATCTCATCCATCCGCCCCGCCCCCTTCCTCTAAGGTTTGTCAGTCTGAACTATACTCCTTTCTATGTCTCTGTTTTGTTCACCAGCCAACCTTGTTCATTATATTCCACAAATAAGTGAGATCATGTGGTATGTCTTTCTCTGATTGGCTTATTTCACTTAGCATAATACTCTCAAGGTCCCTCCATGTTGTCTCAAAGAATAAGAGATCTTCCTTTCTTACAACTGCATAGTATTCCATCGTGTATTTGTACCACAGCTTTTTTATCCACTCATCTATTGATGGACACTTGGGCTGTTTGTAGATCTTAGCGACTGTAAGTAGGGTTGCTATGAACATAGGGATATATATATTCTTTCTGATTGGTGTTTCAGACTTCTTAGGATATACTTCTAGAAGTGGGATCACTGGGTCAAATGGAAATTCAATTTTTAATTTTTTCAGGAAAAACCATACTGTTTTCCATAGTAGCTGCACCAATCTGCATTCCCACCAGCAGTGTACTAGAGTCCCCTTTTCTCCACACCCTCGCCAACACTTGTTGTTTGATGATCTGTTGATGGCAGGTGTGAGGTCATACCTCATAGTTGTCTTAACTTGCCTCTCTCTGATGATTAGTGATGTTGACCATTTCTTCATATGTCTCTTGGCCATTTGTTTTTTTTTTTTTTTTTTTTTTTTTTTTTTTTTTATCCTCACCCGAGGATATTTTTCCATTTTTTGTACAGATAGAGTGGGAGGGAGAGCGAGAGGAAGGGAGAGAGAGAGAGAAACATCGACGTGAAGGGACACATCGAGTGGCTGCCACCCACACGACCAACCAGGGCCGGGGACAAACTGCAACCGAAGTACATGCCCTTAGCGGGAACCGAACCCGGGTCTCTCCGGACCGCAGGCTGACGCTCTAACCGCTGAGCCAAACCGGCCAGGGCTCTCTTGGCCATTTGTATGTCCTGTTTGGAGAGGTGTCTATTTAGGTCCTTTGCCCATTTTTTAATTGGGTTCTTTGTCTTCCTTTTGTTGGGTTGTATGAGCACTCTATATATTTTGGAAATTAACCCCTTTTCTGATGTATCATTGACAGTTATGCTGTCCCATACAGTAGGTTCCCTTTCCATTTGGATGGTTGTTTCTTTGGCTGAGAAGAAGCTTTTGAGTTTGATGTAGTCCCATGTGTTCATTTTCTCCTTCACTTCTGTTGCCTTAGGTGATGTATCAGTGAAAATTCTGCTGCAGGAAATGTCTGAAATTTTGTTGCCTACATTTCCTTCTAGGATTTTTATGGATTCATGAGTCACGTTTAAGTCTTTTATCCATTTTGAGTTTATTCTTGTGTATGGTGTAAGTTGATGGTCTAGTTTCATTTTGTTGCATGTAGCTGTTCAATTTTCCCAACACCATTTATTAAAGAGTCTGTCTTTACTCCATTGTATGCTCTTGCCACCTTTGTCATATATTAATTGAGCATAATGTCTTGGGTCAATTTCTGGGTTCTCTGTTCTGTTCCATTGATCCATATGCCTGTTCTAGTGCCAGTAATAGGCTGTTTGATTACAGTAGCTTTGCAGTATAACTTGATATCTGCTATTGGGAACCTACTTTGTCCTTTTTCAAGATTGCTGTAGCTATTCAGGGTCTTTTTTGGTTCCATATGAACTTTTGAAGTATTTGTTCTAGTTCTGTGAAATATGTCTTTGGTATTTTGATGGGGATTGCATTGAATCTATAGATTGCTTTGGGTAATATGGACATTTTAATGATGTTAATTCTTCCAATCCATGAATAAGGTATGTGCTTCCACTTTTTTATATTTTCCTCTATTTCTTTTTTCAATGTCCTATAGTTTTCTGCAAATAGGTTCTTTTTTTTTTTCCATTTTTTTTTTTTTTTTGTTCAGGTAGAGTGGGAGGGAGAGAGAGGAACAGAGAGAGAGAGAGAAACATCGATGTGAAAGGGACACATCGAGTGGCTGCCACCCGCACAACCGACCAGGGCCGGGGACAAACTGCAACCGAGGTACATGCCCTTAGCGGGAACCGAACCCGGGTCTCTCAGGACCGCAGGCCGACTCTCTAACCGCTGAGCCAAACCGCCCAGGGCTGCAAATAGGTTCTTTACTTCTTTGGTTAAGTATATTCCTAGGTATGTTAATTTTTTTGCCACGATGGTAAATGGGATTGTTTTTTTATGAGACTGACGCGCTGCCTACTGCGCTAAGGAGGCAATTGGGATTGTTTTTTTAGTTTCTCTTTCTGTAAGTTCATCCTTGATGTATAAGAATGCCATTGAGTTTTTGACGTTAATTTTGTATCCTGCTACTTTGCCAAATTCATTTATTAAGTCTAATAAATTTTTGATGGAGTCTTTAGGGTTTTCTATGTATAATATAATGTCATCTGCAAATAATGACAGTTTCACTTCCTCCTTTCCAATTTGGATCCCTTTTATTTTTTCTTCATGTCTGATTGCTGTGGCAAAGACTTCCAGTACAATGTTAAATAAGAGTGGTGAAAGTGGACATCCCTGTCTTGTTCCTGTTCTTAAGGGAAATGTTTTTAATTTCTGCCCATTGAGTATGATGTTGGCTGTAGGTCTTTCATATATGGCCTTTATTATGTCGAGATATGATCCCTATTCCCAGATTGCTGAGCGTTCTTATCAGAAATGGATGCTGGATTTTGTCGAATGCTTTTTCAGCGTCTATTGATATGATCATGTGGTTTTAACTCTTCATTTTGTTTATGTGGTGTATCACATTTATTGATTTGCGAATATTGTACCATCCTTGCATCCCTGGGACAAATCCCACTTGGTCATGCTGAATAATTTTTTTAATGTATTGCTGGATTCGATTTGCTAGTATTTTGTTAAGGATTTTGGCATATATGTTCATCAGGTATATTGGCCTGTAGTTTTCTTTCTTCGTAGTGTCTTTTTCTGGTTTTGGAATTAGAATTATGCTGAACTCATAAAACAAGTTTGGAAGTCTTCCTTCTTCGTGAATTTTTTGGAATAGTTTGAGGAGATTGGGTGTTAGTTTTTCTTTGAATGTTTGGTAAAACTCCCATGAAGCCATTCGGGCTAGGGCTTTTGTTTGCTGGGAGAGTCTCAATTACCTCTTCAATTTCCTTAGTTGTTATTGGTCTGTTCAAATTTTCTATCTCTTCTCAGTTCAGTTTTGGGAGACTATGTGTTTCTAGAAATTTGTCCATTTCACTCAGATTGTCTAATTTGTTGCCATATATTTGTTCATAGTATTTCTTAATGATCCTTTGTATTTCTGTAGTGTCAGTTGTTACTTCCCTTTCATTTCTGATTTTGTGTATTTGGGTGCTCTCTCTTTGTTTCTTGGCGAGTCTAGCTAAGGGTTCATCAATCTTGTTTATCTTTTTGAAAAACCAGCTCTTTGTTTCATTGATCCTTTGAATTGTTTTTTTTTTTTTTTGGTCTTTATGTCATTTATTTCTGCTCTGATCTTTACTATTTCCTTTCTTCTACTTGCTCTGGGGTTTTCTTTTTGTTCGCTTTCTAGTTCTTTAAGTTGTGAGATTAGATAGTCTATTAGAAATTTTTCTTGTTTGTTTGAGGTAGGCCTGTAATGCTATGAACTTCCCTCTCAGAACTGCTTTTGCTGCATTCCATAGGTTTTGTGTTGTAGTATGTTCATTATCATTGGTTTCCAGTATTTTTAAAATTTCTTCCTTGATCTCCTTGGTAACCCATTCATTGTTTAATAACATGCAATTTAGCCTCCATGTGTTCAAATATCTTTGTGAGTTCTTTTTGCAATTGGTTTCTAGTTTCATGCCATTGTGATCTGAGAAGATGCTTGACATGATTTCAAACTTCTTGAACTTGTAGAGACTTAGTTTGTGCCCTAACACGTGGTCTATCTTTGAGAATGTCTCATATGCACTTGAGAAGAATGTGAATTCTGTAGTTTTGGGATGTAATTCTCTGTAGTAATCTATTAAATCCATTTGGTCTAGAGCTTCATTTAGAGTCTCTGCTTCCTTGCTAATTTTTTGTCTAGCGGATCTATCCAGTGATGTCAGCAGGGTGTTGAAGTCCCCTGCTATGATTATATTGCTGTCGATTTCTCCTTTGAAGTCCTCCAGGAGATTTTAAATATATTTTGGTCCTCCTATATTGGGTGCATATATGTTTACCAAGGTGATATCTTCCTGTTGGAGAGATCCTTTTAATATTATGTAATGACCTTCTTTGTCTCTAGGTATGGCCTTCATTTTGAAATCTATTTGATCAGATATGAGTATTGCTATCCCAGCTTTTTTATTCTTTTCATTTGCTTGGAAGATTTTTTTTCCATCCCTTCACTTTCTTCTTCTTTTTTATTCTAACCCAAGGACATTTTTTTCCTTCTTCATTTTTTGTTCTGATAGAGCAGGAGGGAGAGAGAGGAAGAGAGAGAGAGAGAGAGAAACAAAGACGTGAAAGGGACACATCGAGTGGCTGCCACTTGCTCAACATGACTGTCATGTCTTTCTTTTCTGGGTAAATCTTCAAGCCCAGGAAATATTTAGTTATCCTCTAGCTTTTTGCCTCTCAGAACTGCTTTTGCTGCATTCCATAGGTTTTGTGTTGTTGTATGTTCATTATCATTGGTTTTTTGTTTCTCAGTTGAAGAAACTTGGGTTCTCAGTTGAATTAAAAACTCCCTCAGGTGTTCAGAGTAAGAGGATTTCCTGAGGGTGGGGCAGATGCTGGTTGTTATTGAGCCTCAATTCGCATTTCTTTGGCCCAGCTGGGTGGAGTTGAATCTCTGAGGGAGGGGCTGCTGCTTCTCCCCAGAGCTTCCAGAAGGAGCAAGATGGCCATTGTCTTGTGTGGCCGCAACTCAGCAAAATCTCTGAGTGCCCTCCAAATCCCGAGTGTCCCCACACAGTTTCAGTCCAGTCCACCTTCCCTCTGCCAGAGCCCAAGGTGAGTAGCTATAGCTAATTTAGTGCTTTGTCCCGGCCCTCTGCACTGTGGAGCCGGCTTGGGAGTTTAACCCCAAGGGTGCTGCTCACAGCTAAGACAGCTGCTGTCCGTGGGCTCCCAACTTCACTCTTGTGCCTCTGCAGACCTTCCAAGCTCGATTCAATGTCACTGGTTATATGGTCCTCTCAAGCTGCTTTTGTGTTGCTTTTCCCCAACAATTTGTCTTTATTTTAGTTGTAATTCCAGTTTGGTACTGGGAGATCATCTGTGTAGCTTTCATTCACTCTGACGCCATTTTGGAATCTGTTCCAAAATGATTTTTTTAAATGGCCCAATTGTATGCTGTCCATAGGAGATTCACATGAAATATGATGAAATAAGCAGGCTAAAATTGAAAGGATAAAAAATGATATACCGTGCAAGCATTAATTAATGATAAGGAAGTCACATTTATGAGTCACATTTATTCTTTATATTAATATCACTATATTAATATCAAAGTGAATTTCAGAGCCAGGAAAATTACTACAGATAAAGAGAAACATTAAATAACGGTAAATGTGTCCATTCACTAAGAATACAAAATAATCGTAAAGTGTGTATATACCCAATGAAAGAGCTTTAAAATACAGGAAGAAAACTGCCAGAGCGAAAAGACAAACCCTCAGTTGTTGTTGAAGACTTTAATAATGCTCTCAGTAATCAGTAGAATCAGGGGACAAAAGATCAGCAAGGGTACACAATTGAACACTATCAAACAACTGCATCTAACTGACATACATAGAATACTCTACCCACCACCAGCATAGTGCACATTATTTTCAAGTGCACATGAAACTTTCACTAAAGTAGATTTTATCCTGCACCAGGAAATAGGACAAAGGGTGTAAAAAGTAAAGGAAAAGTCCTTCAGTTACTATTGTAAGATGTGCTAGCACATACAGTCTTTGAATCTGGAAAACAAATTGGGAGAAGCATAGAAATATAAACACAGGTTCTCGGAAATGTAGTTACGTTGACTAGTTTTTGAGCCCTGGCTGATCCAAAGTTGCATGAGCTACAATAATAAATGTTTTAAGCCACTGAGCTTTGGGGAGGTTGTTACACATCAACTTCTGATTGCTACAGGGAAGGGCACTGATGATTTTTCCTCCAGTTCTCTTTCCGTTGCGTCAATGTTTCCTCAAGTGAGGATGGAGTACCATGGGTGTACCAAGGGGACTTGTGCAGGACTCAGACATTGTTCTGGAAAGCACTGAATCACACAGGGGGTGTTAGTCCATCTCTAGTTCTTCATTCATCCTGCTGATAACTTGAAGAAGATGTTAATGTGATTTTAACATCTCTCCAACACCGGCTAATTTTTTTTTTTTAATAAAGAGGGATCATGTTCAAATGTTTCAAGTACGCAAGAAGAGCATCTAGCAAGTATTTAACAACATTATTTAGTTTTTGGAATATTTACTTTTACAGATACCTCCAAGTCATAATAAAGGATACTGCTTTTTTATTTATACTGGTGATGTGATGTCTAAATTTAAAAAATACATCTATTTAAATAAAGCAGGTCCTCAAATAATGACATTTTGTTCAATGGCATTTCATTATAACATTGATGAGATGCTGTAGGAACTTAACACTTGCTTGTATGAACTAGCTTATGGTAAAATTGATTTTGTTATGTAATTTCACTTAAAGTCACAGAACCTAATACATTTAAAGATATTTATTTACATAAAGAAAAAAGTCAAAAGAAAAATATGGAGTCAAAAAACCAGATGTTGGTGGATATGGCCAAACCATACCATGGTGATACAGTATCTCAGGGTTGTGGCAGAGGGCACAGCTGGGCAGTTCAGCTGGGTGCTGAACTCAGGGGAGTGAGGACTGTTTCAAATAAACATCACCAAAGTTACAGGTCTTCGTAGAATGAACCTGCCAATGTCTGCCAAAGCTCCCTTCTAGAATTCATACTTCAAGGCTGATTCATATTATGTGATGACTCTGGACTGTGATTTGGAACCAGGAGGGCCCAGCTCTCCTCATCTCTCTGTGTGAGCTTGGATGGATCCCTTGCCTTTTCTGGGTTTGACTCAATGGGCCACTCTCTATGTCTAAGAAAAGTAAGTGAAGTAAGATGAATTTGCAGCATGAGCTGGTGTGGGCTCCAATGTTATTAGAAAAGAAAGTTGCTCATGTCTGCCTGCTCTCCCTCCTAGTTTTATCTGGTGATTTTGCCCCATCTGGTTTAGCAACAGGCTGATCAGGGAGCCTCAAAACTGCCTTGGAGGAACACAGATAATATGTTACTACTCTTAATGGAAACATGTTTCTCCTGCAAATGATTGGAGAAATGTAGGCTTGGTTTGATTTTTTGGGGGTCTCAAAGGACATTGAGGCCTATGGGTTCTCTCCCAAAAAGAAATTGGAAAATTGCAGTCAGTATTGTGGGTTAAATTTCAACCCCCACCAAATTCATATGTTGAAGTCCTAACCCTAAGTACTTCAGCATGTGACCTTATTTGGAAATAGGGTCATTGCAGATGTAATTAGTTACGATGAGGTCATACTGGAGTAGGGTGGGCCTCTACCCTAGCATTAGTAACTATTGTGTTTATAAAGGGGGGGGGCAGTTTGGACACAGGCACACTCACAGGTAGAATACCGTGTGAAGGTTGCAGTTTGCTGCCACAAGCCAAGGAACTACCAGAATCTCAGACAGGCCTGGAATAGATCCTTCCCTAGGGCCTTGGAAGGGAGTGTGGTCCCACTGACACTTGCTTTCAGACCTCTTGTCTCCAGAACTGTGAGACAATAAACTCCTCTTGTTCCTGCCACCTAGTTTGTGGTGCTTTGTTATAGCAGTTGTAGAAATTAATACATCCTAAGTCACCAGCATTCAAGGGTGCAAACTCAAAAGCCCCCGGGCTCAAGCAGATACATAACTAAGTGAAGCCAGCCTGACTGGGGCTGTGGAGAGCTGGAGCGTACACACACCCTCTGGTGGGGGCACCACTGTACCGTCCAGCCCGCTGTTGCCATGTTGTGTGTAGGCCCAGCGTATCCAGAACTTCCATTTTTTTCCAGAGAGGTCAGAAATCTGAACTTGTATTTGCAATCTTGCTGTTGTTAAATGTTGACAACTATTTGAAAATATTTAAATTTTTTTTTTTCTTTAGAGGAAGGGAGAGAGATAGAAATATCAGTGAGAGACAACTTTAATTGGCCACCTCCTGCATGCCCTTCACTGCGGATTTGGCCCATAACCTGGGCATGTGCCCTGACTGGGAATCAAACTGGCGACCTCTTGGTGCATGGGTAGATGCTCAACTACTGGGTCACACTGGCCAGGCCTATTTGAAAATATTTAATATTCTTTTCCTCAAAACAGTAGCAACAACAGCAGCAGTAACTACCACTACCACCACCACTGATTTTTTTTTCCCCTTCCTTTATTGATTTTTAGAGAGAGGGGAAGAGAGAGGGAGAGAGAGATAGAAACAACACTGAGAGAGAACATCAATTGGCTGCCTCCAGTTTGCCCCCCAGTGGGGATCAGGCCCACAACCTGAGCGTGTGTCCTGACTGGGAAGCAAACTAGCAACCTCTTGGTACGAGTCGATGCTCAACCACTGAACCACACTGGCCGGGCACCACTGCCTGTTTTTGATGTCAACCTTATCATCTTAAGTGAAAAACTCTGGTTTGAATTTGATCTAGTCTAAATTAAAACTTAAAAAAAAAAAAATTCTGGGAAGATGGCAGCAAGTATAGAAGCACACTTTTTGGATCTTCCTAAACCCCCACATAAAAACAGTCACAGCAGATAGATAGCAAACCAAAACCCACGGGCAACAGTTACAGCAAAACTAAGCAACAAAGTGTTTCCTTTAACCATAAGTATCAGCACACTGTGGGGAAACCATCAACAGTCTCAAAATCTGTGGGCTGTTAAGTCTGTGCCAGAAGAAGCCTGGGAAGCACCATGTATCTGACAGATGTTGAAAATAAAGTAAACCCCAGCAACAAAAGGTATTCAACACTGAGCAGGATAGAGAAGAGTTGATAAGGGGACAAGAACAAGCTGATCAAATTGGTGGGAGGAAAATAGAACCAGAATATCTCAGAAAGCAAGCCATCATATTTTTTGGACATTATAAAAAAACAACAAAAACAAAATAGGGAGCCAGGAAAATTTTCAAAAGCTCACCTGAATTGTGGGGTTATTCTAAATAATCTCCTCCTAAAATGTCCAGGTAAACTAATTTAATATAAAAATGAGCCTCAGAAAAATATCAAGGTCAAATCCCCTACAAAATTATTAAAAAAAAATGCAGACAAAAATGTCCCTACAGATAATGAAAGCACTCCAGAGAAACATACTCATAAAGTAGACTAGAACTGCAATGAATATCATATGGATGATAGGATTTCCTAAGAGGGAAAGTCAAAGGAAAAACAAAAACAAAAACAGAATTTATTCTGTTTTTGTACTAAAAACTACAATTCAAGAAATCTTTCTTGAATCAAGAAACAAAATTGAAAGTATATATTGGAAGATGATGTTACATAAATATTGACCTTGACTGACCAAAATATTTATTTATTTATTTATTTATTTATTTATTTATTTATTTATTTATTTTTTATCCTCACCCGAGGACATTTTTCCATTTTTTTGTTCAGGTAGAGTGGGAGGGAGAGAGAGGAAGAGAGAGAGAGAGAAACATCAACGTGAAAGGGACACATCGAGTGGCTGCCACCCGCACGACCAACCAGGGCCGGGGACAAACTGCAACCGAGGTACATGCCCTTAGCGGGAACCGAACCCGGGTCTCTCTGTACCGCAGGCCGACACTCTAACTGCTGAGCCAAACCGGCCAGAGCTTGACTGACCAAAATATATTCCTAAAATTACTATACTTTAAAGAAAAATAAACAAAGTTTGGGTAACTAGACAAAAAAATTCCTTACATAAAGAAAGAACATTATGACTTCTGGTCAAGAGGGCAGTGTAAATAAACACAGTACTCTTCTCCTCCCACAACCACATCAAAATTACAACTAAACTACAGGACAGCCATCATTCAGAACCAGCAGACATCGTGCTGAATGGAAGTCCCACAACTACAAAATTAAAGCAGCAGCCACATTGAAACTAGTAGGGGGGTAGAGGCATGGCCGGGTGGTCCCATAACCACATGTGGCAGATAAAAATCAGGAGGGATACCTCAGCTGTGAAGGTTTTCCCGGAGGAGTGTGTGTGTGTGGGGGTCCCTGTCCCACACCAGGTGCCCAGTTCAGGGTTCCAGTGCCAGGAAGAGAAGTCCCCATCACTTCTGGCTGTAAAACCAGCAGGAACCGAGGCCGAGGGAGGTTGAGGCTGCTGTAGTCCCAGGCAGTTCCTGCTCAGACTCCCACTCTCCAGGCTTCAGCATGGGGGAGGCAGCTTGAAAGGCACCAGAGACTTACAGTGAAGAACTGGGTTGTTTGGCATTGGAGTGGGGGCTGGAGGGGCAGCTTTTTCCCGGACGGAAATGCCTTTGTTCCTTTGGTGAGCCCTTCCCAAGGGCGGCAGATTGGTGCTATATCTGGGACTTCAGCAATCTGGCTCACACTGTTTGGCCCACCCTGGTGATTCCCTGAGGCCCCACGTCACCCAACTTTTGGGACAACCCAAGCTGTTTCCAGTGGCTTTACCATAGGATTGGCCTGTCTTGGATCCTGCTTCAGAGTTTCCTAAAATCTCTCAAACAAGCAGCATCTAGTCTTAGCGAGCCCCATACCTCTCGTTAAGTGGCTCCAGGCCTGGCACTAGAAGCAGCCAGCCTTGGTTCACAACTTGGCTTTTCCTGAACAACTCCAAGCCCAGCACAAGAAGCAGCCATTAGCAGATTACTGTGTAGCTTATGCCAGGTGGCCCCAGGTAGAACACAGGCAATGGCTGACCTATCCCCAGAGCCAGTACACCCAGTGGACAGCTTAAGACTACATTGAAGCACCACCACACCACCACTTCCACAAGTGTCACACTCAATGAGTGGACTCAATGGGTACCAAAGCCCTGCTGAAGTAAGTCTTGCTCTGTGTGGTGGGCCCCTGCACAGCTGATCCTCCAAGGTAGTCATAGGTCAGTGGTCCGTGGTCACCACCAGGCCTTGTAGCTGATCAGCCTGAGTAAATCCCTCCCATTGATGTGCCAACAGCAGTCGAGACTCAGTTACAAAAGAAGGGTGTACAGTCCACACTAGGGGTGCACCACGAAGGCCCAGCTGGGGTGATCAGGGAGGCTGGATCCTACAGGACAGCTACAACAATAAGCCACCCTATGAAGCCTAGGAGTCATAGCAACTCTACCTAATACATAGAAACAATCACAGTGAGGCAGCCAAAACGAGGAGACAAAGAAACATGTTCCAAATGAAAGAAGAGAACAAAACTCTAGAAAAAGAACTAAACAAAATGGAGATAAGCAATTAATCAGATGGAGAGCTCAAACCACCAGTTATAAGGATGTTCAAGGAACTTAGTGAGAACATCAACAACATAAAAAAGGACCAGTCTTGCCCTGGCTGGTTTGGCTCATTGGTTAGAGTGGGGACCAGAGAGTTCCGGGTTCAGTTCCCACTAAGGGCACGTACCTCTGTTACAGTTTATCCCTGCCCTGGTTGGGGTCGTGTGGGTGGCAACCACTCAATATGTCTTTCTCGCATCGATGTTTCTCTCTCTCTTCCTCCTCTCTCCCTCCCGCTCTATCTTAAGATGAATGCAAAAATGTCCTTGGGTGAGGATAAAAAAAAAGGACCAGTCAGAAATGAAGGATGTACTAACTGAAATAAAGAATAATTTACAGAAAATCAATAGTAGAGTAGGTAAAACCAAGAAGAAAACCATCGATTTAGAATATAAGGAAGCCAAAAACACCCAATCAGAAAAGCAAAAAGAAAAAATAATCCAAAAAAATGAGGATAGTGTAAGGACCCTCTGGGACAACTTCAAGCATGCCAACATTTATATCATGGGGGTGGCCAGAAGAAGAGAGAGCAAGAAATTGAAAATCTATTTGAAAAGATAATGATAGAAAACTCCCTTAACTTGGTGAAGGAAACAGACATACAAGTCCAGGAAGCACTGAGAGTCCCAAAGAAGATGAACCCAAAGAGGTCCACACCAAGACACATCATCATCAAAATGCCAAAGGTTAAAAACAAAGAGAGAAACTTTTTTTTTTTTTTTTACCATTTTAACCCTTTTTTATTTTACAATCCAATGATATTAAGTAAATTTACAATATTGTGCTACTATCACCATGTTCAGATCCTTTTAATCATCTCAAACAGAAACCCTGTACCCATGAAGCAATAACTCCCAATCCTCCTGTCCTCAGCCTCCAGTAACTTTTCTTCTACTTTCTGTCTCTATGAAATCATCATTCCAAGCACTTCATGTAACTGGCATCACACAATGTTTGTCCTTTTTTTTTCTTTTTCTTTAATTAATTTATTTTTGTTACAGATGTTTCTCCATCCCCCCCCATTGACACCCTCCTCCCAATTCTGACGCACCCCACCCCCGCCCCTAGCATTGTTGTCTATGTCCTTGGTTATGCATACATGCATATAAGTTCTGTGATTTATCTCTTCTCTCCCCCACCCCCCTCTTCTGAGGTTTGTTTATCTGTACCCTACTTCTATGTCTTTGGGTCTATTTTATTCATCAACTTGTTTTGTTCATTATATTCCACAAATAAGTGAGATCATGTGATATTTGTCTTTCTCTGCTTGGCTTGTTCCACTTAGGATAATACTCTCCAGGTCCCTCCATGTTGTCTCAAAGGATAGATCTTTCTTTCTTACAGCTGCACAGTGTTCCATTGTGCATATGTGCCACTGCTTTTTTTATCCACAAGTTAAGACATACAACAGACCTAGAACATATGGGCAGCTTCACCAGTAAGCTGCAACTTTACTCTCCCCAGGGAACTACAAGTTTATTCCCTGCAAAGCACTGAGTGAAGGGGTCCAAAAAAGGGGAAAATCAGTGCATGGGTAGTTAAATCAGGATGAATAGGGAAGGTGCTTGCATGTCAGTCTAACCTGGGAACAAAGATAACTGGCTAGGAGGATGGACCCCAATGCATGAAAATTTGGGAATACATAATCACCCCCCCCAAATTCTCTCTTGTTCCCCTTGCTTACTTGCCCTTGTACTTGCTTGCTAGCCTGCCATGTGGCCCTAGAAGTCACATGGCTCATGGCCATGGGGACCCCATACACAATGGACTGCAGCTGGGAACACAGGCTAAGCTAGCCAGATGCTGGGCCGGATTGTGCTTTAACATGGAATGGAAACTCTGGGCAGTGGCTTGTTTCTAGTTCTACTGAAAAAAAAAAAAAGGGACTTTTTCCATGGCGAGACAGAGGGAGGGACCATGGAAGGGAACTCTCCTAATGTTAACTCATCAATAATGCTTTCTACATACCTCATACTCCACTGGGGGCCGCAGGAGATCCTTGATCCCATGGCACCCCAAGAGCTCCACTTCTACCAGCAACAGGTAGGGACATGGAGGACACCCACCAATAACACTTGCAAAAACATCTACAACTGAGCACAGGACTGCACACAGAGTTCATAGGGAACAGAAATGGAAATGATGTTCTTTCTGATAGATGTTGGTATGTAATGGCATGTTTCACAATGGTAAAATTTTGAATTTCACATTCAAGATTGCATCCCCTGAGCAGACAATTACAGTCCTTGCTTGATAAATTCTAATTGCTGAGACTTCCTCCCAAACTTGTAATGTTAGTCCGGGTTCCAAGACCCCAGAGGTGGAGTTCAGCTGGCATCTCTGCCCAGACACCGAGGCCTGTCTACCACTTCCCAGGAGCAGTTCTGAGTAAGTCCATTTTCAGCCTGTTAAAACAAAGACATTTTTGCTTTCAACATAACTGGCCCATAGAACTCTACATTTTACACTAAACTGTTTGAAATAGGAACTTAAAACGGGCAGGGAGTAGCCCTGCTTCACAGGGCACAAAAGAAATTGAACAGGTTCAGAAATCAGAAAATACAAACTCAGAGCCAGATAGACAACAGTCCCGGCCTGACCCTAGTTCACCCCAGTACTGAACCTGGCCATCATCCTGGGCGCCCCGCCCCCCCCTCCGCGGGCAGCGCTGCTCGGGCCGCAGCCCCACCTCTTTCTTCCTCAGGCCCTTACACACCCCGCACAGGAGCCTCCCTCCGTATCTGAGCCCAGCCCTAACCCACCGCCCCAGATGCCGCCTCCCCCCTCCCTCCCGCGTGTGCGTCATCCCCTTTTGTGCTCCTCGGTCCCCCGCCCCCCTTCTGGCTCCTGCCCCATCTGCGGCCGGCCGCTCTACCCTCCCTGGACCGGGAGCCCCGGCCACTCGGAGCTCTGGCCGACCGGAGCCCCGCCCACGGCCCGCGGGCCCCGCCCAGCCTCCGGCCCCTGTTGTCTGCACCGCGCACGAGCAGTTCCTTTCAGACCCGGAAGGGGCTAGTACAGGGGGAAGGTCACTCTGGTCCTGCGACTTTTGGTCTTTTTCGTTAAAACCTGAGCATCTTTGCCCAGATTCCTACATATAGGAAGCCCGGGGGTCTCGACGGACCTTGAATTCCCCAAACCCTCGTTTCCAACAACGGTAAGTCTCGCGTCCCGAGGAGACGTCCGGACCCTGAGGGCTTCGCTTCCGGGTTGAGACTCCGCTTTAGTTTTGCTTAAACTTCCTGCGTCGGCCCTGCCTGTGTGGGCTTTTTGTCTTCGTTTTCCTGCTAAAACCTTTCACCGCCAGCCCCCCGCCCCACGCCATTTGCAGTCTTGAGAGAGGGGTTCAAACCTCGCGCCCCTCCCCCAGCCTCGCAGTTCCCAGCGGCCGCGAGCCGGACTCTGCCTGCCGGGGGTTCTGCAGCCCCCGGCCCCTTCCCGAGACTCCCTCCACTCCTGTGGTACATGAGAGGCCGATGCCAGGGAAGAGTACACTTTGCGTTGAGGGGGGGTTAGGACGGAAGAACGGGGTGTCCCAAGCAGAGGTCAGCCCCGCCACGCTGGGAGGGGCTTTGTGGAAGCGGGGACCGCGAGGGAAGGCCGGGAAAGGGGCGCAGTGCGGGGGTGAGGAGGATCGGGAGAAAGATAATGTGAAAGGAATAGAGCAGTGAGAGGGCAGAAAGGTCAGTGGGAGGGTCGTGAAGAGCCGGGACAATGAGTGTGTGGGTGGTCCTTGCAAAGTGCGAAAGAGTAGCCCAGAAAGTAGCAAATGGAGACAGAAATTAGAGAACCACGAAGGGATGGGAGGAGCCCCAGAGAAGGGGAGCAAAAAGGGAGAGGAGCCCTTGGTTAGCGTACGTGGGGCCGGAAAGGGCAAGACACTTGAGATGGAGACAGTTAGGAGAAAAAGAGTTGGAGGAGCCCAGTCAGGAACAGAAAGGGCAAAGGGATGACAGCAGAGGAAGAAACAGCACTGGGAAAGGAGTCTGGGAAAGGGAGAGAGCGCGAGAGGAAAGATGGAGACGGGTAACAGTGGAGAGAAACAAGAAAGAGAGAGACCTAAACAAACTGAGAGACAGAAATACATGCAGTGGAGGAAGAAGAGGAACCCAGATCTGGAGGAGTGGAGAACTGATGGGATGTGCATGGTTAAGTTGTGATGTGTTGACTTGTGGCTTTATAACCTATTTAACTTAAAATCCACTTAATTATTGCAGTTATACAGACAAGGATGAGAAATGCAAAACTCCAGTTTATAAGGCTTATGCATTTTATAATTATTTGCACCACTGGATAGCTTCCATTTGCAGTCCTTATTCAGCCAGAGGGGGAGACTTGTCTCAGCCAGTCGTGGTCGCCTCTCATTTCCTGGGATGGGATTAGAGAGGTGAGCTGGGACAAGAAATGACCAAGTCTGTCACTACATGATGCCTTTTCAAGGAGTATTAAAAGTGTTGGTCTTTTATTTCTTTGAAATGGGTTGACTTTTTCCTTTTTTACCTCTCTTACATTTACTACACTGTGTTTTTTTAAAAAAAACATACTGAAATAAATCTTTGTTTATTGAATTTCTGCTTTTTTTCCTTTTTGGTAAGTGATCATTACCTTCTGAAATAAGCTTTGGTGACATCTCATAACCAGCTCTTATCATTATTTTCTAAATACGAGGTAGTATAAATTAAAAAAAAAAATTAATCCTAGAAACCATTATATTTTTTAAAATCCCAAATTGTTTTCCCTTTAAAATATATTGTGTCTGGTGTAGATGATGAGCCCTGCCTTCTTTTTACTCTTTAGTATGTGTGCAAACATCCATTGGTACATATAAATAATATTAGGCTGTTTTAATGTACACTTGATAAGGATGTCTATGTTCTTGACATTCAGAACCTTGTTTTAGTGAGTTAGTCTAACATTCAGCAGCTCTTTTATTCCACTTATATAATTTGGTAAATTAGTAAGCTGGGAGCTACAACAATGTTCATTTCATATATTTTAAATAATTTGTTATGGATCCCTGGGAAAGATGCAGGAAATGCTTGTCTCTCTTTAATTGACCTGGGGACAGACATTTCCATGGTAGAAGGACTATTATTAGTTTATTTTGGACAGATAAGGAAATTGAGGCCGAAGAGGGAAAGGCTCAGATGCTGGCAGTAGAAGGCCCAGAGTCAAGTCACATCTTGGTTCTGTGACAAGCTGTGTGACTTTGGCAAATTATTTACCTCTCTGTGCCTTGGGTCCAGCCTCTGTGAAATGGGATAATAATGGCTTCAGCTTTGCAATTAAATGAGTGAATTTGTAGAAAGCCCCAGCACCAGACCTGTGTCACTGTATGTGAAAGTAATTATTGCAAAATGTTTCCTGTTAGATCCCTCTGTGCTCTTAAGGAACCCACTAGGTCTTCCAAACCCTCTTCCCCTTCAGTTCACCTGCCCCCTGTCCCCTGTCCCCATACCTGTTTCCACAGCATCTGACCCCCTTTACTCCTTCTGTACTCCACCTCCTATTCTCTCCCACTCCCTGGATCAGCTTCCGGCACAGGGGCCTCCTCACTGTTCCTTAAACACATAGGCAGGTTTCTGCCTTAGGGCCTTTGCCATGGCTGTTCCCTTGTTCTCAACTCTTAGTGGTTTTTCTTCTAGCCAACCACTTCAAACTATGATTCCATCAGGCTGTTTTAACTTGTCCTTATTGGGCTTCTCCAGACTCAGATAGTTTTCTGTTCATTTATTTGTTTACATGTTTACTGTCTGCCTACTGGGTAGAGTATCCACCTGACATGTGCATGGCCTTGGTCTCGTTCTGTTCTGTGTCTCCACTTTCAGGCACCAAGGAGATGGTTAATAAAACTTGGATGAGTAAGTGAGTAGTCATGAATATAAGTACAAGTGACAGACAAAGCTAAAGATGAATGACAATGATTGGAAATACAGGGAGGAATTGAGAAACATAGGTAGAATGGAAGTTTTTCTTTAATTCCCCTCTCAGAACTTGAAAGATCTGTAGACAAATACAACAAGGATGAAAAGACTAAATAACACTATGCTAAAAGACTGAATAACACCTTGATAGTGTACATACACACAGATTCAACTTTGATCCTACCAAAAAATGATCCATTCTTTTTCTAAGATTATGTTCAGTTACAAAACTGATGTTATACTTGGCCACAAAGAAAGTGTTAAGAAACTGAAAAAGTTGCGTTTTCACAGGGCATAGTCATTCCTCATATTTCAATAAAATACTTTCATGTTTATACTTGAGTGTTGGCCCACCCAGTATGGCAGCCAGTCTCCTCATGTGGCCATTGAGCTTGTGAGCTGTGGCCAGTGTCTGTTGAAATGTGTGTTCAGTGGAAAATACACACTGATTCTTCAAAATTTAGTAAGAAAAAATTGATGTGAAATACCTTAGCAATTAATTTTCTTTAAATACTGACTATTATAGTAGAACTATTTAGGGTGAAAATATATTCAGTTAAACAAAAGACATTGGGTTAAATAAAATTTGTGATTTAATGATTGTTTGTGATGATAAAGTTATTAAAATTAAATCTAGTCACCTCAATATAGAGAACAGAGAAGTGGTTGTTGCCCTGGGATGGGGGTGGGAGTAGTTAGAAGAGGGGCCAAGTTAAGGATGTTGCCTGTGGTCCTGCTTTACACAAAGCTACACATGTGATAACATTTTTATAGACATATTCACACCCACCCACACACATACATAAACTTCTAGGGGTTCAGTCATGTCCCTCAAAATTCATTAGTCAAAGTCTTAACCATATCTTGAAATATTACTCTGTCTAAAGAAAGGATCCTTAAAGAGATAATCAGGTTAACATAAGGATATTAATAGTGGGCCCTCCTCCAATATGACTAGTGTCCTTATTAAAAGGGGAAATCTGGACACAGAAATATGCAATTCAGTAATAAGAACAACAATAAAAATATATTTGAAAATCAGTTGGAGAATGTGAAAATGAATGGGATGCGAACAATCTTATTTCTTGACAGGCTTCTAGAGTATATTTCTTTGGTTCATTTTCAAATAAAGCTGTGAGGTAAATACCTTTCTGCTCCTCGTCTCTTAAGGATCCAGGCTCCACTTACCTTTATACAGGGATCAGGCAGTGGATTGTCCTGTTTTATACCACGAGGCCCATGAGAGGGCAGGGAGTGAAGACCTGGAAACTCAAGGTAGTTTGGGAAGGAATCTGGGAGTAGGCCCCTCACACAACTCTGTTACCACATGATTTCCCCCTTGTACCTGCACAATACCTAAGGGCCTGGCCACACCCCTTCCAGGACAACATCACCTTTAGGCATTCACTCTGAGAGCCTGCCCTTCTAGAAGATCCTACCCCAACCCGTCACACTACTCGGGTCTCAGGTGTGTTGAGTCTAGTGTCTCTAGCCCACTGCTCCTGAAAGCAGGTCAGCTCCACCAGGAACTAGCGGGAGATGCCATTTCATGGGCCTTACTGCAGACCTACAGAATCATAACTTTTCAGATCGCGACCCTGATACCCAAGGGTTCGGCGTGTACGTGAAAGCTGAAGAAGAAATGCTTAGCTAAGTGGCCCCCTTCCATTAGATCATTTGATGAGTTTTAAGAAATATCATGACCCTCCCCCTCAGAGTTGGACAAATGGTCTGGGTGGAACATCATTGTGGTTTTTAGGTGGTGCTCCAGGGGATTCAAAAGTGAGGCCAGTGTTTAGCTGAAGGGCTCTGCCCGAGTGCAGTCGTGAGAGTTGAGAGCAGGCTTTGGTCCAGGGCAGATAGCAGGGTGCTCTGTCGGGAATGGGCGGGGCAGGAGAGCAGCCCATGTTCTCATTGCTGGGTTGGAATTGGTGCACATCTGTGGTAGGGGAGAGTATGGGAAGTCAGGAGAGAAAAACTCAGTGTGGTCTTCATGTAGGAGCTCATTGTTTCTGAATGTCTCCTGTGACAAAGGACAGGGGAGTGTGACATTTTTCATGACTTCAAGGTCCTTCTGCCTGTGAGTGTGGTGAAATCAAGGCCTATTCTCAAGATGCAGGTGTGATTCCTCAACATAAAGTCACCTGAGAAAACATCCCAGAACTGGAGGAGGAAGAGGACACAATGGCTGCTTCTCAGGTAAACTCTGTCTTGGGTCAGTTTTGTGTTTGCATTTCTTTCTAAAGTTTGTGGATTTTAGAAGCTGCAACCCTTTACTACTCTACTTTGATGATCCTTCCTAGCGAGGTTGTTTTCAAACTCCGTCTTTCAAATATTACTGGCGTTTGGGCTTTTAGGTTTCCAAGATAGAAATCAAGAGGAACCACCAGAGAAATTTCTGGGCACATTTTATTAGGCTTGTGCTTGAGCATAAGGGAGACAACACAGAAGAAAGGGAGGTCTTCTGAACTGAATCAGGCACTGGCTTTGCCTGGCTGCTTTAATAAGCTTGGGACAAAGTAGGAGGGGGATTGAAAAAGACCTGCTGGTGGAAATTTTCTGTTCAAACTGGGTTACCTGGTTGTTAGCACCTGTGCTGTGGGGGAAAGATGACGGTGTAGTTCACTAGAGCCACCCAGGAAGGTCATAGAGCAGTCAGAACTCGTGTGTCAGCAGTTTCAACATGTACAAGGATACAGGCATTTAGGAGGGAGATAAAGTCAGCTACCACTGCATTTTTGAGTAGGGAGCTGAGTGGTGGTGATGTCCATACAGCATCTCAGGAATACTTTTTCCTTTTGTCCAACAGACTTCTGTCCATTGTCTCTATCTACGTCCCCTGTAGTGCATAAATTAATGACCATTGTGGGGGAGGAAGATACTTTTTTTTTATTCTCACCCGAGCACATTCTTGCATTTACCTTCAGACAGAGCAGAGAGGGAGAGGGGGAGGAAGAGAGAGAGAGAGAGAGAAACATCAGTGTGAGACAGACACATTGAGTGGTTGCCACCCACACAACCCCAACAGAAGCTGGGGACAAACTGCAACAGAGGTATGTGCCTTTAGTGGGAACCGAATCCTCTCTGGTCCATGGGCTGACACTCTAACCACTGAGCCAAACCAGCCAGGGTGGAAGATACTTTCTTCTAACGTCAAAATTATTCTGGTGTAATCAGACATGAGACAGATTAGCAAGGGGAAATATCCACATTTAACACATACAATGTGTATGGGAGCTCCACGTACTTTAGAGTCAGAAACCCCAAATGCACGAGAGGTTTGGAGACAGAAAGGGAAAATTGGTATATAAGACATTCTGAGCCTGGGATGAGGTAATGCACCTTGGGACTTCAAAAGATCATTGCCAGAAGATCACATGTTCAGGAATTACTACAATGCCTACAGTATACATACGTAAAAAGTAATTTTTAGTTTTAACCCTTATTGTGAATCAGGCTCCCGGGATGTTAAGGGGAAGAGCAGAAGTTTCTCTTGAGGTCACAGGGTCTTGGTGCCTTTTGCTCAACATAATCCACATACCATTGGAACACATCTTAGGGGGCCTTGTTCTGAACCCCTACAGCTTCAACCTTTGAAAATGTTTTCTTTGTGACAGATCAACATGGGAAGGCATTGATATCCAAGATCCCTATTGAGTTGGGGTGTGTAGAAGGGCAATGTAGGTTTTAGATCTCGTATGGCTGCAACATCTGCTCTGTAGGACAGGATAGAAAAATGCACATTTAACCAGGATGGGCTTACTGGCTGGGATTAGATCAGAAATCTGTGAAAAAGAAAAATCGCCTAGAGAGACTTGCTCTTTACGTTGGCAAGAAAGACTTACCCTTTAAAGGCACTGCTACATTTACAGAATATGGGAGGTATCTGTGGATTGAAATTTGTATAAACTAGTGTTGGTGATGAAGTGTCCTGTGTGCTTCAGTCACCTGTTGTCCTTTCCTTTGCACCTGATTTTCACTTGGTGCTGGTGTTCTCTGCCAGGTTCTTGAACTATAGAGTTAGTATTTTCTTTATCCTTAATAAGGGTCTTACAGAAATCTTTTGAAAGATATATATAAACAATCGTATTTCGTCTGGAAACTCCTTTTTTCTTTTTAGTCTTATTTTGCTCATAGGTTGCATTGCAAAATAAACATTCTCATTTTTGTTTACTGGCGATAGAAGCTTTGCGAGTGGGAGCTTTTATCAGTCAGGCCTTAGAACTGTAAAATTTTATTGTATTCACAGACTCATACTAGATAAAGTTTGAAGTAACACCCAGGTTCTGCCATTTGCTGGATGTTTTACAAAATAGTCTCAAAAAAGAAGAAGAATATCATTGTCCTCTGATTACTTATGAGAGTTATTAATTCATATATAGACAACTGTTAGAACAACATCTAGTACATAGTAAACTTTAGAGAAGGACTGTGGTTGCTAGGCTTATACATCTGTGAGACCTGTAAATTCCATAAAACTCCTCACTCAGTCTTGTATACGAATTTCTTGCCTGTGTTTTCTTCCTCTGTGCTATCTAAAGGTGTGGCACCTGGACCAGACACATTGGCGTCCCTAGTGAACTGGTTGAACATGTGGAAACTCAAGCACCACCACAGAATTCCTGAATTAGATTTTCCATTTTTCTGAACTCCAGTTCATTGTTGTACATATTAAAGACTTAGAAGTACTATACAGTGTTCATTCAAAATGACTTTTCCACCTAAGAAATATGTACACTCGATCCTTTATGATTGAAATACAGCTTTCAAATGGATATGCCTGTGTTCATACCTTTATTTTTAAAATTTGTCCTTCAGAAAAGTAAAGCCTCTACAGTGGTTTGTGGATCATATGTCATTCTCCTTTATCAAAATACTTTAGAGAATGTTAGTGTCGAAATGATCTTACTGGATACTGCAGGATCCTCTTCTAGTCAAAACCAGTTCCATCAACTGTTTTCATATATAGTCACATGATGAATTGTGCTCATGGTCACTTGAGTAATGTGTTTGTTTTTTTAGCAGGGACTCCTGACATTCAGTGATGTGGCCATAGAATTCTCTCAGGAGGAGTGGGCTTGCCTGGACCCAGCTCAGCGGAAACTGTACATGGACGTGATGTTGCAGAACTATAGGAACCTGGTATTCTTGGGTGAGGACCACTTCTGAACAGAGTTTCTGCTCCACCCACAGGGTTTTGTTTTCTTCATTAGGACAGTATATCCTGGGAGCATGTGTTTTGTATGATAGAGTTTCAGATCTGTGTTCTCAAGGAAAAAAATTGGGGGTGTGCTGGTGCAAAAAAGAAAGGCTTTAGGATGTACTGGAAATGGAACTCAGGATCTAAAAACTTGAGATGTTGTGTCAGAAAATAATATTTTGGGAAATAAATTTCTAGAATATTCTGATATTCTATAATGTTCTCTCTTGTCACTTGAGCACAGGACTGGATTGGAAATTGGAGAATCTCCATTAAATCCCATATTCCTTTTTTAAATAAACAGGTCTTCCTGTGTCTACACCAGATCTTCTTACCTTTTTGGATCAGATGGAGGAACCCTGCGAGTTGAAGAGAGAAAACACAATATCCATCCACCCAGGTAGGTGGGAATGAAGGAAGTAGCTGACCCAGTTGGGAGGCCAACAGTCATAGAGGAAGCCAGACTTTGAAATATGGGTTGGGAAGATCTGCTTCAAGGGAAATGATTTTTGAGAGGGTGAGATTTATTTCTGTTTCTGTCTTGGACAGATCCTCTCCAACACTTACACTCTGACATCATGTAAGGATTCTCCTTGTGCTCCTGTGATTTTCCATCACACTTGCAGTGAGAGCCAAAGTCCTCCCTGAGCAGTGTGAGGGTGACATGACCTGGCTACTCTTGCATTTCTTTGGGGAACCTGGGAAAGTCTAAGCACAGTGCTGAGGAATTCTGTGTTGAACCAATTTAAGCCTCTTTTCTGCTTTATGTAAGTAATTTGTGAGGGAAGTGGTTGAGATACTAGAAGTCAGTTCCCAAATCCAGGAACACTGGGGATAGGTATCCAGGTTGTCTTATTCTTCCTTCTGCTTGATTATTGGTCTGTTGTTGATGTTTCTGTTGCTGCTGTATTATTCAGCTCTCAATATCTGTTTGGTTCTTTTTTATATTTTCTGCCTCTTCACATTTTTAATTTTGTCATGCATAGTTTTTTTTTATTACTCACCAGAGGATATATTTCTACTTATTGTCAGATAGAGTGAGAGGGAGGGAGAGAGAGAGAGAGGGAAACATCAATGTGATAGAGCCACATTGACTGGCTGCCTCCCGCATGACCCGACTGAGGCCAGGATGAACTACAACCGAGGTACATGCCCTTGACCTAAATTGAACCTGCGACTCATCAGTCCACGGGCTGACGCTCTAATCACTGACCCAAACTAGTCAGGGCATCATGTACAGCTTTAGTGCTAATATTTAGTTTTCTGTATTTTTTCCTCTGTTTTCCAGTTGAGCCACTTTAAGATAGTTATTTTGAATTTTTGGTCAGGTAATTAATAGATTTTCATTAACATAGGACTGATTTGTGGAGATTTCTTTTTTTATTTTTTTAAATTTTATTTATTATTTATTAATTTATTTTTTAATTTTATTTTTGTTACAGATGTTTCTCCTTTTTTACCCCATTGACACCCTCCTCCCAATCGCCCCCACCCTGTCCCTGGCTTTGTTGTCCATGTCCATTGGTTATGCATACATGCATATAAGTTCTGTGGTTTATCTCTTCCCATCCTCCCACCCCCTCTTCTGAGGGTTGTCAGTCTGTACCCTACTTCCGTGTTTCTGGGTCTACCCTATTCCTCACTGTTACATTCATTATATTCCATATATAAGTGAGATCATGTGGTATTTGTCTTTTTCTGCTTGGCTTGTTTCACTTAGGATAATACTTTCCAGGTCCCTCCATGTCATCTCAAAGGATAAGAGATCTTTCTTACAGCTGCATAGTACTCCATTGTGTATATGTACCACTGCTTTTTTTTATCCATTCGTCTACTGATGGACACTTGGGCTGTTTCCAGATCTTAGCTGTTGTAAATAGTGCTGCTATGGACATGGGGGTACATATATTCTTTCTGATTGGTGCTTCAGGCTTCTTAGGGTATATTCCTAGAAGTGGGATCACTGGGTCAAATGGAAGTTCAATTTTTAATTTTGTGAGGTAACACCATATTGTTTTCTATAATGGCTGCACCAGTCTGCATTCCCACCAGCAAGGTACTAGAGTCCCCTTTTCTCCACACCCTGCCAGCACTTGTTTGATGATTTGTTGATGGTGGCCATTCTGACAGGTGTGAGGTGTTACCTCATTGTTGTTTTAATTTGCATTTCTCTGATGATTAGTGATGTTGAGCATTTCTTCATATGACTCTTGGCCATTTGTATGTCCTGTTTGGAGAGGTGTCTATTCAGCTCCTCTGCCCATTTTTTAATTGGGTTCTTTGTCTTCCTTTTGTTGAGTTGTATGAGTACTCTATATATTTTGGAAATTAATCCCTTATCTGATGTATCATTGGCAGTGATGTTCTCCCATACAGTGGGTTGCCTTTCTATTTTGATGATTGTTTCTTTTGCTGTGCAGAAGCTTTTGAGTTTGATGTAGTTCCATGTGCTCATTTTTTCCTTTGTTTCTGTTGCCTTAGGTGATGTATCAGTGAAAATTCTGCTGCGTATGATGTCCGAAATTTTGATGCCTATATTTTCTTCTAGAATTTTTATGGATTCACGGGTCACATTTAAGTCTTTTATCCATTTTGAGTTTATTTTTGTGTATGGTGTAAGTTGATGGTCTAATTTCATTTTTTTGCATGTAGCTGTCCAATTTTCCCAACACCATTTATTAAAGAGACTATCTTTACTCCACTGTATGCTCTTGCCACCTTTGTCAAATATTAATTGAGCATTTTGCCTTGGGTCCATTTCTGGGTTCTCAGTTCTGTTCTACTGTTCTTTGTGCCTGTTCTTGTGCCAGTACCAGGATGTTTTGATTACAGTCGCATTGTAGTATAACCTGATATCTGGTATTGTGATCCCACCTTCTTTGTCCTTCTTTTTCAAAATTGCTGTGGCTATTTGGGGTCTTTTTTGGTTCCATATGAACTTTTGAAGTATTTGTTCTAGTTCTGTGAAATGTGTTGTTAGTATATTGATGGGGATTGCATTGAATCTATAGATTGCTTTGGGTAATATGGACATTTTAATGATGTTAATTCTTCCAATCCATGAACAGGGTATGTGCTTCCAGTTTTTTATATCTTCCTCTATTTCTTTTTTCAATGTCCTGTAGTTTTCTGCATATAGGTTTTTTTTTTTTTTTATCCTCACCCGAGGACATTTTCCCATTTTTTACTCAGATAGAGCGGGAAGGAGAGAGAGGAAGAGAGAGAAACATCGATGTGAAAAGGACACATCGAGTGGCCACCACCCACACGACCCAACCAGGGCCGGGGACAAACTGCAACCAAGGTACGTGCCCTTAGCGGGAACCGAACCCGGGTCTCTCTGGACCACAGGCCGACAATCTAACCGCTGAGCCAAACCGGCCAGGGCTGCATATAGGTTTTTACTTCTTTGGCTGAGTATATTCCCAGGTATCTTAATTTTTGCCGCGATGGTAAATGGGATTTTTTTTTTTCAGTTTCTCGTTTTGTGAGTTCATCATTGGTGCATAAGAATGCTGTCGATTTCTTGACGTTAATTTTGTATCCTGCTACTTTGCCAAATTCATTTATTAAGTCTAGTAGATTTTTGATGGAGTCTTTAGGGTTTTCTATGTGTAATATCATGTCATCTGCAAATAATGACAGTTTCAGTTCCTCCTTTCCAATTTGGATCCCTTTTATTTTTTCTTCATGTCTGATTGCTGTGGCATAGACTTCCAGCATAATGTTAAATAAGAGTGGCGAAAGTGGACATCCCTGTCTTGTTCCTGTTCTTAAGGGAAATGTTTTTAGTTTCTGCCCATTGAGTATGATGTTGGCTGTAGGTCTTTCATATATGGCCTTTATTATGTCGAGATACAATCCCTCTATTCCCAGATTGCTGAGCGTTTTTATCAGAAATGGATGCTGGATTTTGTCGAATGCTTTTTCAGTGTCTATTGATATGATCATGTGGTTTTAATTCTTCATTTTGTTTATGTGGTGTATCACGTTTATTGATTTGTGAATATTGTACCATCCTTGCATCCCTAGGACGAATCCTACTTGGTCATGGTGAATAATTTTTTTGATGTATTGCTGGACTATGGAGATTTCTTTTATTCCTCTTATTAGACTGTGTATTTCTGTTTCTTTGTAAGCTCTGTGATCTTTTGATGCTATTTTTTTAAATAAATATTCTTTCTATTTTATTTATTGATTTTAAAGAGAAAGGAAGGGAGAGGCAGAGAAAGAGATAGAAGCATCAATGAGAGAGAACACTGATTGGCTGCCTTCTGCATGCCCCCACCCCTACTTGGAATTCGGCCCACAACCTGGGCATGTGCCCTGACTGGGAATCGAACCAGGGTCCTCTTGGTGTCTGGGTCAACCACTCAACCACTGAGCCACACCAGCTGCGCTCTTTTGTTGCAATTTAAAGTTATGTGAAGCAGCTGCCATGCCTTTCTTTATGAACTTGCTTTGTATAAGAGAACACAAATAATAATCAGCTGTGGTAAATTTGTACTGGCCTATGAAACCTATTCTGGAAAGTTTAATTGGTGTATGTATGTAAATCTTTTTTTAATTTTTGAATTACAGTCGACATATACTATGTTAATAGTTTCAGGTGTACACCCCAGTGACTAGGCATGATATAACGTACTACACGATCATCCCAATAAATTTTGTACTTTATATCCCCATGACTATTTTGCTACTACCAATTTGTTTTTCTTAATCTCTTCATTTTTTTCACCCCCCCCCCCAACCACCTCCACAACTTGCATACATCAAAATGTTCTTTGTATCTATGAGTATCTTTCTGTTCTTCTTGCTCGTTTATTATGGCATCTACTCACTACATGATGTGAGTGTTGGTATGCTGGAAGTTTTCCCAGAGGTTCCTTACACTATCAACTTTTTTGGATGGCTTTTTCTTTATGCTGTTCTGACTGGGAGTTTTTTGCTTCCTTATATTCCAAATCTATGTTTTGATTCTTGGCTTCATCTACTGTACTGTTGATTCCCTATCAATTCTTCTTCTTTCAGCTAGTATAGCCTTCATTTCTTACTGGCTCTTTTCTGTGGTTTCCTTGTTCTATTTTAAGATTTGACGTTCTCCCTAAGTTAATTTACTCTTCCCCTAAGTTAATTGAACATCTTTATAACCAGTGTTTTGAACTCTGCATCATAGTACATAGCTTGTTTTTGTTTTGTTTAATGTTTTTCTGCAGTTTTGATCTGTTCTTTCATTTCAGACCTTTTTTTCTCCTCATTTTGGAAAGATCTTTGTGTTTGTTTCCATGTAGTAGTTTGAGCTGCTATGTCTCCTGGACTTGTTAGAGTGACGTAATATAGTAGATGTAGATGTCTTGTAACATCCAGTGGCACATTGTGCCCATTCATCTGAGCTGGGCACTCCAGCTGTGCCCTACCATGTGGGCTGTATATACCTTCTATTGTTTTTGGGCCTTTATTGCTGCTGGAATTTCATTGTTTTTAATCTTCATTGAGATATTTTTCTATTTATCTTCAAATAGAGTGGGAGAGAGGGAGAGAGAGAGAGATACAGAGATACATTAATGTGAAAGAGACACAGTGACTGGTTGCCTCCCACACCACCCTAATCAGGCTAGGGACAAACTGCAACCAAGGTACATGCCCTTGATTGGAATTGAACCCGAGACTCACTGGTCTGTGGGCCGATGCTCTAACTGTTGAGCCAAACCAGCCAGGGCGCTGCTGGAATTTCAGTGGGAGGGATTTATGCCAAAGCTCATCAGCTGAAAAAACTGGCTGCGACCATTGTGAAGGATCAGTTTTGAGGGCTCACCCCACAGAACAGGACTTATTTCAGCAGTGTTCTGGTGCCTGCTGAGTCTGTCCCTTGAGTTTGTTTGTGGAGGTGGTTTGGTTGGTGCATAGATGTGATTTGAAAGTGTCCATCAGGTGTGCTGGCCCTGGGGCCTCCAGGAAGTGCAGGTCAAGGTCAACCACTGCTTGTGTTCTATCTGGGATTACTCAGCATGGTCTACAAAGCGTTATGTTTATGGCTGCTACTTGTGCTGAGGTTGCAGTTTCTGGGGAAGAGGCCAAGCTGTGAACCAAGGCTGGCTGCCACTAGTGCCTGACTTGGGGACACTTAGTGAGAGATACAGCACACACTGAAGCCAGATGCTGCTTGTTTGAGAGATTGTAGTAAAGATTAAAGCATGAGCTATGACTATATATCAAAAAAGCCACTGAGCACTGGCTGGTTTGGCTCAGAGGTTAGAGCATGTACCTGTGGACCAAAGGGTCATGGGTTTGATTCCGGTCAAGGGCACATACCTGGGTTGTAAGTTTTATTTCCCGGTTGGGATTGTGAGGGAGGCAGCCAGTTGAAGTGTCTCTCTCACTTCTATCTTTCTCTCTCCTTCCCTTCTACTCTCTATAAATAAATAAATAAATAAATAAATAAATAAATAAATAAATAAAACAAACAATGGAAAAATATCCTCAGGTGAGGATCAACCAAAAAAAAAAAAAAAAAGCCACTGAAAATAGCTTGAGCGAGCTCACAAGTTGATGGTGCAGGGTCTCAGGAAATCTCCAGGCTGGGGCAAGCAGTGTGAGCCAGGTAGATGGAGTTTTATGTATGGAGCCTGCCTGTCTGCTGTATGGGGGAGGGGCTCAGAATGGGAACAATGGCCTCTATTGAAACTTCTGTCTGGGAGAAAGCTTCTCCTCCAGCTCTATTTAGTACCAATTAATTTCAGTTCCTCCCTGTATCTCCTTGGTGGCTTTCAAGCTCCTACACCAGTGCTGAAACTCAGAGGAGTGAGTCTGAGTATGTCTGTGTGTGGGCCCTTTATTTAATTAATTATTTATTTATTTTAATGGGGGTGTAAGGCTCTTTCATTGATTTTGTATTTCCCTAATCGGCTATTAATGTAGAACATCTTTTTTTTTTTTTAATCCTCACCTGAGGATATTTTCTCAAATATCTTCAGAAAGAGTGGGAGGGAGAGAGAGAGAGAGAGAGAGAGAGAGAAACATTGATGTGAGAGGAACACACTGATTGGTTGTCTCCCGCATGACCCCAACCAGGGCCGAGGACGAATCGCAACTGAGGTATGTGTGCTTGGCTGGAATTGAACCCATGACTCTTTGGTCCGTGGGCCAACGTTCTAACCACTGAACCAAACCAGCCAGGGCTGTGTGTGGGCCCTTTAAAGGGAACTGCCTGGGACTCCAACATTTCTCTGTCTCACTCAGCCACAATCCCTATTGGTTTTTACAGCCTGAAGTAATGGAGACAACTATCTATTCCTGACACTGGATACCAGGGCTGCTGGGCCTAGTGTGGGGCTGGGACCCCTCACTCCTCAGAGTTGACCTATGCAGCTAAAATATCACTCATGATTTTTATCTACCACGTTGAACCAGTCCATTCTTTGCACCTCTTACCAGTCTCAATGAGGCTTCTTTATATTCTTAGTTGTAGGACTTCTGTTCAACTAGGTTTTAGGCAGTTCTGAATGATGGTTTTTTTGTAGTTTAGTTGTATTTTTTGATGTGGTTATTGGATAGTGCCAGTACTGCATTTATTTACATCGCCATCTTCACCTGAAGCTTGTGTGTGTGTTTCCCAGTTTAAAATATATCTCTCTATATATATTTTAGAGCTTATATCCTCCCATTCCTGATATTTTCTTCAGTACTACAGTCTGTGTTATTCAAAAGAGAAAAAAGTCCTTCAGGCAGCTGCAAAAAATAAGACCATCAGACACACAGTACACTAATTTATCTTCTGAGAAGAACCTGAGAATTGGGAGTTATCCCACAGTCATTTTGTAATGGGCC